>NW_027526214.1:130172489-130682489 GCF_048455015.1 Haemaphysalis longicornis | reverse complement strand
AGCAGCAGCAACAGCAGCAAGCAGCAGCAGCAGCAGCAGCAAGCAGCAGCAGAAACAGCAAACAGCAGAAGCAGCAGCAGCCGTAAGCAGCAGTAGCAGCAGCAAGCAGCAGCAGCAGCAGTAGCAGCAGCAGTAAGCAGCAGCAGCAGCAGAAGTAGCAGCAGCAGCAGCAGCTACCGTAACAGTAGCAGTAGCAAGCAGCAGCAGCAGCAAGCAGCAGCAGCAGAAAATAGCAGCAGCAGTAGCAGCAGCAAGCCACAGCAGCAGCAGCAACATGCAGCAGCAGCCGCAAGCAGCAGCAGGAGCAGCAACAAGCAGCAGCAGCAGCAGCAAATAGCAGCAGCAGCAGCAGCAGCAAGCAGCAGCAGCAAGCAACAGCAGCAGCAGCAGCAGCAGCAACAAGCAGCAGCAGCACCAAGCAGCAGCAGCAGCCAGCCACAGCAGCAGCAGCAGCAACATGCAGCAGCAGCCGCAGGCAGCAGCAGGGGCAGCAACAAGCAGCAGCAGCAGCAAGAAACAGAAGCAGCAGAAGCAAGCAGCAGCAGCGGCAACCAAGCAGCAGCAAGCAGCAGCAGCATCCGCAGCAGCAGCCGCAGCAAGTAGCAGCAGCAGCAAGCAGCAGCAGCAGCAGCATTAGCAGCAAGTAGCAAAAGCAGCAAGCAGCAGCAGCAGCATCTGCAGCCTCAAGCAGCAGCAGCAGCAAGCAGCAGCAGCAGCAGCAAATAGCAGCACCAGCAGCAAGCAGCACCAGCAGCAGCAGCAGCAGCAAGCAGCAGCAGCAGCACCACCACCAAACAGCAGCAGCAGCACCAAGCAGCAGCAGAGGTCAAGCAACAGCAGCAGCAACATGCAGAAGCAGCAGCAGCAAGCAGCAGCAGGAGCAGCAACAAGCACCAGCAGCAGCAGCAGCAGCAGCAGCAAGAAACAGGAGCAAGCAACAGCAGCAGCAGCAGCAGCAGCAAGCAGCAGCCGCAAGCGGCAGAAGCAGCAGCAGCAGCAGCTTGCAGCAAGCAGCAGCAAGCAGCAGTAGCAGCAGCAGCAAGCAGCCGCTGCAGCAGCAGCACCAAGCAGCAGCAGCAGCACCAAGCAGCAGCAGCAGCAAGCAACAGCAGCAGCAACATGCAGCAGCAGCAGCAGCAGCAACCGCAACAATAGCAGCAGCAAGCAGCAGCAGCAGCAGTAGCAAGCAGCAGCAGCAAATAGCAGCAGCAGCAGCAAGCAGCAGCAGCAGCCGCAAGCAGCAGCCGCAAGTGGCCGAAGCAGCAGCAGCAGCAGCTTGCAGAAAGCAGCAGCAAGCAGCAGCAGCAGCAGCAGCAGCAAGCAGCAGCAACAGCAGGAGCAAGCAGCAGAAGGTGCAGCAGCAGCAGCTTGCAGCAAGCAGCAGCAGCTTGAAGCTAGCAGTAGGAAGCAGCAGCAGCAAGCAACCGCAGCAGCAGCAGCAGCAGCAACAAGCAGCAGCAGCAGGAGCACCAAGCAGCAGCAGCAAGAAACAGAAGCAGCAGCAGCAGCAGCAGCAAGCAGCAGCAGCGGCAACCAAGCAGCAGCAGCAGCCGCAGCAGCAGCAGCAGCAGCAGCAGCAGCTTGCAGCAAGCAGCAGCTTGCAGCAAGCAGCAGCAGCAGTAGCAGCAAGCAGCAGCTGCAAGCAGCAGAAGCAGCAGCAGCAGCAGCCTGCAGTAAGCAGCAGCAAGTAGCAGCAGCAGCAAGCAGCAGCAGCAGCAGCAGCAAGCAGCAGCAGCAGCAAGCAGCAGCAGCAGCAAGCAGCATTAGCAGCAAGTAGCAGCCGAAGCAGCAGCAGCAAGCAGCAGCAGCAGCAGCAAGCAGCAGCAGCAGCAGCAAGCAGCAGCAACAGCAGCAGCAGCAGCTTGCAGCAAGCAGCAAGCAGCAGCAGCAGCAGGAGCAGCAAGCAGCAGCAGCAGCAGCAGCAGCAGTAGCAGCAGCAGCAAGCAGCAGCAGCACCAGCAGTAGCAGCAGCAGCAACAACCGCCACAGTAGCAGCAGCAAGCAGAAGCAGCAGCAGCAGCAAGTAGAAGCAGCAGCAAATAGCAGCAGCAGCAGCAAGCAGCAGCAGCAAGCAGCAGCCGCAAGCGGCCGAAGCAGCAGCGGCAGAAGCTTGCAGCAAGCAGCAGCAAGCAGCAGCAAGCAGAAGCAGCAGCAGCAGCAGCAGCAAGCAGCAGCACCAAGCAACAGCAGCAGCAGCAGCAGCAACAAGCAGCAGAAGCAGCAGCAGCAGCAGCAGCAGCAGCAGCACCAAGCAGCAGCAGCAAGCAGCAGCAGCAGCAGCACCGGCAGCAGCAAGCAGCAGCCGCAAGCGGTAGAAGCAGCAGCGGCAGCAGCTTGCAGCAAGCAGCAGCAGCAGCAGCAACAAGCAGCAGCAGCAGCAACATGCAGCAGCAGCAAGCTGCAGCAGGAGCAGCAACAAGCACCAGCAGCAGCAGCAGCAGCAGCAGCAGCAAGAAATAGAAGCAAGCAACAGCAGCAGCAGCAGCAGCAACAAGCACCAGCAGCAGCAGCACCACCAAGCAGCAGCAGCAGCAAGCCACAGCAGCAGCAGTAGCAGCAACATGCAGCAGCAGCAGCAAGCAGCAGCAGCAGCAAGAAACAGAAGCAGCAGCAGCAAGCAGCAGCAGCGGCAACCAAGCAGCAGGAAGCAGCAGCAGCTGCAGCAGCAGCAGCAGCAAGCAGCAGCAGCAAATAGCAGCAGCAGCAGCAGCAAGCAGCAGCAGCAGCTTGCAGCAAGCAGCAGCAAGCAGCAGCAGCAAGCAGCAGCAGCAGTAGCAGCAGAAGCAGCAGCAGCAGCGGCTTGCAGCTAGCAGCAGCAAGCTACAGCAGCAGCACCAAGCAACATCAGCAGCAGCAGCAGCAGCAGCAACAAGCAGCAGCAGCAGCAGCAGCAGCACCAAGCAGCAACAGCAGCAGCAGCAGCAGCAGCAGCAAGCAGCAGCAGCAGCAGCAGCAGCAGCAGCAGCAGCAGCAGCAGCAGCAGCAAGAAACAGAAGCAAGCAACAGCAGGAGCAGCAGCAGCAGCAAATAGCAGCAGCAGCAGAAGCAAGCAGCAGCAGCAGCAAGCAGCAGCCGCAAGCGGCAGAAGCAGCAGCAGCAGCAGCTTGCAGCAAGCAGCAGAAGCAGCTGCAGCAAGCAGCAGTAGCAGCAGCAGCAAGCAGCAGCAGCAGCAGCGGCACCACCAAGCAGCAGCAGCAGCACCAAGCAGCAGCAGCAGCAAGCAACAGCAGCAGCACCATGCAGCAGCAACAGCAGCAGCAGTAGCAGAAGCAGCAGCAGCAACCGCAACAGTAGCAGCAGCAAGCAGCAGCAGCAGCAGTAGCAAGCAGCAGCAGCAGCAAATAGCAGCAGCAGCAAGCAGCAGCAGCAGCAGCAGCCGCAAGCGGCAGAAGCAGCAGCAGCAGCAGCTTGCAGCAACAGCAGGAGCAAGCAGCAGAAGCTGGAGCAGCAGCAGCTTGCAGCAAGCAGCAGCAGCTTGAAGCTAGCAGCAGGAAGCAGCAGCAGCAGCAAGCGACAGCAGCAGCAGCAGCAGCAGCAACAAGCAGCAGCAGCAGCAGCACCAAGCAGTAGCAGCAGCAAGCAAAAGCAGCAGCAGCAGCAGCAACAAGCAGCAGCAGGAGCAGCAACAAGCAGCAGCAGAGCAACACCAAGCAGCAGCACCAAGAAACAGAAGCAGCAGCAGCAGCAGCAAGCAGCAGCAGCGGCAACCAAGCAGCAGCAGCCGCAGCAACAGCAGCAGCAGCAGCAGCAAACAGCAGAAGCAGCAGCAGCCGCAAGCAGCAGTAGCAGCAGCAAGCAGCAGCAGCAGCAGCAGTAGCAGCAGCAGCAAGCAGCAGCAGCAGCAGCAGCTACCGCAACAGTAGCAGTAGCAAGCAGCAGCAGCAGCAGCAGCAAGCAGCAGCAGCAGCAAATAGCAGCAGCAGCAAGCAGAAGCAGCAGCAGCAGCAAGTAGAAGCAGCAGCAAATAGCAGCAGCAGCAGCAAGCAGCAGCAGCAGCAGCAGCAGCAGCAGCAAGCAGCAGCCGCAAGCGGCAGAAGCAGCAGCGGCAGAAGCTTGCAGCAAGCAGCAGCAAGCAGCAGCAAGCAGAAGCCGCAGCAGCAGCAGCAGCAGCAAGCAACAGCAGTAGCAGCAGAAGAAGCAGCAGAATCAGCAGCAGCAGCAGCAGCAGTAGCAGCAGCAGCAAGCAGCAGCAGCAAGCAGCAGCAGCAGCAGCAGCAGCAGCAAGAAGCAGCAGCAGCAGCAGCAGCAAGGAGCAGCACCAGCAGCAGCAGCAGCAGAACCAGCAGCAGCAAGCAGCAAGAAGCAGCAGCAGCAAGCAGCAGCAGCAAGCAGCAGCAGCACCAGCAGCAGCAGCAGCAGCAGCAGCAGCAGCACGCAGCAGCAGCAGCAGCAGCAGCAAGCAACAGCAGCAGCAGCAGCAACAGCAAGCCGCAGCAGCAGCAGCAGCAGCAGAATCAGCTGCAGCAGCAGCAAGCAGCAGCAGCAGCAGCAGCAGCAGCAGCAGCAAGCAGCAGCAGCAAGCAGCAGCAGCAGCAAGCAGCAAGCAGCAGCAGCAGCAAGCAGCAGCAGCTGCAGCAGCAGCAGCAAGCAGCAGCAGCAGGAGCAGCAGCAGCAGCACCAACCAGCAGCAGTAGTAGCAGCAGCAGCTGCAGCAGCAGCAAGCAGCAGCAGCAGCAAGCAGCAGCAGCAGTAAGCAGCAGCACCAGCAGCAGCAGCAGCAGCAGCAAGCAGCAGCAGCAGCAGCAGCAGCAGAACCAAGCAGCAGCAGCAGCAGCAAGCCGCAGCAGCAGGAGCAGCAGCAAGCAGCAGCAGCAGCAGCAAGCAACAGCAGTAGCAGCAGCAGCAGCAGCAGAATCAGCAGCAGAAGCAGCAGCAGCAGCAAGCAGCAGCAGCAAGCAGCAGGAGCAGCAGCAGCAGCAGCAAGCAGCAGCAGCAGCAGCAGCACGAAACGGAAGCAGCAGCAGCAGCAGCAGCGGCAACCAAGCAGCAGCAGCAGCAGCAGCATCAAGCAGCAGCAGCAGCAGCAGCAGCAGCAGCAAGCAGCAACCGCAGCAGCTTGCAGCATGCAGGAGCTTGCAGCAGGCAGCAGCTTGCAGCAAGCAGCAGCAAGCAGCAAGCAGCAGCACCAAGCAGCAGCAGCAGCAGCAGCAGAAGTAGCAGCAGCAGCAAGCAGCAGCAGCAGCAGCAGCAGCAGCAGCAGAAGCAAGCAGCAGCAGCAACAGCAGCAAAAAGCAGCAGCAGCAGCAGTAAGCAGCAGCAGCAGCAGCAGCAGAACCAAGCAGCAGCAGCAGCAGCAGCAGCAGCAGCAGCAAGCAACAGCAGTAGCAGCAGCAGCAGCAGCAGCAGAATCAGCAGCAGCAGCAGCAAGCAGCAGCAGCAAGCATCAGCAGCAGCAGCAGCAGCAGCAAGCAGCAGCAGCAGCAGCAGCAGCAGCAGCAGGAAGCAGCAGCAAGCAGCAGCAGCAGCAGCAAGCAGCAGCAGCAACAGCAGCAAGCAGCAGCAGCAGCAGCAGCAGCAAGCAGCAGCAGCAACAGCAAACAGCAGAAGCAGCAGCAGCCGTAAGCAGCAGTAGCAGCAGCAAGCCGCAGCAGCAGCAGTAGCAGCAGCAGCAAGCAGCAGCAGCAGCAGCAGTAGCAGCAGCAGCTACCGCAACAGTAGCAGTAGCAAGCAGCAGCAGCAGCAGCAGAAAATAGCAGCAGCAGCAGCAGCAGCAAGCCACAGCAGCAGCAGCAACATGCAGCAGCAGCCGCAAGCAGCAGCAGGAGCAGCAACAAGCAGCAGCAGCAGCAAATAGCAGCAGCAGCAGCAGCAGCAGCAAGCAGCAGCAGCAAGCAACAGCAGCAGCAGCAGCAGCAACAAGCAGCAGCAGCACCAAGCAGCAGCAGCAGCCAGCCACAGCAGCAGCAGCAGCAACATGCAGCAGCAGCCGCAAGCAGCAGCAGGGGCAGCAACAAGCAGCAGCAGCAGCAAGCAGCAGCAGCAGCAAGAAACAGAAGCAGCAGCAGCAAGCAGCAGCAGCGGCAACCAAGCAGAAGCAAGCAGCAGCAGCAGCCGCAGCAGCAGCCGCAGCAAGTATCAGCAGCAGCAAGCAGCAGCAGCAGCAGCAGCATTAGCAGCAAGTAGCAAAAGCAGCAAGCAGCAGCAGCAGCATCTGCAGCCTCAAGCAGCAGCAGCAGCAAGCAGCAGCAGCAGCAGCAAATAGCAGCACCAGCAGCAGCAGCAGGAGCAAGCAGCAGCAGCAGCACCACCACCAAGCAGCAGCAGCAGCACCAAGCAGCAGCAGAGGTCAAGCAACAGCAGCAGCAACATGCAGAAGCAGCAGCAGCAAGCAGCAGCAGGAGCAGCAACAAGCACCAGCAGCAGCAGCAGCAGCAAGAAACAGGAGCAAGCAACAGCAGCAGCAGCAGCAGCAGCACCAGCAGCAAGCAGCAGCCGCAAGCGGCAGAAGCAGCAGCAGCAGCAGCTTGCAGCAAGCAGCAGCAAGCAGCAGTAGCAGCAGCAGCAAGCAGCAGCAGCAGCAGCACCACCAAGCAGCAGCAGCACCAAGCAGCAGCAGCAGCAAGCAACAGCAGCAGCAACATGCAGACGCAGCAGCAGCAGCAACCGCCACAGTAGCAGCAGCAAGCAGCAGCAGCAGCAGTAGCAAGCAGCAGCAGCAAATAGCAGCAGCAGCAGCAAGCAGCAGCCGCAAGTGGCCGAAGCAGCAGCAGCAGCAGCTTGCAGAAAGCAGCAGAAAGCAGCAGCAGCAGCAGCAAGCAGCAGCAACAGCAGGAGCAAGCAGCAGAAGGTGCAGCAGCAGCAGCTTGCAGCAAGCAGCAGCAGCTTGAAGCTAGCAGTAGGAAGCAGCAGCAGCAAGCAACAGCAGCAGCAGCAGCAGCAGCAACAAGCAGCAGCAGCAGGAGCACCAAGCAGCAGCAGCAAGAAACAGAAGCAGCAGCAGCCGCAGCAGCAGCAGCAGCAGCAGCAGCAGCAGCTTGCAGCAAGCAGCAGCTTGCAGCAAGCAGCAGCAGCAAGCAGCAGCAGCAGTAGCAGCAAGCAGCAGAAGCAGCAGCAGCAGCAGCCTGCAGCAAGCAGCAGCAAGTAGCAGCAGCAGCAAGCAGCAGCAGCAGCAGCAGCAGCAAGCAGCAGCAGCAGCAAGCAGCATTAGCAGCAAGTAGCAGCCGCAGCAGCAGCAGCAAGCAGCAGCAGCAGCAGCAAGCAGCAGCAGCAGCAGCAAGCAGCAGCAACAGCAGCAGCAGCAGCAGCAGCTTGCAGCAAGCAGCAAGCAGCAGCAGCAGCAGCAGCAAGCAGCAGCAGGAGCAGCAAGCAGCAGCAGCACCAGCAGTAGCAGCAGCAGCAACAACCGCCGCAGTAGCAGCAGCAAGCAGCAGCTTGCAGCAAGCAGCAGCAGCAAGCAGCAGCAGCAGTAGCAGCAAGCAGCAGAAGCAGCAGCAGCAGCAGCCTGCAGCAAGCAGCAGCAAGTAGCAGCAGCAGCAAGCAGCAGCAGCAGCAGCAGCAGCAAGCAGCAGCAGCAGCAAGCAGCATTAGCAGCAAGTAGCAGCCGCAGCAGCAGCAGCAAGCAGCAGCAGCAGCAGCAAGCAGCAGCAGCAGCAGCAAGCAGCAGCAACAGCAGCAGCAGCAGCAGCAGCTTGCAGCAAGCAGCAAGCAGCAGCAGCAGCAGCAGCAAGCAGCAGCAGGAGCAGCAAGCAGCAGCAGCAGCAGCAGCAGTAGCAGCAGCAGCAAGCAGCAGCAGCACCAGCAGTAGCAGCAGCAGCAACAACCGCCGCAGTAGCAGCAGCAAGCAGAAGCAGCAGCAGCAGCAAGTAGAAGCAGCAGCAAATAGCAGCAGCAGCAGCAAGCAGCAGCAGCAGCAGCAGCAGCAGCAGCAGCAAGCAGCAGCAAGCAGAAGCAGCAGCAGCAGCAGCAGCAAGCAGCAGCACCAAGCAACAGCAGCAGCAGCAGCAGCAACAAGCAGCAGAAGCAGCAGCAGCAGCAGCAGCAGCACCAAGCAGCAGCAGCAAGCAGCAGCAGCAGCAGCACCGGCAGCAGCAAGCAGCAGCCGCAAGCGGCAGAAGCAGCAGCAGCAGCAGCAAGCTGCAGCAGGAGCAGCAACAAGCACCAGCAGCAGCAGCAGCAGCAGCAGCAAGAAATAGAAGCAAGCAACCGCAGCAGCAGCAGCAGCAACAAGCACCAGCAGCAGCAGCACCACCAAGCAGCAGCAGCAGCAAGCCACAGCAGCAGCAGCAAGAAACAGAAGCAGCAGCAGCAAGCAGCAGCAGCGGCAACCAAGCAGCAGCAAGCAGCAGCAGCAGCAGCAAATAGCAGCAGCAGCAGCAGCAAGCAGCAGCAGCAGCAGCAAGCAGCAGCAGCAGCAAGCAGCAGCCGCAAGCGGCAGAAGCAGCAGCAGCAGCAGCTTGCAGCAAGCAGCAGAAGCAGCAGCAGCAAGCAGCAGTAGCAGCAGCAGCAAGCAGCAGCAGCAGCAGCGGCACCACCAAGCAGCAGCAGCAGCAAGCAACAGCAGCAGCAACATGCAGCAGCAGCAGCAGCAGCAGTAGCAGAAGCAGCAGCAGCAGCAACCGCAACAGTAGCAGCAGCAAGCAGCAGCAGCAGCAGTAGCAAGCAGTAGCAGCAGCAGCAGCAGCAGCAGCAGCAGCAAGTAGCAGCAGCAGCAAGCAGCAGCAGCACCACCAAGCAGCAGCAGCAGCCAGCCACAGACACCAGCAGCAGCAACATGCAGCAGCAAGCAGCAGCAGGAGCAGCAACAAGCAGCAGCAGCAGCAGCAGCAGCAGCAGCATTAGCAGCAAGTAGCAGCAGCAGCAAGCAGCAGGAGCAGCAGCTGCAAGCAGCAGCAGTAGAAGCTTGCAGCAAGCAGCAGCAGCAGCAGCAGCAAGCAGCAGCAGCAGCAGCAGCAGCAAGCAGCAAGCAGCAAGCAGCAAGCAGCAGCAGCAAGCAGCAGCAGCAGCAGCAGCAGCACCAGCAGTAGTAGCAGCAGGCGCAGCAGCAGCAGCAGCAGCAGCAGCAGCAGCAGCAGCAGCAGCAGCATTAGCAGCAAGAAGCAGCAGCAGAAAGCATCAGCAGCAGCATCTGCAGCAGCAAGCAGCTGCAGCAGCAGCGGCAGCAGCAGTAAGCAGCAGCAGCAAGCAGCAGCAGCAGCAGCAGCAAATAGCAGCAGCAGCAAGCAGCAGCAAGTAGCAGCAGCAGCAGCAGCAAGCAGCAGCAGCACCAAATAGCAGCAGCCGCAGCAAGCAGCAACAGCAGCAGCAGCAGCTGCCTCAAGCGGCAGAATCAGCAGCAGCAGCAGCAGCAGCAGCTTGCAGCAAGCAGCAGCAAGAAGCAGCAAGCAGCAGCAGCAACAGTAGCAGCAGCAAGCAGAAGCAGCAGCAGTAGCAAGCAGCAGCAGCAAGCAGCAGCAGCAGCAAATAGCAGCAGCAGAAGCAAGCAGCAGCAGCAGCAAGCAGCAGCCGCAAGCGGCAGAAGCAGCAGCAGCAGCTTGCAGCAAGCAGCAGCTGCAGCAGCAGCAGCAGCAGCAGCAAGCAGCAGCAGCAAGCAACAGCAGCAGCAGCAGCAGCAGCAACAAGCAGCAGCAGCAGCAGCACCAAGCAGCAGCAGCAGCAGCAAGCCACCGACAGCAGCAGCAGCAGCAACATGCAGCAGCACGCAGCAGCAGGAGCAGCAACAAGCAGCAGCAGCAAGCAGCAGCACTAGAAGCTTGCAGCAAGCAGCAGCAAGCAGCAGCAAGCAGCAGCAGCAGCAGCAAGCAGCAGCAGCAGCAGCAAGCAGCAGCAGTAGCAGCAGCAGCACCAGCAGTAGCAGCAGCAGCAGCAGCAGTATCAGCAGCAGCAGCAGCAGCAGCAGCAGTAGCAGCAGCAGCAGCAGCAGCAGCAGCAGCAGCAGCAGCAGCAGCAGCCGCAACCGCAACAGTAGCAGCAGCAAGCAGCAGCAGCAAGCAGCAGCAGCAGCAAATAGCAGCAGCAGCAGCAAGCAGCAGCTTGCAGCTAGCAGCAGCAAGCAGCAGCAGCACCAGCAAGCAACCGCCGCAGCAGCAGCAGCAGCAGCATTAGCAGCAAGCAGCAGCAGCAGCATCTGCAGCAGCAAGCAGCAGCAGCAGCAGCAGCAGCAAGCAGCAGCAGCAGCAGCAGCAGCAGCAGCAGCAGCAAATAGCAGCAGCAGCAGCAGCAAGCAGCAGCCGCAAGCGGCAGAAGCAGCAGCAGCAGCAGCTTGCAGCAAGCAGCAGCAAGCAGCAGCAAGCAGCAGAAGCAGCAGCAAACAGCAGCAGCTGAAGCACGCAGCTGCAGCAGGAGGAAGCAGCAGAAGCAGCAGCAGCAGCTTGCAGCAAGCAGCTGCAGCTTGAAGCTAGCAGCAGCGAGCAACTGCAGCAGCAGCAACAACAAGCAGCAGCAGCAGCACCAAGCAGCAGAAGCAGCAAGCAAAAGCAGCAGCAGCAGCAGCAACAAGCAGCCGCAGGAGTAGAAACAAGCAGCAGCAGCAGCAGCAGCAGCACGAAACGGAAGCAGCAGCAGCAGCAGCAGCGGCAACCAAGCAGCAGCAGCAGCAGCATCAAGCAGCAGCAGCACCAGCAGCAGCAGCAGCAGCAAGCAGCAACCGCAGCAGCTTGCAGCATGCAGGAGCTTGCAGCAGGCAGCAGCTTGCAGCAAGCAGCAGCAAGCAGCAAGCAGCAGCACCAAGCAGCAGCAGCAGCAGCAGAAGTAGCAGCAGCACCAAGCAGCAGCAGCAGCAGCAGTAGCAGCAGCAGCAGCAGCAACCGCAACAGTAGCAGCAGCAAGCAGCAGCAGCAGCAGCAGCAACAGCAGCAGCAGCAGCAGCAGGCAGCACCAGCAGCAACAGCAACAGCAACAGTAGCCGCAGCAAGCAGCAGCAGCAGCAAATAGCAGCAGCAGCAGCAGCAGAAGCAGCAGCAAGCAGCTGCCGCAAGCGGCAGAAGCAGCAGCAGCAGCAGCTTGCAGCAAGCAGCAGCAGCAGCAGCAGTAGCAGCAGCAGCAGCAGCAACCGCAACAGTAGCAGCAGCAAGCAGAAGCAGCAGCAGTAGCAAGCAGCAGCAGCACCAAATAGCAGCAGCAGCAGCAAGCAGCAACAGCAGCAGCAGCAGCAGCAGCTAGCAGCAGCCTCAAGCGGCAGAAGCAGCAGCAGCCTCAAGCGGCAGAAGCAGCAGCAGCAGCAGCTTGCAGCAAGCAGCAGCAAGCAGCAGCAGCAGCAACAGTAGCAGCAGCAAGCTGAAGCAGCAGCAGCAGCAGCAGCAGCAGAAGCAAGCCGCAATAGCAGCAGCAAGCAGCAGCCGCAAGCGGCAGAAGCAGCCGCAGCAGCAGCTTGCAGCAAGCAGCAGCAGCAGCACCAAGCAGCAGCAGCAGCAAGCCACAGACACCAGCAGCAGCAACATGCAGCAGCAGCAGCAGGAGCAGCAACAAGCAGCAGCAGCAGCAGCATTAGCAGCAAGTAGCAGCAGCAGCAAGCAGCAGGAGCAGCAGCAGCAAGCAGCAGCAGTAGAAGCTTGTAGCAAGCAGCAGCAGCAGCAGCAGCAGCAGCAGCAGCAGCAGCAGCAGCAAGCAGCAGCAGCAGCAGCAGCAAGCAGCAAGCAGCAAGCAGCAGCAGCAAGCAGCAAGCAGCTGCAGCAGCAGCAGCAGCAGCAAGGAGCAGCAGCAAGCAGCAGCAGCAGCAGCAGCAAATAGCAGCAGCAGCAAGCAGCAGCAAGTAGCAGCAGCAGCAGCAGCTTGCAGCAAGCAGCAGCAAGCAGCAGCAGCAGCAGTACCAGTAGCAGCAGCAAGAACAGCAGCAGCAGCAGCAAGCAGCAGCAGCAGGAAACAGCAGCAGCAGAAGCAAGCAGCAGCAGCAGGAAACAGCAGCAGCAGAAGCAAGCAGCAGCAGCAGCACCAAGCAGCAGCCGCAAGCGGCAGAAGCAGCAGCAGCACCTTGCAGCAAGCAGCAGCAGCAAGCAACAGCAGCAGCAGCAGCAGCAACAAGCAGCAGCAGCAGCAGCAGCAGCACCAAGCAGCAGCAGCACCAAGCAGCAGCAGCAGCAGTAGCAGCAGCCGCAAGCAGCAGCAGCAGCAACCGCAACAGTAGCAGCAGCAAGCAGCATCAGCAGCAGCAGCAAGCAGCAGCAGCAGCAGCAAGCAGCAGCAGCAGCAGCAAATAGCAGCAGCAGCAGCAAGCAGCAGCTTGCAGCTAGCAGCAGCAAGCAGCAGCAGCAGCAGCAAGCAACAGCAGCAGCAGCAACAAGCAGCAGCAGCAGCAGCAGCACCATGCAGCAGCAGCAGCAGTAGCAGCAGCAGCAAGCAGCAGCAGCAGCAGCAGTAGCAGCAGCACCAGCAGCAAATAGCAGCAGCACCACCAGCAGCAGCAGCAGCAGCAGAAGCAGCAGCAAGCAGCAGCCGCAAGCGGCAGAAGCAGCAGCAGCCGCAGCTTTCAGCAAGCAGCAGCAAGCAGCAGCAGCAGTAGCAGCAGCAGTAGCAGCAGCAGCAGCAGCAACCGCAACAGTAGCCGCAGAAAGCAGAAGCAGCAGCAGCAGCAAGCAGCAGCAGCACCAAATAGCAGCAGCAGCAGCAAGCAGAAACAGCAGCAGCAGCAGCTGCCTCAAGCGGCAGAAGCAGCAACAGCAGCAGCAGCTTGCAGCAAGCAGCAGCAGCAACAGTAGCAGCAGCAAGCAGAAGCAGCAGCAGCAGCAAGCAGCAGCAGCAAATAGCAGCAGCAGAAGCAAGCAGCAGCAGCAGCAAGCAGCAGCCGCAAGCGGCAGAAGCAGCAGCAGCCGCTTGCAGCAAGCAGCAGCTGCAGCAGCAGCAGCAGAAGCAGCAAGCAGCAGCAGCAAGCAACAGCAGCAGCAGTAGCAGCAGCAACAAGCAGCAGCAGCAGCAGCACCATACAGCAGCAGCAGCAGCACCAAGCAGCAGCAGCAGCAAGCCACAGACAGCAGCAGCAGCAGCAGCAACATACAGCAGCAAGCAGCAGCAGGAGCAGCAACAAGCAGCAGCAGCAGCAGCAAGCAGCAGCAGCACCAAATAGCAGCAGCAGCAGCAAGCAGCAACAGCAGCAGCAGCAGCTGCCTCAAGCGGCAGAAGCAGCAACAGCAGCAGCAGCTTGCAGCAAGCAGCAGCAAGCAGCAGCAGCAGCAACAGTAGCAGCAGCAAGCAGAAGCAGCAGCAGCAGCAAGCAGCAGCAGCAGCAAATAGCAGCAGCAGAAGCAAGCAGCAGCAGCAGCAAGCAGCAGCCGCAAGCGGCAGAAGCAGCAGCAGCAGCTTGCAGGTAGCAGCAGCTGCAGCAGCAGCCGCAGCAGCAGCAGCAGCAAGCAGCAGCAGCAAGCAACAACAGCAGCAGTAGCAGCAGCAACAAGCAGCAGCAGCAGCAGCACCATACAGCAGCAGCAGCACCAAGCAGCAGCAGCAGCAAGCCACAGACAGCAGCAGCAGCAGCAGCAACATGCAGCAGCAAGCAGCAGCAGGAGCAGCAACAAGCAGCAGCAGCAGCAGCAGCAAGCAGCAGCAGCAGCAGCAGCAGTAGCAGCAGCAGCAGCAGCAGCCGCAACCGCAACAGTAGCAGCAGCAAGCAGCAGCAGCAGCAGCAAGCAGCAGCAGCAGCAAATAGCAGCAGCAGCAGCAAGCAGCAGCTTGCAGCTAGCAGCAGCAAGCAGCAGCAGCAGCAGCAGCAGCAAGCAACCGCCGCAGCAGCAGCAGCAGCAGCATTAGCAGCAAGTAGCAGCAGCAGCAAGCAGCTGCAGCAGCATCTGCAGCAGCAAGCAGCAGCAGCAGCAGCAGCAAATAGCAGCAGCGGCAGCAGCAGCAAGCAGCAGCCGCAAGCGGCAGAAGCAGCAGCAGCAGCAGCTTGCAGCAAGCAGCAGCAAGCAGCAGCAGCAGCAGCAAACAGCAGCAGCTGAAGCACGCAGCAGCAGCAGGAGGAAGCAGCAGAAGCAGCAGCAGCAGCTTGCAGCAAGCAGCTGCTGCGTGAAGCTAGCAGCAGCGAGCAACAGCAGCAGCAGCAACAACAAGCAGCAGCAGCAGCACCAAGCAGCAGCAGCAGCAAGCAAAAGCAGCTGCAGCAGCAGCAACAAGCAGCCGCAGGAGTGGAAACAAGCAGCAGCAGCAGCAGCAGCAGCAGCACGAAACGGAAGCAGCAGCAGCAGCAGCAGCGGCAACCAAGCAGCAGCAGCAGCAGCATCAAGCAGCAGCAGCAGCAGCAGCAGCAGCAGGAGCAGCAGCAAGCAGCAACCGCAGCAGCTTGCAGCATGCAGCAGCTTGCAGCAGGCAGCAGCTTGCAGCAGGCAGCAGCTTGCAGCAAGCAGCAGCAAGCAGCAAGCAGCAGCACCAAGCAGCAGCAGCAGCAGCAGAAGTAGCAGCAGCACCAAGCAGCAGCAGCAGCAGCAACCGCAACAGTAGCAGCAGCAAGCAGCAGCAGCAGCAGCAGCAGCAGCAAGCAGCACCAGCAGCAACAGCAACAGCAACAGTAGCCGCAGCAAGCAGCAGCAGCAGCAGCAAATAGCAGCAGCAGCAGCAGAAGCAGCAGCAAGCAGCAGCCGCAAGCGGCAGAAGCAGCAGCAGCAGCAGCTTGAAGCAAGCAGCAGCAGCAGCAGCAGTAGCAGCAGCAGCAGCAGCAACCGCAACAGTAGCAGCAGCAAGCAGAAGCAGCAGCAGCAGCAAGCAGCAGCAGCACCAAATAGCAGCAGCAGCAGCAAGCAGCAACAGCAGCAGCAGCAGCAGCAGCTAGCAGCAGCCTCAAGCGGCAGAAGCAGCAGCAGCCTCAAGCGGCAGAAGCAGCAGCAGCAGCAGCTTGCAGCAAGCAGCAGCAAGCAGCAGCAAGCAGCAGCAGCAGCAACAGTAGCAGCAGCAAGCTGAAGCAGCAGCAGCAGCAGCAGCAGAAGCAAGCAGCAATAGCAGCAGCAAGCAGCAGCAGCTTGCAGCAAGCAGCAGCAGCAGCACCAAGCAGCAGCAGCAGCAAGCCACAGACACCAGCAGCAGCAACATGCAGCAGCAGCAGCAGGAGCAGCAACAAGCAGCAGCAGCAGCAGCATTAGCAGCAAGTAGGAGCAGCAGCAAGCAGCAGCAGCAAGCAGCAGCAGTAGAAGCTTGCAGCAAGCAGCAGCAGCAGCAGCAGCAGCAAGCAGCAAGCAGCAAGCAGCAGCAGCAAGCAGCAGCAGCAGCAGCAGCAGTAGTAGTAGCAGCAGCAGCAGCATTAGCAGCAAGAAGCAGCAGCAGCAAGCAACAGCAGCAGCATCTGCAGCAGCAAGCAGCTGCAGCAGCAGCAGCAGCAGCAGCAAGGAGCAGCAGCAAGCAGCAGCAGCAGCAGCAAATAGCAGCAGCAGCAAGCAGCAGCAAGTAGCAGCAGCAGCAGCAGCTTGCAGCAAGCAGCAGCAAGCAGCAGCAGGAGTACCAGTAGCAGCAGCAAGCAGAAGCAGCAGCAGCAGCAAGCAGCAGCAGCAGGAAATAGCAGCAGCAGAAGCAAGCAGCAGCAGCAGCACCAAGCAGCAGCCGCAAGCGGCAGAAGCAGCAGCAGCACCTTGCAGCAAGCAGCAGCTGCAGCAGCAGCAGCAGCAAGCAGCAGCAGCAAGCAACAGCAGCAGCAGCAGCAGCAGCAGCAGCAACAAGCAGCAGCAGCAGCAGCAGCACCAAACAGCAGCAGCAGCAGCACCAAGCAGCAGCAGCAGCAGCAGCAGTAGCAGCAGCCGCAAGCAGCAGCAGCAGCAACCGCAACAGTAGCAGCAGCAAGCAGCATCAGCAGCAGCAGCAAGCAGCAGCAGCAGCAGCAAGCAGCAGCAGCAGCAGCAAATAGCAGCAGCACCAGCAAGCAGCAGCTTGCAGCTAGCAGCAGCAAGCAGCAGCAGCAGCAAGCCACAGCAGCAGCAGCAGCAGCAACAAGCAGCAGCAGCAGCAGCAGCAGCACCATGCAGCAGCAGCAGCAGTAGCAGCAGCAGCAAGCAGCAGCAGCAGCAGCAGTAGCAGCAGCACCAGCAGCAAATAGCAGCAGCACCAGCAGCAGCAGCAGCAGCAGCAGAAGCAGCAGCAAGCAGCAGCCGCAAGCGGCAGAAGCAGCAGCAGCCGCAGCTTGCAGCAAGCAGCAGCAAGCACCAGCAGCAGTAGCAGCAGCAGTAGCAGCAGCAGCAGCAGCAACCGCAACAGTAGCAGCAGCAAGCAGAAGCAGCAGCAGCAGCAAGCAGCAGCAGCACCAAATAGCAGCAGCAGCAGCAAGCAGCAACAGCAGCAGCAGCAGCTGCCTCAAGCGGCAGAAGCAGCAACAGCAGCAGCAGCTTGCAGCAAGCAGCAGCAGCAACAGTAGCAGCAGCAAGCAGAAGCAGCAGCAGCAGCAAGCAGCAGCAGCAGCAAATAGCAGCAGCAGAAGCAAGCAGCAGGTGCAGCAGCAGCAAGCAGCAGCCGCAAGCGGCAGAAGCAGCAGCAGCAGCTTGCAGGTAGCAGCAGCAGCAGCAGCAGCAAGCAGCAGCAGCAAGCAACAGCAGCAGCAGTAGCAGCAGCAACAAGCAGCAGCAGCAGCAGCACCATACAGCAGCAGCAGCACCAAGCAGCAGCAGCAGCAAGCCACAGACAGCAGCAGCAGCAGCAGCAACATGCAGCAGCAAGCAGCAGCAGGAGCAGCAACAAGCAGCAGCAGCAGCAGCAGCAAGCAGCAGCACTAGAAGCTTGCCGCAAGCAGCAGCAAGCAGCAGCAGCAGCAGCAAGCAGCAGCAGCAGCAGCAGCAGCAGCAGCAAGCAGCAGCAGCAGCAGCAGCAGCAGCAGCAGCATGCAGCAAGCAGCAGCAGCATCTGCAGCAGCAAGCAGCTGCAGCAGCAGCAGCAGCAAATAGCACCAGCAGCAGCAGCAAGCAGCAGCCACAAGCGGCAGAAGCAGCAGCAGCAGCAGCTTGCAGCAAGCAGCAGCAAGTAGCAGCTTGCAGCAGGCAGCAGCTTGCAGCGAGCAGCAGCAGCAGCAGCAGTAGAGGCAGCAGCAGCAGCAGCAGCAGCAGCAGCAGCAGCAGTAGTAGCAGCAGCAGCAGCAGCAGCAGCAGCAGCAGCAGCAGCAGCAGCAGCAGCAGCAGCAGCAGCAGCAGCAGCAGCAAATAGCAGCAGCAGCAAGCAGCAGCAGCAGCACCAAGCAGCAGCAGCAGCCAGCCACAGACACCAGCAGCAGCAACATGCAGCAGCAAGCAGCAGCAGGAGCAGCAACAAGCAGCAGCAGCAGCAGCAGCAGCATTAGCAGCAAGTAGCAGCAGCAGCAAGCAGCAGGAGCAGCAGCAGCAAGCAGCAGCAGTAGAAGCTTGCAGCAAGCAGCAGCAGCAGCAGCAGCAGCAGCAAGCAGCAGCAGCAGCAGCAGCAGCAAGCAGCAAGCAGCAAGGAGCAGCAGCAAGCAGCAGCAGCAGCAGCAGCAGCAGCAGTAGTAGCAGCAGCAGCAGCAGCAGCAGCAGCAGCAGCAGCAGCAGCAGCAGCAGCAGCAGCATTAGCAGCAAGAAGCAGCAGCAGAAAGCAGCAGCAGCAGCATCTGCAGCAGCAAGCAGCTGCAGCAGCAGCAGCAGCAGCAGCAGTAAGCAGCAGCAGCAAGCAGCAGCATCAGCAGCAGCAGCAAATAGCAGCAGCAGCAAGCAGCAGCAAGTAGCAGCAGCAGCAGCAGCAGCAGCAAGCAGCAGCAGCACCAAATAGCAGCAGCTGCAGCAAGCAGCAACAGCAGCAGCAGCAGCTGCCTCAAGCGGCAGAATCAGCAGCAGCAGCAGCAGCAGCAGCAGCTTGCAGCAAGCAGCAGCAAGAAGCAGCAAGCAGCAGCAGCAGCAACAGTAGCAGCAGCAAGCAGAAGCAGCAGCAGCAGCAAGCAGCAGCAGCAAGCAGCAGCAGCAGCAAATAGCAGCAGCAGAAGCAAGCAGCAGCAGCAGCAGCAGCAAGCAGCAGCCGCAAGCGGCAGAAGCAGCAGCAGCAGCTTGCAGCAAGCAGCAGCTGCAGCAGCAGCAGCAGCAGCAGCAAGCAGCAGCAGCAAGCAACAGCAGCAGCAGCAGCAGCAGCAACAAGCAGCAGCAGCAGCAGCAGCAGCAGCACCAAGCAGCAGCAGCAGCACCAAGCAGCAGCAGCAGCAGCAACAAGCCACCGACAGCAGCAGCAGCAGCAACATGCAGCAGCACGCAGCAGCAGGAGCAGCAACAAGCAGCAGCAGCAGCAAGCAGCAGCACTAGAAGCTTGCAGCAAGCAGCAGCAAGCAGCAGCAAGCAGCAGCAGCAGCAAGCAGCAGCAGCAGCAGCAGCAAGCAGCAGCAGTAGCACCAGCAGCAGCAGCAGCAGTAGCAGCAGCAGCAGCAGCAGTATCAGCAGCAGCAGCAGCAGCAGCAGCAGCAGTAGCAGCAGCAGCAGCAGCAGCAGCAGCAGCAGCAGCAGCAGCAGCCGCAACCGGAACAGTAGCAGCAGCAAGCAGCAGCAGCAGCAAGCAGCAGCAGCAGCAAATAGCAGCAGCAGCAGCAAGCAGCAGCTTGCAGCTAGCAGCAGCAAGTAGCAGCAGCAGCAGCAAGCAACCGCCGCAGCAGCAGCAGCAGCAGCAGCATTAGCAGCAAGTAGCAGCAGCAGCAAGCAGCAGCAGCAGCATCTGCAGCAGCAAGCAGCAGCAGCAGCAGCAGCAAGCAGCAGCAGCAGCAGCAGCAGCAAATAGCAGCAACAGCAGCAGCAGCAAGCAGCACCCGCAAGCGGCAGAAGCAGCAGCAGCAGCAGCAGCAGCAAACAGCAGCAGCTGAAGCACGCAGCAGCAGCAGGAGGAAGCAGCAGAAGCAGCAGCAGCAGCTTGCAGCAAGCAGCTGCAGCGTGAAGCTAGCAGCAGCGAGCAACAGCAGCAGCAGCAACAACAAGCAGCACCAGCAGCACCAAGCAGCAGCAGCAGCAAGCAAAAGCAGCCGCAGCAGCAGCAACAAGCAGCCGCAGGAGTAGAAACAAGCAGCAGCAGCAGCAGCAGCACGAAACGGAAGCAGCAGCAGCAGCAGCGGCAACCAAGCAGCAGCAGCAGCAGCAGCATCAAGCAGCAGCAGCAGCAGCAGCAGCAGCAGCAGCAGCAGCAGCAAGCAGCAACCGCAGCAGCTTGCGCAAGCGGCAGAAGCAGCAGCAGCAGCAGCTTGAAGCAAGCAGCAGCAGCAGCAGCAGTAGCAGCAGCAGCAGCAGCAACCGCAACAGTAGCAGCAGCAAGCAGAAGCAGCAGCAGCAGCAAGCAGCAGCAGCACCAAATAGCAGCAGCAGCAGCAAGCAGCAACAGCAGCAGCAGCAGCAGCAGCTAGCAGCAGCCTCAAGCGGCAGAAGCAGCAGCAGCCTCAAGCGGCAGAAGCAGCAGCAGCAGCAGCTTGCAGCAAGCAGCAGCAAGCAGCAGCAAGCAGCAGCAGCAGCAACAGTAGCAGCAGCAAGCTGAAGCAGCAGCAGCAGCAGCAGCAGAAGCAAGCAGCAATAGCAGCAGCAAGCAGCAGCAGCTTGCAGCAAGCAGCAGCAGCAGCACCAAGCAGCAGCAGCAGCAAGCCACAGACACCAGCAGCAGCAACATGCAGAAGCAGCAGCAGGAGCAGCAACAAGCAGCAGCAGCAGCAGCATTAGCAGCAAGTAGCAGCAGCAGCAAGCAGCAGCAGCAAGCAGCAGCAGCAAGCAGCAGCAGTAGAAGCTTGCAGCAAGCAGCAGCAGCAGCAGCAGCAAGCAGCAAGCAGCAAGCAGCAGCAGCAAGCAGCAGCAGCAGCAGCAGCAGTAGTAGTAGCAGCAGCAGCAGCATTAGCAGCAAGAAGCAGCAGCAGCAAGCAGCAGCAGCAGCATCTGCAGCAGCAAGCAGCTGCAGCAGCAGCAGCAGCAGCAGCAAGGAGCTGCAGCAAGCACCAGCAGCAGCAGCAAATAGCAGCAGCAGCAAGCAGCAGCAAGTAGCAGCAGCAGCAGCAGCACCAAACAGCAGCAGCAGCAGCACCAAGCAGCAGCAGCAGCAGCAGCAGTAGCAGCAGCCGCAAGCAGCAGCAGCAGCAACCGCAACAGTAGCAGCAGCAAGCAGCATCAGCAGCAGCAGCAAGCAGCAGCAGCAGCAGCAAGCAGCAGCAGCAGCAGCAAATAGCAGCAGCACCAGCAAGCAGCAGCTTGCAGCTAGCAGCAGCAAGCAGCAGCAGCAGCAAGCCACAGCAGCAGCAGCAGCAGCAACAAGCAGCAGCAGCAGCAGCAGCAGCACCATGCAGCAGCAGCAGCAGTAGCAGCAGCAGCAAGCAGCAGCAGCAGCAGCAGTAGCAGCAGCACCAGCAGCAAATAGCAGCAGCACCAGCAGCAGCAGCAGCAGCAGCAGAAGCAGCAGCAAGCAGCAGCCGCAAGCGGCAGAAGCAGCAGCAGCCGCAGCTTGCAGCAAGCAGCAGCAAGCACCAGCAGCAGTAGCAGCAGCAGTAGCAGCAGCAGCAGCAGCAACCGCAACAGTAGCAGCAGCAAGCAGAAGCAGCAGCAGCAGCAAGCAGCAGCAGCACCAAATAGCAGCAGCAGCAGCAAGCAGCAACAGCAGCAGCAGCAGCTGCCTCAAGCGGCAGAAGCAGCAACAGCAGCAGCAGCTTGCAGCAAGCAGCAGCAGCAACAGTAGCAGCAGCAAGCAGAAGCAGCAGCAGCAGCAAGCAGCAGCAGCAGCAAATAGCAGCAGCAGAAGCAAGCAGCAGGTGCAGCAGCAGCAAGCAGCAGCCGCAAGCGGCAGAAGCAGCAGCAGCAGCTTGCAGGTAGCAGCAGCTGCAGCAGCAGCCGCAGCAGCAGCAGCAGCAGCAAGCAGCAGCAGCAAGCAACAGCAGCAGCAGTAGCAGCAGCAACAAGCAGCAGCAGCAGCAGCACCATACAGCAGCAGCAGCACCAAGCAGCAGCAGCAGCAAGCCACAGACAGCAGCAGCAGCAGCAGCAACATGCAGCAGCAAGCAGCAGCAGGAGCAGCAACAAGCAGCAGCAGCAGCAGCAGCAAGCAGCAGCACTAGAAGCTTGCCGCAAGCAGCAGCAAGCAGCAGCAGCAGCAGCAAGCAGCAGCAGCAGCAGCAGCAGCAGCAGCAAGCAGCAGCAGCAGCAGCAGCAGCAGCAGCAGCATGCAGCAAGCAGCAGCAGCATCTGCAGCAGCAAGCAGCTGCAGCAGCAGCAGCAGCAAATAGCACCAGCAGCAGCAGCAAGCAGCAGCCACAAGCGGCAGAAGCAGCAGCAGCAGCAGCTTGCAGCAAGCAGCAGCAAGTAGCAGCTTGCAGCAGGCAGCAGCTTGCAGCGAGCAGCAGCAGCAGCAGCAGTAGAGGCAGCAGCAGCAGCAGCAGCAGCAGCAGCAGCAGCAGTAGTAGCAGCAGCAGCAGCAGCAGCAGCAGCAGCAGCAGCAGCAGCAGCAGCAGCAGCAGCAGCAGCAGCAGCAGCAGCAAATAGCAGCAGCAGCAAGCAGCAGCAGCAGCACCAAGCAGCAGCAGCAGCCAGCCACAGACACCAGCAGCAGCAACATGCAGCAGCAAGCAGCAGCAGGAGCAGCAACAAGCAGCAGCAGCAGCAGCAGCAGCATTAGCAGCAAGTAGCAGCAGCAGCAAGCAGCAGGAGCAGCAGCAGCAAGCAGCAGCAGTAGAAGCTTGCAGCAAGCAGCAGCAGCAGCAGCAGCAGCAGCAAGCAGCAGCAGCAGCAGCAGCAGCAAGCAGCAAGCAGCAAGGAGCAGCAGCAAGCAGCAGCAGCAGCAGCAGCAGCAGCAGTAGTAGCAGCAGCAGCAGCAGCAGCAGCAGCAGCAGCAGCAGCAGCAGCAGCAGCAGCAGCAGCAGCAGCAGCAGCAGCAGCATTAGCAGCAAGAAGCAGCAGCAGAAAGCAGCAGCAGCAGCATCTGCAGCAGCAAGCAGCTGCAGCAGCAGCAGCAGCAGCAGCAGTAAGCAGCAGCAGCAAGCAGCAGCATCAGCAGCAGCAGCAAATAGCAGCAGCAGCAAGCAGCAGCAAGTAGCAGCAGCAGCAGCAGCAGCAGCAAGCAGCAGCAGCACCAAATAGCAGCAGCTGCAGCAAGCAGCAACAGCAGCAGCAGCAGCTGCCTCAAGCGGCAGAATCAGCAGCAGCAGCAGCAGCAGCTTGCAGCAAGCAGCAGCAAGAAGCAGCAAGCAGCAGCAGCAGCAACAGTAGCAGCAGCAAGCAGAAGCAGCAGCAGCAGCAAGCAGCAGCAGCAAGCAGCAGCAGCAGCAAATAGCAGCAGCAGAAGCAAGCAGCAGCAGCAGCAGCAGCAAGCAGCAGCCGCAAGCGGCAGAAGCAGCAGCAGCAGCTTGCAGCAAGCAGCAGCTGCAGCAGCAGCAGCAGCAGCAGCAAGCAGCAGCAGCAAGCAACAGCAGCAGCAGCAGCAGCAGCAACAAGCAGCAGCAGCAGCAGCAGCAGCAGCACCAAGCAGCAGCAGCAGCACCAAGCAGCAGCAGCAGCAGCAACAAGCCACCGACAGCAGCAGCAGCAGCAACATGCAGCAGCACGCAGCAGCAGGAGCAGCAACAAGCAGCAGCAGCAGCAAGCAGCAGCACTAGAAGCTTGCAGCAAGCAGCAGCAAGCAGCAGCAAGCAGCAGCAGCAGCAAGCAGCAGCAGCAGCAGCAGCAAGCAGCAGCAGTAGCACCAGCAGCAGCAGCAGCAGTAGCAGCAGCAGCAGCAGCAGTATCAGCAGCAGCAGCAGCAGCAGCAGCAGCAGTAGCAGCAGCAGCAGCAGCAGCAGCAGCAGCAGCAGCAGCAGCAGCCGCAACCGGAACAGTAGCAGCAGCAAGCAGCAGCAGCAGCAAGCAGCAGCAGCAGCAAATAGCAGCAGCAGCAGCAAGCAGCAGCTTGCAGCTAGCAGCAGCAAGTAGCAGCAGCAGCAGCAAGCAACCGCCGCAGCAGCAGCAGCAGCAGCAGCATTAGCAGCAAGTAGCAGCAGCAGCAAGCAGCAGCAGCAGCATCTGCAGCAGCAAGCAGCAGCAGCAGCAGCAGCAAGCAGCAGCAGCAGCAGCAGCAGCAAATAGCAGCAACAGCAGCAGCAGCAAGCAGCACCCGCAAGCGGCAGAAGCAGCAGCAGCAGCAGCAGCAGCAAACAGCAGCAGCTGAAGCACGCAGCAGCAGCAGGAGGAAGCAGCAAAAGCAGCAGCAGCAGCTTGCAGCAAGCAGCTGCAGCGTGAAGCTAGCAGCAGCGAGCAACAGCAGCAGCAGCAACAACAAGCAGCACCAGCAGCACCAAGCAGCAGCAGCAGCAAGCAAAAGCAGCCGCAGCAGCAGCAACAAGCAGCCGCAGGAGTAGAAACAAGCAGCAGCAGCAGCAGCAGCACGAAACGGAAGCAGCAGCAGCAGCAGCAGCGGCAACCAAGCAGCAGCAGCAGCAGCAGCATCAAGCAGCAGCAGCAGCAGCAGCAGCAGCAGCAGCAGCAGCAAGCAGCAACCGCAGCAGCTTGCGCAAGCGGCAGAAGCAGCAGCAGCAGCAGCTTGAAGCAAGCAGCAGCAGCAGCAGCAGTAGCAGCAGCAGCAGCAGCAACCGCAACAGTAGCAGCAGCAAGCAGAAGCAGCAGCAGCAGCAAGCAGCAGCAGCACCAAATAGCAGCAGCAGCAGCAAGCAGCAACAGCAGCAGCAGCAGCAGCAGCTAGCAGCAGCCTCAAGCGGCAGAAGCAGCAGCAGCCTCAAGCGGCAGAAGCAGCAGCAGCAGCAGCTTGCAGCAAGCAGCAGCAAGCAGCAGCAAGCAGCAGCAGCAGCAACAGTAGCAGCAGCAAGCTGAAGCAGCAGCAGCAGCAGCAGCAGAAGCAAGCAGCAATAGCAGCAGCAAGCAGCAGCAGCTTGCAGCAAGCAGCAGCAGCAGCACCAAGCAGCAGCAGCAGCAAGCCACAGACACCAGCAGCAGCAACATGCAGAAGCAGCAGCAGGAGCAGCAACAAGCAGCAGCAGCAGCAGCATTAGCAGCAAGTAGCAGCAGCAGCAAGCAGCAGCAGCAAGCAGCAGCAGCAAGCAGCAGCAGTAGAAGCTTGCAGCAAGCAGCAGCAGCAGCAGCAGCAAGCAGCAAGCAGCAAGCAGCAGCAGCAAGCAGCAGCAGCAGCAGCAGCAGTAGTAGTAGCAGCAGCAGCAGCATTAGCAGCAAGAAGCAGCAGCAGCAAGCAGCAGCAGCAGCATCTGCAGCAGCAAGCAGCTGCAGCAGCAGCAGCAGCAGCAGCAAGGAGCTGCAGCAAGCACCAGCAGCAGCAGCAAATAGCAGCAGCAGCAAGCAGCAGCAAGTAGCAGCAGCAGCAGCAGCTTGCAGCAAGCAGCAGCAAGCAGCAGCAGGAGTACCAGTAGCAGCAGCAAGCAGAAGCAGCAGCAGCAGCAAGCAGCAGCAGCAGGAAATAGCAGCACCAGAAGCAAGCAGCAGCAGCAGCACCAAGCAGCAGCCGCAAGCGGCAGAAGCAGCAGCAGCACCTTGCAGCAAGCAGCAGCTGCAGCAGCAGCAGCAGCAAGCAGCAGCAGCAAGCAACAGCAGCAGCAGCAGCAGCAGCAGCAGCAGGAACAAGCAGCAGCAGCAGCAGCAGCACCAAGCAGCAGCAGCAGCAGCACCAAGCAGCAGCAGCAGCAGTAGCAGCAGCCGCAAGCAGCAGCAGCAGCAACCGCAACAGTAGCAGCAGCAAGCAGCATCAGCAGCAGCAGCAAGCAGCAGCAGCAGCAGCAAGCAGCAGCAGCAGCAGCAAATAGCAGCAGCACCAGCAAGCAGCAGCTTGCAGCTAGCAGCAGCAAGCAGCAGCAGCAGCAAGCCACAGCAGCAGCAGCAGCAGCAACAAGCAGCAGCAGCAGCAGCAGCAGCACCATGCAGCAGCAGCAGCAGTAGCAGCAGCAGCAAGCAGCAGCAGCAGCAGCAGTAGCAGCAGCACCAGCAGCAAATAGCAGCAGCACCAGCAGCAGCAGCAGCAGCAGCAGAAGCAGCAGCAAGCAGCAGCCGCAAGCGGCAGAAGCAGCAGCAGCCGCAGCTTGCAGCAAGCAGCAGCAAGCACCAGCAGCAGTAGCAGCAGCAGTAGCAGCAGCAGCAGCAGCAACCGCAACAGTAGCAGCAGCAAGCAGAAGCAGCAGCAGCAGCAAGCAGCAGCAGCACCAAATAGCAGCAGCAGCAGCAAGCAGCAACAGCAGCAGCAGCAGCTGCCTCAAGCGGCAGAAGCAGCAACAGCAGCAGCAGCTTGCAGCAAGCAGCAGCAAGCAGCAGCAGCAGCAACAGTAGCAGCAGCAAGCAGAAGCAGCAGCAGCAGCAAGCAGCAGCAGCAGCAAATAGCAGCAGCAGAAGCAAGCAGCAGGTGCAGCAGCAGCAAGCAGCAGCCGCAAGCGGCAGCAGCAGCAGCAGCAGCAGCAGCATTAGCAGCAAGTAGCAGCAGCAGCAAGCAGCAGGAGCAGCAGCTGCAAGCAGCAGCAGTAGAAGCTTGCAGCAAGCAGCAGCAGCAGCAGCAGCAAGCAGCAGCAGCAGCAGCAGCAGCAAGCAGCAAGCAGCAAGCAGCAAGCAGCAGCAGCAAGCAGCAGCAGCAGCAGCAGCAGCACCAGCAGTAGTAGCAGCAGGCGCAGCAGCAGCAGCAGCAGCAGCAGCAGCAGCAGCAGCAGCAGCAGCAGCATTAGCAGCAAGAAGCAGCAGCAGAAAGCATCAGCAGCAGCATCTGCAGCAGCAAGCAGCTGCAGCAGCAGCGGCAGCAGCAGTAAGCAGCAGCAGCAAGCAGCAGCAGCAGCAGCAGCAAATAGCAGCAGCAGCAAGCAGCAGCAAGTAGCAGCAGCAGCAGCAGCAAGCAGCAGCAGCACCAAATAGCAGCAGCCGCAGCAAGCAGCAACAGCAGCAGCAGCAGCTGCCTCAAGCGGCAGAATCAGCAGCAGCAGCAGCAGCAGCAGCTTGCAGCAAGCAGCAGCAAGAAGCAGCAAGCAGCAGCAGCAACAGTAGCAGCAGCAAGCAGAAGCAGCAGCAGTAGCAAGCAGCAGCAGCAAGCAGCAGCAGCAGCAAATAGCAGCAGCAGAAGCAAGCAGCAGCAGCAGCAAGCAGCAGCCGCAAGCGGCAGAAGCAGCAGCAGCAGCTTGCAGCAAGCAGCAGCTGCAGCAGCAGCAGCAGCAGCAGCAAGCAGCAGCAGCAAGCAACAGCAGCAGCAGCAGCAGCAGCAACAAGCAGCAGCAGCAGCAGCACCAAGCAGCAGCAGCAGCAGCAAGCCACCGACAGCAGCAGCAGCAGCAACATGCAGCAGCACGCAGCAGCAGGAGCAGCAACAAGCAGCAGCAGCAAGCAGCAGCACTAGAAGCTTGCAGCAAGCAGCAGCAAGCAGCAGCAAGCAGCAGCAGCAGCAGCAAGCAGCAGCAGCAGCAGCAAGCAGCAGCAGTAGCAGCAGCAGCACCAGCAGTAGCAGCAGCAGCAGCAGCAGTATCAGCAGCAGCAGCAGCAGCAGCAGCAGTAGCAGCAGCAGCAGCAGCAGCAGCAGCAGCAGCAGCAGCAGCAGCAGCCGCAACCGCAACAGTAGCAGCAGCAAGCAGCAGCAGCAAGCAGCAGCAGCAGCAAATAGCAGCAGCAGCAGCAAGCAGCAGCTTGCAGCTAGCAGCAGCAAGCAGCAGCAGCACCAGCAAGCAACCGCCGCAGCAGCAGCAGCAGCAGCATTAGCAGCAAGCAGCAGCAGCAGCATCTGCAGCAGCAAGCAGCAGCAGCAGCAGCAGCAGCAAGCAGCAGCAGCAGCAGCAGCAGCAGCAGCAGCAAATAGCAGCAGCAGCAGCAGCAAGCAGCAGCCGCAAGCTGCAGAAGCAGCAGCAGCAGCAGCTTGCAGCAAGCAGCAGCAAGCAGCAGCAAGCAGCAGAAGCAGCAGCAAACAGCAGCAGCTGAAGCACGCAGCTGCAGCAGGAGGAAGCAGCAGAAGCAGCAGCAGCAGCTTGCAGCAAGCAGCTGCAGCTTGAAGCTAGCAGCAGCGAGCAACTGCAGCAGCAGCAACAACAAGCAGCAGCAGCAGCACCAAGCAGCAGAAGCAGCAAGCAAAAGCAGCAGCAGCAGCAGCAACAAGCAGCCGCAGGAGTAGAAACAAGCAGCAGCAGCAGCAGCAGCAGCACGAAACGGAAGCAGCAGCAGCAGCAGCAGCGGCAACCAAGCAGCAGCAGCAGCAGCATCAAGCAGCAGCAGCACCAGCAGCAGCAGCAGCAGCAGCAAGCAGCAACCGCAGCAGCTTGCAGCATGCAGGAGCTTGCAGCAGGCAGCAGCTTGCAGCAAGCAGCAGCAAGCAGCAAGCAGCAGCACCAAGCAGCAGCAGCAGCAGCAGAAGTAGCAGCAGCACCAAGCAGCAGCAGCAGCAGCAGTAGCAGCAGCAGCAGCAGCAACCGCAACAGTAGCAGCAGCAAGCAGCAGCAGCAGCAGCAGCAGCAGCAGCAGCAGCAGCAAGCAGCACCAGCAGCAACAGCAACAGCAACAGTAGCCGCAGCAAGCAGCAGCAGCAGCAAATAGCAGCAGCAGCAGCAGCAGAAGCAGCAGCAAGCAGCTGCCGCAAGCGGCAGAAGCAGCAGCAGCAGCAGCTTGCAGCAAGCAGCAGCAGCAGCAGCAGTAGCAGCAGCAGCAGCAGCAACCGCAACAGTAGCAGCAGCAAGCAGAAGCAGCAGCAGTAGCAAGCAGCAGCAGCACCAAATAGCAGCAGCAGCAGCAAGCAGCAACAGCAGCAGCAGCAGCAGCAGCTAGCAGCAGCCTCAAGCGGCAGAAGCAGCAGCAGCCTCAAGCGGCAGAAGCAGCAGCAGCAGCAGCTTGCAGCAAGCAGCAGCAAGCAGCAGCAGCAGCAACAGTAGCAGCAGCAAGCTGAAGCAGCAGCAGCAGCAGCAGCAGCAGCAGAAGCAAGCCGCAATAGCAGCAGCAAGCAGCAGCCGCAAGCGGCAGAAGCAGCCGCAGCAGCAGCTTGCAGCAAGCAGCAGCAGCAGCACCAAGCAGCAGCAGCAGCAAGCCACAGACACCAGCAGCAGCAACATGCAGCAGCAGCAGCAGGAGCAGCAACAAGCAGCAGCAGCAGCAGCATTAGCAGCAAGTAGCAGCAGCAGCAAGCAGCAGGAGCAGCAGCAGCAAGCAGCAGCAGTAGAAGCTTGTAGCAAGCAGCAGCAGCAGCAGCAGCAGCAGCAGCAGCAGCAAGCAGCAGCAGCAGCAGCAGCAAGCAGCAAGCAGCAAGCAGCAGCAGCAAGCAGCAAGCAGCTGCAGCAGCAGCAGCAGCAGCAAGGAGCAGCAGCAAGCAGCAGCAGCAGCAGCAGCAAATAGCAGCAGCAGCAAGCAGCAGCAAGTAGCAGCAGCAGCAGCAGCTTGCAGCAAGCAGCAGCAAGCAGCAGCAGCAGCAGTACCAGTAGCAGCAGCAAGAACAGCAGCAGCAGCAGCAAGCAGCAGCAGCAGGAAACAGCAGCAGCAGAAGCAAGCAGCAGCAGCAGGAAACAGCAGCAGCAGAAGCAAGCAGCAGCAGCAGCACCAAGCAGCAGCCGCAAGCGGCAGAAGCAGCAGCAGCACCTTGCAGCAAGCAGCAGCTGCAGCAGCAGCAGCAGCAAGCAGCAGCAGCAAGCAACAGCAGCAGCAGCAGCAGCAACAAGCAGCAGCAGCAGCAGCAGCAGCACCAAGCAGCAGCAGCACCAAGCAGCAGCAGCAGCAGTAGCAGCAGCCGCAAGCAGCAGCAGCAGCAACCGCAACAGTAGCAGCAGCAAGCAGCATCAGCAGCAGCAGCAAGCAGCAGCAGCAGCAGCAAGCAGCAGCAGCAGCAGCAAATAGCAGCAGCAGCAGCAAGCAGCAGCTTGCAGCTAGCAGCAGCAAGCAGCAGCAGCAGCAGCAAGCAACAGCAGCAGCAGCAACAAGCAGCAGCAGCAGCAGCAGCACCATGCAGCAGCAGCAGCAGTAGCAGCAGCAGCAAGCAGCAGCAGCAGCAGCAGTAGCAGCAGCACCAGCAGCAAATAGCAGCAGCACCACCAGCAGCAGCAGCAGCAGCAGAAGCAGCAGCAAGCAGCAGCCGCAAGCGGCAGAAGCAGCAGCAGCCGCAGCTTTCAGCAAGCAGCAGCAAGCAGCAGCAGCAGTAGCAGCAGCAGTAGCAGCAGCAGCAGCAGCAACCGCAACAGTAGCCGCAGAAAGCAGAAGCAGCAGCAGCAGCAAGCAGCAGCAGCACCAAATAGCAGCAGCAGCAGCAAGCAGAAACAGCAGCAGCAGCAGCTGCCTCAAGCGGCAGAAGCAGCAACAGCAGCAGCAGCTTGCAGCAAGCAGCAGCAGCAACAGTAGCAGCAGCAAGCAGAAGCAGCAGCAGCAGCAAGCAGCAGCAGCAAATAGCAGCAGCAGAAGCAAGCAGCAGCAGCAGCAAGCAGCAGCCGCAAGCGGCAGAAGCAGCAGCAGCCGCTTGCAGCAAGCAGCAGCTGCAGCAGCAGCAGCAGAAGCAGCAAGCAGCAGCAGCAAGCAACAGCAGCAGCAGTAGCAGCAGCAACAAGCAGCAGCAGCAGCAGCACCATACAGCAGCAGCAGCAGCACCAAGCAGCAGCAGCAGCAAGCCACAGACAGCAGCAGCAGCAGCAGCAACATACAGCAGCAAGCAGCAGCAGGAGCAGCAACAAGCAGCAGCAGCAGCAGCAGCAAGCAGCAGCAGCACCAAATAGCAGCAGCAGCAGCAAGCAGCAACAGCAGCAGCAGCAGCTGCCTCAAGCGGCAGAAGCAGCAACAGCAGCAGCAGCTTGCAGCAAGCAGCAGCAAGCAGCAGCAGCAGCAACAGTAGCAGCAGCAAGCAGAAGCAGCAGCAGCAGCAAGCAGCAGCAGCAGCAAATAGCAGCAGCAGAAGCAAGCAGCAGCAGCAGCAAGCAGCAGCCGCAAGCGGCAGAAGCAGCAGCAGCAGCTTGCAGGTAGCAGCAGCTGCAGCAGCAGCCGCAGCAGCAGCAGCAGCAAGCAGCAGCAGCAAGCAACAACAGCAGCAGTAGCAGCACCATACAGCAGCAGCAGCACCAAGCAGCAGCAGCAGCAAGCCACAGACAGCAGCAGCAGCAGCAGCAACATGCAGCAGCAAGCAGCAGCAGGAGCAGCAACAAGCAGCAGCAGCAGCAGCAGCAAGCAGCAGCAGCAGCAGCAGCAGTAGCAGCAGCAGCAGCAGCAGCCGCAACCGCAACAGTAGCAGCAGCAAGCAGCAGCAGCAGCAGCAAGCAGCAGCAGCAGCAAATAGCAGCAGCAGCAGCAAGCAGCAGCTTGCAGCTAGCAGCAGCAAGCAGCAGCAGCAGCAGCAGCAGCAAGCAACCGCCGCAGCAGCAGCAGCAGCAGCATTAGCAGCAAGTAGCAGCAGCAGCAAGCAGCTGCAGCAGCATCTGCAGCAGCAAGCAGCAGCAGCAGCAGCAGCAAATAGCAGCAGCGGCAGCAGCAGCAAGCAGCAGCCGCAAGCGGCAGAAGCAGCAGCAGCAGCAGCTTGCAGCAAGCAGCAGCAAGCAGCAGCAGCAGCAGCAAACAGCAGCAGCTGAAGCACGCAGCAGCAGCAGGAGGAAGCAGCAGAAGCAGCAGCAGCAGCTTGCAGCAAGCAGCTGCTGCGTGAAGCTAGCAGCAGCGAGCAACAGCAGCAGCAGCAACAACAAGCAGCAGCAGCAGCACCAAGCAGCAGCAGCAGCAAGCAAAAGCAGCTGCAGCAGCAGCAACAAGCAGCCGCAGGAGTGGAAACAAGCAGCAGCAGCAGCAGCAGCAGCAGCACGAAACGGAAGCAGCAGCAGCAGCAGCAGCGGCAACCAAGCAGCAGCAGCAGCAGCATCAAGCAGCAGCAGCAGCAGCAGCAGCAGGAGCAGCAGCAAGCAGCAACCGCAGCAGCTTGCAGCATGCAGCAGCTTGCAGCAGGCAGCAGCTTGCAGCAGGCAGCAGCTTGCAGCAAGCAGCAGCAAGCAGCAAGCAGCAGCACCAAGCAGCAGCAGCAGCAGCAGAAGTAGCAGCAGCACCAAGCAGCAGCAGCAGCAGCAACCGCAACAGTAGCAGCAGCAAGCAGCAGCAGCAGCAGCAGCAGCAGCAAGCAGCACCAGCAGCAACAGCAACAGCAACAGTAGCCGCACCAAGCAGCAGCAGCAGCAGCAAATAGCAGCAGCAGCAGCAGAAGCAGCAGCAAGCAGCAGCCGCAAGCGGCAGAAGCAGCAGCAGCAGCAGCTTGAAGCAAGCAGCAGCAGCAGCAGCAGTAGCAGCAGCAGCAGCAGCAACCGCAACAGTAGCAGCAGCAAGCAGAAGCAGCAGCAGCAGCAAGCAGCAGCAGCACCAAATAGCAGCAGCAGCAGCAAGCAGCAACAGCAGCAGCAGCAGCAGCAGCTAGCAGCAGCCTCAAGCGGCAGAAGCAGCAGCAGCCTCAAGCGGCAGAAGCAGCAGCAGCAGCAGCTTGCAGCAAGCAGCAGCAAGCAGCAGCAAGCAGCAGCAGCAGCAACAGTAGCAGCAGCAAGCTGAAGCAGCAGCAGCAGCAGCAGCAGAAGCAAGCAGCAATAGCAGCAGCAAGCAGCAGCAGCTTGCAGCAAGCAGCAGCAGCAGCACCAAGCAGCAGCAGCAGCAAGCCACAGACACCAGCAGCAGCAACATGCAGCAGCAGCAGCAGGAGCAGCAACAAGCAGCAGCAGCAGCAGCATTAGCAGCAAGTAGCAGCAGCAGCAAGCAGCAGCAGCAAGCAGCAGCAGCAAGCAGCAGCAGTAGAAGCTTGCAGCAAGCAGCAGCAGCAGCAGCAGCAGCAAGCAGCAAGCAGCAAGCAGCAGCAGCAAGCAGCAGCAGCAGCAGCAGCAGTAGTAGTAGCAGCAGCAGCAGCATTAGCAGCAAGAAGCAGCAGCAGCAAGCAACAGCAGCAGCATCTGCAGCAGCAAGCAGCTGCAGCAGCAGCAGCAGCAGCAGCAAGGAGCAGCAGCAAGCAGCAGCAGCAGCAGCAAATAGCAGCAGCAGCAAGCAGCAGCAAGTAGCAGCAGCAGCAGCAGCTTGCAGCAAGCAGCAGCAAGCAGCAGCAGGAGTACCAGTAGCAGCAGCAAGCAGAAGCAGCAGCAGCAGCAAGCAGCAGCAGCAGGAAATAGCAGCAGCAGAAGCAAGCAGCAGCAGCAGCACCAAGCAGCAGCCGCAAGCGGCAGAAGCAGCAGCAGCACCTTGCAGCAAGCAGCAGCTGCAGCAGCAGCAGCAGCAAGCAGCAGCAGCAAGCAACAGCAGCAGCAGCAGCAGCAGCAGCAGCAACAAGCAGCAGCAGCAGCAGCAGCACCAAACAGCAGCAGCAGCAGCACCAAGCAGCAGCAGCAGCAGCAGCAGTAGCAGCAGCCGCAAGCAGCAGCAGCAGCAACCGCAACAGTAGCAGCAGCAAGCAGCATCAGCAGCAGCAGCAAGCAGCAGCAGCAGCAGCAAGCAGCAGCAGCAGCAGCAAATAGCAGCAGCACCAGCAAGCAGCAGCTTGCAGCTAGCAGCAGCAAGCAGCAGCAGCAGCAAGCCACAGCAGCAGCAGCAGCAGCAACAAGCAGCAGCAGCAGCAGCAGCAGCACCATGCAGCAGCAGCAGCAGTAGCAGCAGCAGCAAGCAGCAGCAGCAGCAGCACCAGCAGCAAATAGCAGCAGCACCAGCAGCAGCAGCAGCAGCAGCAGCAGAAGCAGCAGCAAGCAGCAGCCGCAAGCGGCAGAAGCAGCAGCAGCCGCAGCTTGCAGCAAGCAGCAGCAAGCACCAGCAGCAGTAGCAGCAGCAGTAGCAGCAGCAGCAGCAGCAACCGCAACAGTAGCAGCAGCAAGCAGAAGCAGCAGCAGCAGCAAGCAGCAGCAGCACCAAATAGCAGCAGCAGCAGCAAGCAGCAACAGCAGCAGCAGCAGCTGCCTCAAGCGGCAGAAGCAGCAACAGCAGCAGCAGCTTGCAGCAAGCAGCAGCAGCAACAGTAGCAGCAGCAAGCAGAAGCAGCAGCAGCAGCAAGCAGCAGCAGCAGCAAATAGCAGCAGCAGAAGCAAGCAGCAGGTGCAGCAGCAGCAAGCAGCAGCCGCAAGCGGCAGAAGCAGCAGCAGCAGCTTGCAGGTAGCAGCAGCTGCAGCAGCAGCCGCAGCAGCAGCAGCAGCAGCAAGCAGCAGCAGCAAGCAACAGCAGCAGCAGTAGCAGCAGCAACAAGCAGCAGCAGCAGCAGCACCATACAGCAGCAGCAGCACCAAGCAGCAGCAGCAGCAAGCCACAGACAGCAGCAGCAGCAGCAGCAACATGCAGCAGCAAGCAGCAGCAGGAGCAGCAACAAGCAGCAGCAGCAGCAGCAGCAAGCAGCAGCACTAGAAGCTTGCCGCAAGCAGCAGCAAGCAGCAGCAGCAGCAGCAAGCAGCAGCAGCAGCAGCAGCAGCAGCAAGCAGCAGCAGCATCTGCAGCAGCAAGCAGCTGCAGCAGCAGCAGCAGCAAATAGCACCAGCAGCAGCAGCAAGCAGCAGCCACAAGCGGCAGAAGCAGCAGCAGCAGCAGCTTGCAGCAAGCAGCAGCAAGTAGCAGCTTGCAGCAGGCAGCAGCTTGCAGCGAGCAGCAGCAGCAGCAGCAGTAGAGGCAGCAGCAGCAGCAGCAGCAGCAGCAGCAGTAGTAGCAGCAGCAGCAGCAGCAGCAGCAGCAGCAGCAGCAGCAGCAGCAGCAGCAGCAGCAGCAGCAGCAGCAGCAGCAGCAGCAGCAGCAAATAGCAGCAGCAGCAAGCAGCAGCAGCAGCACCAAGCAGCAGCAGCAGCCAGCCACAGACACCAGCAGCAGCAACATGCAGCAGCAAGCAGCAGCAGGAGCAGCAACAAGCAGCAGCAGCAGCAGCAGCAGCATTAGCAGCAAGTAGCAGCAGCAGCAAGCAGCAGGAGCAGCAGCAGCAAGCAGCAGCAGTAGAAGCTTGCAGCAAGCAGCAGCAGCAGCAGCAGCAGCAGCAAGCAGCAGCAGCAGCAGCAGCAGCAAGCAGCAAGCAGCAAGGAGCAGCAGCAAGCAGCAGCAGCAGCAGCAGCAGCAGCAGTAGTAGCAGCAGCAGCAGCAGCAGCAGCAGCAGCAGCAGCAGCAGCAGCAGCAGCAGCAGCAGCAGCAGCAGCAGCATTAGCAGCAAGAAGCAGCAGCAGAAAGCAGCAGCAGCAGCATCTGCAGCAGCAAGCAGCTGCAGCAGCAGCAGCAGCAGCAGTAAGCAGCAGCAGCAAGCAGCAGCATCAGCAGCAGCAGCAAATAGCAGCAGCAGCAAGCAGCAGCAAGTAGCAGCAGCAGCAGCAGCAGCAGCAGCAAGCAGCAGCAGCACCAAATAGCAGCAGCTGCAGCAAGCAGCAACAGCAGCAGCAGCAGCTGCCTCAAGCGGCAGAATCAGCAGCAGCAGCAGCAGCAGCAGCAGCTTGCAGCAAGCAGCAGCAAGAAGCAGCAAGCAGCAGCAGCAGCAACAGTAGCAGCAGCAAGCAGAAGCAGCAGCAGCAGCAAGCAGCAGCAGCAAGCAGCAGCAGCAGCAAATAGCAGCAGCAGAAGCAAGCAGCAGCAGCAGCAGCAGCAAGCAGCAGCCGCAAGCGGCAGAAGCAGCAGCAGCAGCTTGCAGCAAGCAGCAGCTGCAGCAGCAGCAGCAGCAGCAGCAAGCAGCAGCAGCAAGCAACAGCAGCAGCAGCAGCAGCAGCAACAAGCAGCAGCAGCAGCAGCAGCAGCAGCACCAAGCAGCAGCAGCAGCACCAAGCAGCAGCAGCAGCAGCAACAAGCCACCGACAGCAGCAGCAGCAGCAACATGCAGCAGCACGCAGCAGCAGGAGCAGCAACAAGCAGCAGCAGCAGCAAGCAGCAGCACTAGAAGCTTGCAGCAAGCAGCAGCAAGCAGCAGCAAGCAGCAGCAGCAGCAAGCAGCAGCAGCAGCAGCAGCAAGCAGCAGCAGTAGCACCAGCAGCAGCAGCAGCAGTAGCAGCAGCAGCAGCAGCAGTATCAGCAGCAGCAGCAGCAGCAGCAGCAGCAGTAGCAGCAGCAGCAGCAGCAGCAGCAGCAGCAGCAGCAGCAGCAGCAGCCGCATCCGGAACAGTAGCAGCAGCAAGCAGCAGCAGCAGCAAGCAGCAGCAGCAGCAAATAGCAGCAGCAGCAGCAAGCAGCAGCTTGCAGCTAGCAGCAGCAAGTAGCAGCAGCAGCAGCAAGCAACCGCCGCAGCAGCAGCAGCAGCAGCAGCATTAGCAGCAAGTAGCAGCAGCAGCAAGCAGCAGCAGCAGCATCTGCAGCAGCAAGCAGCAGCAGCAGCAGCAGCAAGCAGCAGCAGCAGCAGCAGCAGCAAATAGCAGCAACAGCAGCAGCAGCAAGCAGCACCCGCAAGCGGCAGAAGCAGCAGCAGCAGCAGCAGCAGCAAACAGCAGCAGCTGAAGCACGCAGCAGCAGCAGGAGGAAGCAGCAGAAGCAGCAGCAGCAGCTTGCAGCAAGCAGCTGCAGCGTGAAGCTAGCAGCAGCGAGCAACAGCAGCAGCAGCAACAACAAGCAGCACCAGCAGCACCAAGCAGCAGCAGCAGCAAGCAAAAGCAGCCGCAGCAGCAGCAACAAGCAGCCGCAGGAGTAGAAACAAGCAGCAGCAGCAGCAGCAGCACGAAACGGAAGCAGCAGCAGCAGCAGCAGCGGCAACCAAGCAGCAGCAGCAGCAGCAGCATCAAGCAGCAGCAGCAGCAGCAGCAGCAGCAGCAGCAGCAGCAGCAGCAAGCAGCAACCGCAGCAGCTTGCGCAAGCGGCAGAAGCAGCAGCAGCAGCAGCTTGAAGCAAGCAGCAGCAGCAGCAGCAGTAGCAGCAGCAGCAGCAGCAACCGCAACAGTAGCAGCAGCAAGCAGAAGCAGCAGCAGCAGCAAGCAGCAGCAGCACCAAATAGCAGCAGCAGCAGCAAGCAGCAACAGCAGCAGCAGCAGCAGCAGCTAGCAGCAGCCTCAAGCGGCAGAAGCAGCAGCAGCCTCAAGCGGCAGAAGCAGCAGCAGCAGCAGCTTGCAGCAAGCAGCAGCAAGCAGCAGCAAGCAGCAGCAGCAGCAACAGTAGCAGCAGCAAGCTGAAGCAGCAGCAGCAGCAGCAGCAGAAGCAAGCAGCAATAGCAGCAGCAAGCAGCAGCAGCTTGCAGCAAGCAGCAGCAGCAGCACCAAGCAGCAGCAGCAGCAAGCCACAGACACCAGCAGCAGCAACATGCAGCAGCAGCAGCAGGAGCAGCAACAAGCAGCAGCAGCAGCAGCATTAGCAGCAAGTAGCAGCAGCAGCAAGCAGCAGCAGCAAGCAGCAGCAGCAAGCAGCAGCAGTAGAAGCTTGCAGCAAGCAGCAGCAGCAGCAGCAGCAAGCAGCAAGCAGCAAGCAGCAGCAGCAAGCAGCAGCAGCAGCAGCAGCAGTAGTAGTAGCAGCAGCAGCAGCATTAGCAGCAAGAAGCAGCAGCAGCAAGCAGCAGCAGCAGCATCTGCAGCAGCAAGCAGCTGCAGCAGCAGCAGCAGCAGCAGCAAGGAGCTGCAGCAAGCACCAGCAGCAGCAGCAAATAGCAGCAGCAGCAAGCAGCAGCAAGTAGCAGCAGCAGCAGCAGCTTGCAGCAAGCAGCAGCAAGCAGCAGCAGGAGTACCAGTAGCAGCAGCAAGCAGAAGCAGCAGCAGCAGCAAGCAGCAGCAGCAGGAAATAGCAGCACCAGAAGCAAGCAGCAGCAGCAGCACCAAGCAGCAGCCGCAAGCGGCAGAAGCAGCAGCAGCACCTTGCAGCAAGCAGCAGCTGCAGCAGCAGCAGCAGCAAGCAGCAGCAGCAAGCAACAGCAGCAGCAGCAGCAGCAGCAGCAGGAACAAGCAGCAGCAGCAGCAGCAGCACCAAGCAGCAGCAGCAGCAGCACCAAGCAGCAGCAGCAGCAGCAGCAGTAGCAGCAGCCGCAAGCAGCAGCAGCAGCAACCGCAACAGTAGCAGCAGCAAGCAGCATCAGCAGCAGCAGCAAGCAGCAGCAGCAGCAGCAAGCAGCAGCAGCAGCAGCAAATAGCAGCAGCACCAGCAAGCAGCAGCTTGCAGCTAGCAGCAGCAAGCAGCAGCAGCAGCAAGCCACAGCAGCAGCAGCAGCAGCAACAAGCAGCAGCAGCAGCAGCAGCAGCACCATGCAGCAGCAGCAGCAGTAGCAGCAGCAGCAAGCAGCAGCAGCAGCAGCAGTAGCAGCAGCACCAGCAGCAAATAGCAGCAGCACCAGCAGCAGCAGCAGCAGCAGCAGAAGCAGCAGCAAGCAGCAGCCGCAAGCGGCAGAAGCAGCAGCAGCCGCAGCTTGCAGCAAGCAGCAGCAAGCACCAGCAGCAGTAGCAGCAGCAGTAGCAGCAGCAGCAGCAGCAACCGCAACAGTAGCAGCAGCAAGCAGAAGCAGCAGCAGCAGCAAGCAGCAGCAGCACCAAATAGCAGCAGCAGCAGCAAGCAGCAACAGCAGCAGCAGCAGCTGCCTCAAGCGGCAGAAGCAGCAACAGCAGCAGCAGCTTGCAGCAAGCAGCAGCAAGCAGCAGCAGCAGCAACAGTAGCAGCAGCAAGCAGAAGCAACAGCAGCAGCAAGCAGCAGCAGCAGCAAATAGCAGCAGCAGAAGCAAGCAGCAGGTGCAGCAGCAGCAAGCAGCAGCCGCAAGCGGCAGAAGCAGCAGCAGCAGCTTGCAGGTAGCAGCAGCTGCAGCAGCAGCCGCAGCAGCAGCAGCAGCAGCAAGCAGCAGCAGCAAGCAACAGCAGCAGCAGTAGCAGCAGCAACAAGCAGCAGCAGCAGCAGCACCATACAGCAGCAGCAGCACCAAGCAGCAGCAGCAGCAAGCCACAGACAGCAGCAGCAGCAACATGCAGCAGCAAGCAGCAGCAGGAGCAGCAACAAGCAGCAGCAGCAGCAGCAGCAAGCAGCAGCACTAGAAGCTTGCCGCAAGCAGCAGCAAGCAGCAGCAGCAGCAGCAAGCAGCAGCAGCAGCAGCAGCAGCAGCAAGCAGCAGCAGCAGCAGCAGCAGCATGCAGCAAGCAGCAGCAGCATCTGCAGCAGCAAGCAGCTGCAGCAGCAGCAGCAGCAAATAGCACCAGCAGCAGCAGCAAGCAGCAGCCACAAGCGGCAGAAGCAGCAGCAGCAGCAGCTTGCAGCAAGCAGCAGCAAGTAGCAGCTTGCAGCAGGCAGCAGCTTGCAGCGAGCAGCAGCAGCAGCAGCAGTAGAGGCAGCAGCAGCAGCAGCAGCAGCAGCAGCAGTAGTAGCAGCAGCAGCAGCAGCAGCAGCAGCAGCAGCAGCAGCAGCAGCAGCAGCAGCAGCAGCAGCAGCAGCAGCAGCAGCAAATAGCAGCAGCAGCAAGGAGCAGCAGCAGCACCAAGCAGCAGCAGCAGCCAGCCACAGACACCAGCAGCAGCAACATGCAGCAGCAAGCAGCAGCAGGAGCAGCAACAAGCAGCAGCAGCAGCAGCAGCAGCATTAGCAGCAAGTAGCAGCAGCAGCAAGCAGCAGGAGCAGCAGCAGCAAGCAGCAGCAGTAGAAGCTTGCAGCAAGCAGCAGCAGCAGCAGCAGCAAGCAGCAGCAGCAGCAGCAGCAGCAAGCAGCAAGCAGCAAGGAGCAGCAGCAAGCAGCAGCAGCAGCAGCAGCAGCAGCAGCAGTAGTAGCAGCAGCAGCAGCAGCAGCAGCAGCAGCAGCAGCAGCAGCAGCAGCAGCAGCAGCAGCAGCAGCAGCAGCAGCAGCAGCAGCAGCATTAGCAGCAAGAAGCAGCAGCAGAAAGCAGCAGCAGCAGCATCTGCAGCAGCAAGCAGCTGCAGCAGCAGCAGCAGCAGCAGTAAGCAGCAGCAGCAGCAGCAAATAGCAGCAGCAGCAAGCAGCAGCAAGTAGCAGCAGCAGCAGCAGCAGCAGCAGCAAGCAGCAGCAGCACCAAATAGCAGCAGCTGCAGCAAGCAGCAACAGCAGCAGCAGCAGCTGCCTCAAGCGGCAGAATCAGCAGCAGCAGCAGCAGCAGCTTGCAGCAAGCAGCAGCAAGAAGCAGCAAGCAGCAGCAGCAGCAACAGTAGCAGCAGCAAGCAGAAGCAGCAGCAGCAGCAAGCAGCAGCAGCAAGCAGCAGCAGCAGCAAATAGCAGCAGCAGAAGCAAGCAGCAGCAGCAGCAGCAGCAAGCAGCAGCCGCAAGCGGCAGAAGCAGCAGCAGCAGCTTGCAGCAAGCAGCAGCTGCAGCAGCAGCAGCAGCAAGCAACAGCAGCAGCAGCAGCAGCAGCAGCAGCACCAAGCAGCAGCAGCAGCACCAAGCAGCAGCAGCAGCAGCAACAAGCCACCGACAGCAGCAGCAGCAGCAACATGCAGCAGCACGCAGCAGCAGGAGCAGCAACAAGCAGCAGCAGCAGCAGCAGCAAGCAGCAGCACTAGAAGCTTGCAGCAAGCAGCAGCAAGCAGCAGCAAGCAGCAGCAGCAAGCAGCAGCAGCAGCAGCAGCAAGCAGCAGCAGTAGCACCAGCAGCAGCAGCAGCAGTAGCAGCAGCAGCAGCAGCAGTATCAGCAGCAGCAGCAGCAGCAGCAGCAGCAGTAGCAGCAGCAGCAGCAGCAGCAGCAGCAGCAGCAGCCGCAACCGGAACAGTAGCAGCAGCAAGCAGCAGCAGCAGCAAGCAGCAGCAGCAGCAAATAGCAGCAGCAGCAGCAAGCAGCAGCTTGCAGCTAGCAGCAGCAAGTAGCAGCAGCAGCAGCAAGCAACCGCCGCAGCAGCAGCAGCAGCAGCATTAGCAGCAAGTAGCAGCAGCAGCAAGCAGCAGCAGCAGCATCTGCAGCAGCAAGCAGCAGCAGCAGCAGCAGCAAGCAGCAGCAGCAGCAGCAGCAGCAAATAGCAGCAGCAGCAGCAGCAGCAAGCAGCACCCGCAAGCGGCAGAAGCAGCAGCAGCAGCAGCAAACAGCAGCAGCTGAAGCACGCAGCAGCAGCAGGAGGAAGCAGCAGAAGCAGCAGCAGCAGCTTGCAGCAAGCAGCTGCAGCGTGAAGCTAGCAGCAGCGAGCAACAGCAGCAGCAGCAACAACAAGCAGCACCAGCAGCACCAAGCAGCAGCAGCAGCAAGCAAAAGCAGCCGCAGCAGCAGCAACAAGCAGCCGCAGGAGTAGAAACAAGCAGCAGCAGCAGCAGCAGCACGAAACGGAAGCAGCAGCAGCAGCAGCAGCGGCAACCAAGCAGCAGCAGCAGCAGCAGCATCAAGCAGCAGCAGCAGCAGCAGCAGCAGCAGCAGCAGCAGCAGCAGCAAGCAGCAACCGCAGCAGCTTGCAGCATGCAGCAGCTTGCAGCAGGCAGCAGCTTGCAGCAAGCAGCAGCAAGCAGCAGCACTAAGCAGCAGCAGCAGCAGCAGAAGTAGCAGCAGTACCAAGCAGCAGCAGTAGCAGCAGCAGCAGCAGCAACCGCAACAGTAGCAGCAGCAAGCAGCAGCAGCAGCAGCAACAGCAGCAGCAAGCAGCACCAGCAGCAACAGCAACAGCAACAGTAGCCGCAGCAAGCAGCAGCAGCAGCAGCAAATAGCAGCAGCAGCAGCAGAAGCAGCAGCAAGCAGCAGCCGCAAGCGGCAGAAGTAGCAGCAGCAGCAGCTTGCAGCAAGCAGCAGCAGCAGCAGCAGCAGTAGCAGCAGCAGCAGCAGCAACCGCAACAGTAGCAGCAGCAAGCAGAAGCAGCAGCAGCAGCAAGCAGCAGCAGCACCAAATAGCAGCAGCAGCAGCAAGCAGCAACAGCAGCAAGCAGCAACAGCAGCAGCAGCAGCAGCAGCTAGCAGCAGCCTCAAGCGGCAGAAGCAGCAGCAGCCTCAAGCGGCAGAAGCAGCAGCAGCAGAAGCTTGCAGCAGCAGCAGCAAGCAGCAGCAAGCAGCAGCAGCAGCAACAGTAGCAGCAGCAAGCTGAAGCAGCAGCAGCAGCGGCAGCCGAAGCAAGCAGCAATAGCAGCAGCAAGCAGCAGCCGCAAGCGGCAGAAGCAGCAGCAGCAGCTTGCAGCAAGCAGCAGCAGCACCAAGCAGCAGCAGCAGCAAGCCACAGACACCAACAGCAGCAACATGCAGCAGCAGCAGCAGGAGCAGCAACAAGCAGCAGCAGCAGCAGCATTAGCAGCAAGTAGCAGCAGCAGCAAGCAGCAGGAGCAGCAGCAGCAAGCAGCAGCAGTAGAAGCTTGCAGCAAGCAGCAGCAGCAGCAGCAGCAGCAGCAAGCAGCAGCAGCAGCAGCAGCAGCAAGCAGCCAGCAGCAGCAGCAAGCAGCAGCAGCAGCAGCAGCAGTAGTAGTAGCAGCAGCAGCAGCAGCAGCAGCAGCAGCAAGAAGCAGCAGCAGCAAGCAGCAGCAGCAGCATCTGCAGCAGCAAGCAGCTGCAGCAGCAGCAGCAGCAAGGAGCAGCAGCAAGCAGCAGCAGCAGCAGCAGCAAATAGCAGCAGCAGCAAGCAGCAGCAAGTAGCAGCAGCAGCAGCAGCTTGCAGCAAGCAGCAGCAAGCAGCAGCAGCAGTACCAGTAGCAGCAGCAAGCAGAAGCAGCAGGAGCAGCAAGCAGCAGCAGCAGGAAATAGCAGCAGCAGAAGCAAGCAGCAGCAGCAGCACCAAGCAGCAGCCGCAAGCGGCAGAAGCAGCAGCAGCACCTTGCAGCAAGCAGCAGCTGCAGCAGCAGCAGCAGCAAGCAGCAGCAGCAAGCAACAGCAGCAGCAGCAGCAGCAGCAGCAACAAGCAGCAGCAGCAGCAGCAGCAGCACCAAGCAGCAGCAGCAGCAGCACCAAGCAGCAGCAGCATCAGCAGCAGCAGTAACAGCAGCAGCAAGCAGCAGCAGCAGCAGCAGCAGCAGCAGCAGCAGCAGCAGTAGCAGCAGCAGCAGCAGCAGCAGCAAATAGCAGCAGCAGCAGCAAGCAGCAGCAGCAGCAGCAGCAGCAGCAGCAAGCAGCAGCAGCAAGCAACAGCAGCTGCAGCAGTAACAAGCAGCAGCAGCAGCAGCAGCAGCAGCAGCAGCAAGCAGCAGCAAGCAGCAGCCGCAAGCGGCAGAACCAGCAGCAGCAGCAGCTTCCAGCAAGCAGCAGCAAGCAGCAACAGCTGCAGCAGCAACAAGCAGCAGCAGCAGCAGCAGCAGCACCAAGCAGCAAGCAGCGCAGCAGCATCATCAGCAGCAGCAGCAGCATCAAGCAGCAGCAGCAGCAGCAAGCAGCAGCAGCAAGCAGCAGCAGCATTAGCAGCAAGTATCAGCAGCAGCAAGCAGCAGCAGCACCAGCATCTGCAGCAGCAGCAGCAGATGCAGCAGCTGCAGCAGCAGCAGCACCACCAAATAGCAGCAGCAGCTGCAGCAGCCACAAGCAGCAGAAGCAGCAGGAGCAGCAGCTTGCAGCAAGCAGCTGCAGCTTGAAGCTAGCAGCAGCAAGCAGCAGCAGCAGCAGCATAAAACGAGCAGCAGCAGGAGTAGAAACAAGCAGCAGCAGCAGCAGCAGCAAGCAGCATGAAGCAGCAGCAGCAGCAGCAGCAAGCAGCAGCTTGCAGCAGGCAGCAGCTTGCAGCAAGACACAGCTTGAAGCAAGCAGCAGCAAGCAGCAGCAGCAGCAGCAGCAAGCAGCAGCAGGAGTAGCAGCACGCAGCAGCTGCAGGCAGCAAGCAGCAGAAGCAGCAGCAGCATCATCTTGCAGCAAGCAGCAGCAAGCAGCATTAGCAGCAAGTAGCAGCAGCACAAACAGCTGCAGCAGCAGCAAGCAGAAGCAGCAGCAAGCAGCATTAGCAGCAAGTAGCAGCAGCAGCAAGCAGCAGCAGCAGCAGCAGAAGCATGCAACAGGAGCAGCAGCAGCAGTAGCAGCAGCCGCAAGCAGGAGCAGCAGCAGCAGAATCAAGCACCAGCAGCAGCAGCAGCAGCAGTAGCAGCAGCAGCAAGCAGGAGCAGCAAGCAGGAGCAGCAGCAGCAGCAAGCCCCACCAGCAGTAGCAGCAGCAGCAAGCAGCAGCAGCAGCAGCAGCAGCAGCAGCAACGAGCAGCAGCCGGAGTAGAAACAAGCAGCAGCAGCAGCAGCAGCAAGCAGCATGAAGCAGCAGCAGCAGCAGCAGCAAGCAGCAGCTCGCAGCAGGCAGCAGCTTGCAGCAAGACACAACTTGAAGCAAGCAGCAGCAAGCAGCAGCAGCAGCAGCAGCAAGCAGCAGCAGGAGTAGCAGCACGCAGCAGCTGCAGGCAGCAAGCAGCAGAAGCAGCAGCTGCAGCATCTTGCAGCAAGCAGCAGCAAGCAGCATTAGCAGCAAGTAGCAGCAGCACAAACAGCTGCAGCAGCAGCAAGCAGAAGCAGCAGCAAGCAGCATTAGCAGCAAGTAGCAGCAGCAGCAAGCAGCAGCAGCAGCAGAAGCATGCAACAGGAGCAGCAGCAGCAGTAGCAGCAGCCGCAAGCAGGAGCAGCAGCAGCAGAATCAAGCACCAGCAGCAGCAGCAGCAGCAGCAGCAAGCAGGAGCAGCAGCAGCAGCAAGCACCAGCAGCAGTAGCAGCAGCAGCAGCAAGCAGCAGCAGCAGCAGCAGCAAGCAGCAGCAGCAGCAGCAAGCAGCAGCAGCAGCAGCAAGCAGCAGCAGCAGGAGCAGTAGCAGCAGCAGCAAGCAGTAGCAGCAGCAGCAGCAGCAGCAGCAGCAAGAGCAAAAGCAACAGTAGCCCTCTCTTCTCACTTCTGCAAATCAACCCTTCGCACAGCTGTAGAGACCAACCGATACACTAAGCAGCAGCGCGCTGTCTCAGACGCGCAACAATAACGGACACCCAGAACCAGGAGGCGTTTTTTTCAGCGGTGTTCGTGTTCTGCATCCCCTGCTGGAGTGACGCGCCACCACCAAGATATAGAGAAACTACTGCTGGCTGTCATAGGCATTTGGCAGCGGAGACAACAAAGCGTGAGCAGCAATTCAGGCTTCTCTGCCCGCTTCTGCAAATCAACCCTGCGCACAGCTGTAGAGACCACCCGATACAGTAAGCAGCAGTCCGCTTTCTCAGACGCGCAACGATAATGGACACCAGAACCAGGAGTCGGTTTGTGTCAGTGGCGTTCATGTTCTGCAGCACCTGCTGCAGTAACGCGCCACCACCAAGCTATAGAGGAACTACTGCTGGCTGTCATAGTCATTTGGTAGCGGCGACAACAAAGCGCGGGCAGCATCTTCCGCTTCTCTGCTCGCTTGTGCAAAACAACCCTGCCCACAGTTGTACAGACCACCCGATAGGATAAGGAGCAGCGCGATCTCTCGCACGCGCAACAATAACAGACACCCAGGAGCAGGAGGCGGTTTGTGTAAGGGGCGTTTGTGGTCTGCCGCCCCTTCTGCAGTGGCGCGCCACCACCAAGCTATAGTGTAACTAGTGCGGGCTGTCATAGTCATTTGGTAGCGGCGACAACAAAGCGAGGGCAGCACCTCACGCTTCTCTGCTCCCTTGTGCAAAACAACCCTGCCCACAGCTGTAGAGACCACCCAATACGCTAAGCAGCAGCGCGCTTTCTCAGACGCGCAAAGATAACGAACACCAAGAACCAGGAGGTGATTAGTGTCAGCGGCGTTCGTGGAACTACTGCTGGCTGTCATAGGCATTTGGCAGCGGCGACAACAAAGCGCGAGCAGCACCTCACGCTTCTCCCCTCGCTTGTGCAAATTAACCCTGCGCACAGCTGTAGAGACCACCGGATAAGCTAAGCAGCAGCGCAATTTCTCGCACGCGCAAAGATAACAGACACCCAGGACCAGGAGTTGGTTTGTATCAGGGGCGTTCATGGTCTGCAGCCCCTGCTGCAGTGACTCGCCACCACCAAGCTATAGAGAAACTACTGCTGGGTGTGATAGGCATTTGGCAGCGGCGATGACAAAGCGCGAGCAGCACTTCACGCTTCTCTGCTGGCTTGTGCAAATCAACCCTGCGCACAGCTGTAGAGACCACCCGATACTCTAAGCAGCAGCGCACTTTCTCGCACGCGCAACGATAACAGACACCCCGGTCACACGCCGGTTTGTGTCAGCGGCGTTCGTGGTCTGCAGCCCTGCTGCTGTGACGCGCCACCACCAAGCTATAGAGGAACTACTGCTGGCTGTCATAGGCATTTGGCAGCGGCGACAAAAAAGCGCGAGACGCAGCTCACGCTTCTCTGCCCGCTTCTGCAAATCAACCCTGCGCACAGCTGGAGAGGCCACCCGACACGCTAAGCAGCAGCGCAATTTCTCGAACGCGCAACAATAACCGACACCAAGGACAAGGAGGCGGTTTGTGTCAGCCGCGTTCGTGGTCTGCAGCCCCAGCTGCAGTGACACGCCACCACCAAGCTATAGAGAAACTACTGCTGGCTGTCATAGGCATTTGGCAGCGGCGACAACAAAGCGTTAGACGCACCTCACGCTTCTCTGCTCGCTTCTGCAAATCAACCCTGCGCACAGCTGTAGAGACGACAAAATACGCTAAGCAGCTGCGCACTTTCTCGCACGCGCAACGATAACCGACACCCAGGACCAGGAGGCGGTTTGTGTTACGGGCGTTCGTGGTCTGCAGCCCCTGCTGCAGTGACACGCCGCTACCAAGCATAGAGGAACTACTGCTGGCTGTCATAGGCATTTGGCAGCGGCGACAACAACGCGCGAGCAGCACCTCACGCTTCTCTGCTCGCTTCTGCAAATCAACCCTGCGCACATCTGTAGAGACCACCCGATACGATAAGCAGCAGGGTGCTTGCTCAGACGCGAAACGATAACGGGCACCCAGAACCAGGAGTCGGTTTGTGTCAGCGGCGTTCGTGTTCTACATCCCCTGCTGCAGTGACGAGCCACCACCAAGCATAGAGGAACTACTGCTGGCTGTCATAGGCATTTGGCAGCGGCGATAACTAAGCGCGAGCAGCACCTCACGCTTCTCTGCTCGCTTCTGCAAATCAACCCTGCGCACAGCTGTAGAGACCACCCGATACGATAAGCAGCAGGGTGCTTTCTCAGACCCGAAACGATAACGGGCACCCAGAACCAGGAGTCATTTTGTGTCAGCGGCGTTCGTGTTCTGCATCCCCTGCTGCAGTGACGAGCCACCACCAAGCATAGAGGAACTACTGCTGGCTGTCACAGGCATTTGGCAGCGGCGATAACTAAGCGCGAGCAGCACCTCACGCTTCTCTGCTCGCTTCTGCAAATCAACCCTGCGCACAGCTGTAGAGACCACCCGATACGATAAGCAGCAGGGTGCTTTCTCAGACGCGAAACGATAACGGGCACCCAGAACCAGGAGTCGGTTTGTGTCAGCGGCGTTCGTGTTCTGCATCCCCTGCTGCAGTGACGAGCCACCACCAAGCATAGAGGAACTACTGCTGGCTGTCATAGGCATTTGGCAGCGGCGACAACAACGCGCGAGCAGCACCTCACGCTTCTCTGCTCGCTTCTGCAAATCAACCCTGCGCACATCTGTAGAGACCACCCGATACGATAAGCAGCAGGGTGCTTGCTAAGACGCGAAACGATAACGGGCACCCAGAACCAGGAGTCGGTTTGTGTCAGCGGCGTTCGTGTTCTACATCCCCTGCTGCAGTGACGAGCCACCACCAAGCATAGAGGAACTACTGCTGGCTGTCATAGGCATTTGGCAGCGGCGATAACTAAGCGCGAGCAGCACTTCACGCTTCTCTGCTCGCTTCTGCAAATCAACCCAGCGCACAGCTGTAGAGACCACCCGATACGATAAGCAGCAGGGTGCTTTCTCAGACGCGAAACGATAACGGGCACCCAGAACCAGGAGTCGGTTTGTGTCAGCGGCGTTCGTGTTCTGCATCCCCTGCTGCAGTGACGAGCCACCACCAAGCATAGAGGAAATACTGCTGGCTGTCATAGGCATTTGGCAGCGGCGATAACTAAGCGCGAGCAGCACCTCACGCTTCTCTGCTCGCTTCTGCAAATCAACCCTGCGCACAGCTGTAGAGACCACCCGATACGATAAGCAGCAGGGTGCTTTCTCAGACGCGCAACGATAACGGGCACCCAGAACCAGCAGTCGGTTTGTGTCAGCGGCGTTCGTGTTCTGCATCCCCTGCTGCAGTGACGAGCCACCACCAAGCTTTAGAAGAACTACTGCTGGCTGTCATAGGCATTTGGCAGCGGCGACAACAACGCGCGAGCAGCACCTCACGCTTCTCTGCTCGCTTCTGCAAATCAACCCTTCGCGAAGCTGTAGAGACCACCCGATACGCTAAGCAGCAGCGCGCTTTCTCAGACTCGCAATGATAATGCACACCCAGGAGCAGGAGGCGGTTTGTGTTACGGGCGTTCGTGGTCTGCAGCCCCTGCTGCAGTGACACGCCGCTACCAAGCATGGAGGAACTACTGCTGGCTGTCATAGGCATTTGGCAGCGGCGACAACAACACGCGAGCAGCACCTCACGCTTCTCTGCTCGCTTCTGCAAATCAACCCTGCGCACAGCTGTAGAGACGACCCAATACGCTAAGCAGCTGCGCACTTTCTCGCACGCGCAACGATAACCGACACCCAGGACCAGGAGGCGGTTTGTGTTATGGGCGTTCGTGGTCTGCAGCCCCTGCTGCAGTGACACGCCGCTACCAAGCATGGAGGAACTACTGCTGGCCGTCATAGGCATTTGGCAGCGGCGACAACAACACGCGAGCAGCACCTCACGCTTCTCTGCTCGCTTCTGCAAATCAACCCTGGGCACAGCTGTAGAGACGACCCAATACGCTAAGCAGCTGCGCACTTTCTCGCACGCGCAACGATAACCGACACCCAGGACAAGGAGGCGGTTTGTGTTACGGGCGTTCGTGGTCTGCAGCCCCTGCTGCAGTGACACGCCGCTACCAAGCATAGAGGAACTACTGCTGGCTGTCATAGGCATTTGGCAGCGGCGACAACAACACGCGAGCAGCACCTCACGCTTCTCTGCTCGCTTCTGCAAATCAACCCTGCGCACAGCTGTAGAGACGACCCAATACGCTAAGCAGCTGCGCACTTTCTCGCACGCGCAACGATAACCGACACCCAGGACCAGGAGGCGGTTTGTGTTACGGGCGTTCGTGGTCTGCAGCCCCTGCTGCAGTGACACGCCGCTACCAAGCATGGAGGAACTACTGCTGGCTGTCATAGGCATTTGGCAGCGGCGACAACAACACGCGAGCAGCACCTCACGCTTCTCTGCTCGCTTCTGCAAATCAACCCTGCGCACAGCTGTAGAGACGACCCAATACGCTAAGCAGCAGCGCGCTTTCTCAGACTCGCAATGATAATGCACACCCAGGACCAGGAGGCGGTTTGTGTTACGGGCGTTCATGGTCTGCAGCCCCTGCTGCAGTGACACGCCGCTACCAAGCATGGAGGCACTACTGCTGGCTGTCATAGGCATTTGGCAGCGGCGACAACAACACGCGAGCAGCACCTCACGCTTCTCTGCTCGCTTCTGCAAATCAACCCTGCGCACAGCTGTAGAGACGACCCAATACGCTAAGCAGCTGCGCACTTTCTCGCACGCGCAACGATAACCGACACCCAGGACCAGGAGGCGGTTTGTGTTACGGGCGTTCGTGGTCTGCAGCCCCTGCTGCAGTGACACGCCGCTACCAAGCATGGAGGAACTACTGCTGGCTGTCATAGGCATTTGGCAGCGGCGACAACAACACGCGAGCAGCACCTCACGCTTCTCTGCTCGCTTCTGCAAATCAACCCTTCGCGAAGCTGTAGAGACCACCCGATACGCTAAGCAGCAGCGCAATTTCTCGAACGCGCAACGATAACAGACACCCAGGACCAGGAGGCGGTTTGTATCAGGGGCGTTCATGGTCTGCCGCCCCTGCTGCAGTGACGCGCCATCACCAAGCTATAGAGAAACTACTGCTGGCTGTCATAGGCATTTGGCAGCGGCGACAACAAAGCGCGAGATGCACCTCACGCTTCTCTGCCCGCTTCTGCAAATCAACCCTGCGCACAGCTGTAGAGACTACCCGATACGATAAGCAGCAGGGTGCTTTCTCAGACGCGAAACGATAACGGGCACCCAGAACCAGGAGTCGGTTTGTGTCAGCGGCGTTCGTGTTCTGCATCCCCTGCTGCAGTGACGAGCCACCACCAAGCATAGAGGAACTACTGCTGGCTGTCATAGGCATTTGGCAGCGGCGACAACAACGCGCGAGCAGCACCTCACGCTCCTCTGCTCGCTTCTGCAAATCAACCCTGCGCACATCTGTAGAGACCACCCGATACGATAAGCAGCAGGGTGCTTTCTCAGACGCGAAACGATAACGGGCACCCAGAACCAGGAGTCGGTTTGTGTCAGCGGCGTTCGTGTTCTACATCCCCTGCTGCAGTGACGAGCCACCACCAAGCATAGAGGAACTACTGCTGGCTGTCATAGGCATTTGGCAGCGGCGACAACAACGCGCGATCAGCACCTCACGCTTCTCTGCTCGCTTCTGCAAATCAACCCTGCGCACATCTGTAGAGACCACCCGATACGATAAGCAGCAGGGTGCTTTCTCAGACGCGAAACGATAACGGGCACCCAGAACCAGGAGTCGGTTTGTTTCAGCGGCGTTCGTGTTCTACATCCCCTGCTGCAGTGACGAGTCACCACCAAGCATAGAGGAACTACTGCTGGCTGTCATAGGCATTTGGCAGCGGCGATAACTAAGCGCTAGCAGCACCTCACGCTTCTCTGCTCGCTTCTGCAAATCAACCCTGCGCACAGCTGTAGAGACCACCCGATACGATAAGCAGCAGGGTGCTTTTTCAGACGCGAAACGATAACGGGCACCCAGAACCAGGAGTCGGTTTGTGTCAGCGGCGTTCGTGTTCTGCATCCCCTGCTGCAGTGACGAGCCACCACCAAGCATAGAGGAAATACTGCTGGCTGTCATAGGCATTTGGCAGCGGCGATAACTAAGCGCGAGCAGCACCTCACGCTTCTCTGCTCGCTTCTGCAAATCAACCCTGCGCACAGCTGTAGAGACCACCCGATACGATAAGCAGCAGGGTGCTTTCTCAGACGCGCAACGATAACGGGCACCCAGAACCAGGAGTCGGTTTGTGTCAGCGGCGTTCGTGTTCTGCATCCCCTGCTGCAGTGACGAGCCACCACCAAGCTTTAGAGGAACTGCTGCTGGCTGTCATAGGCATTTGGCAGCGGCGACAACAACGCGCGAGCAGCACCTCACGCTTCTCTGCTCGCTTCTGCAAATCAACCCTGCGCACAGCTGTAGAGACGACCCAATACGCTAAGCAGCTGCGCACTTTCTCGCACGCGCAACGATAACCGACACCCAGGACCAGGAGGCGGTTTGTGTTACGGGCGTTCGTGGTCTGCAGCCCCTGCTGCAGTGACACGCCGCTACCAAGCATGGAGGAACTACTGCTGGCTGTCATAGGCATTTGGCAGTGGCGACAACAACACGCGAGCAGCACCTCACGCTTCTCTGCTCGCTTCTGCAAATCAACCCTGCGCACAGCTGTAGAGACGACCCAATACGCTAAGCAGCTGCGCACTTTCTCGCACGCGCAACGATAACCGACACCCAGGACCAGGAGGCGGTTTGTGTTACGGGCGTTCGTGGTCTGCAGCCCCTGCTGCAGTGACACGCCGCTACCAAGCATGGAGGAACTACTGCTGGCTGTCATAGGCATTTGGCAGTGGCGACAACAACACGCGAGCAGCACCTCACGCTTCTCTGCTCGCTTCTGCAAATCAACCCTGCGCACAGCTGCAGAGACGACCCAATACGCTAAGCAGCTGCGCACTTTCTCGCACGCGCAACGATAACCGACACCCAGGACCAGGAGGCGGTTTGTGTTACGGGCGTTCGTGGTCTGCAGCCCCTGCTGCAGTGACACGCCGCTACCAAGCATGGAGGAACTACTGCTGGCTGTCATAGGCATTTGGCAGTGGCGACAACAACACGCGAGCAGCACCTCACGCTTCTCTGCTCGCTTCTGCAAATCAACCCTGCGCACAGCTGTAGAGACGACCCAATACGCTAAGCAGCTGCGCACTTTCTCGCACGCGCAACGATAACCGACACCCAGGACCAGGAGGCGGTTTGTGTTACGGGCGTTCGTGATCTGCAGCCCCTGCTGCAGTGACACGCCGCTACCAAGCATGGAGGAAATACTGCTGGCTGTCATAGGCATTTGGCAGTGGCGACAACAACACGCGAGCAGCACCTCACGCTTCTCTGCTCGCTTCTGCAAATCAACCCTGCGCACAGCTGTAGAGCCGACCCAATACGCTAAGCAGCTGCGCACTTTCTCGCACGCGCAACGATAACCGACACCCAGGACCAGGAGGCGGTTTGTGTTACGGGCGTTCGTGGTCTGCAGCCCCTGCTGCAGTGACACGCCGCTACCAAGCATGGAGGAACTACTGCTGGCTGTCATAGGCATTTGGCAGTGGCGACAACAACACGCGAGCAGCACCTCACGCTTCTCTGCTCGCTTCTGCAAATCAACCCTGCGCACAGCTGTAGAGACGACCCAATACGCTAAGCAGCTGCGCACTTTCTCGCACGCGCAACGATAACCGACACCCAGGACCAGGAGGCGGTTTGTGTTACGGGCGTTCGTGGTCTGCAGCCCCTGCTGCAGTGACACGCCGCTACCAAGCATGGAGGAACTACTGCTGGCTGTCATAGGCATTTGGCAGTGGCGACAACAACACGCGAGCAGCACCTCATGCTTGTCTGCTCGCTTCTGCAAATCAACCCTGCGCACAGCTGTAGAGACGACCCAATACGCTAAGCAGCTGCGCACTTTCTCGCACGCGCAACGATAACCGACACCCAGGACCAGGAGGCGGTTTGTGTTACGGGCGTTCGTGGTCTGCAGCCCCTGCTGCAGTGACACGCCGCTACCAAGCATGGAGGAAATACTGCTGGCTGTCATAGGCATTTGGCAGTGGCGACAACAACACGCGAGCAGCACCTCACGCTTCTCTGCTCGCTTCTGCAAATCAACCCTGCGCACAGCTGTAGAGACGACCCAATACGCTAAGCAGCTGCGCACTTTCTCGCACGCGCAACGATAACCGACACCCAGGACCAGGAGGCGGTTTGTGTTACGGGCGTTCGTGGTCTGCAGCCCCTGCTGCAGTGACACGCCGCTACCAAGCATGGAGGAACTACTGCTGGCTGTCATAGGCATTTGGCAGTGGCGACAACAACACGCGAGCAGCACCTCACGCTTCTCTGCTCGCTTCTGCAAATCAACCCTGCGCACAGCTGTAGAGACGACCCAATACGCTAAGCAGCTGCGCACTTTCTCGCACGCGCAACGATAACCGACACCCAGGACCAGGAGGCGGTTTGTGTTACGGGCGTTCGTGGTCTGCAGCCCCTGCTGCAGTGACACGCCGCTACCAAGCATGGAGGAACTACTGCTGGCTGTCATAGGCATTTGGCAGTGGCGACAACAACACGCGAGCAGCACCTCACGCTTCTCTGCTCGCTTCTGCAAATCAACCCTGCGCACAGCTGTAGAGACGACCCAATACGCTAAGCAGCTGCGCACTTTCTCGCACGCGCAACGATAACCGACACCCAGGACCAGGAGGCGGTTTGTGTTACGGGCGTTCGTGGTCTGCAGCCCCTGCTGCAGTGACACGCCGCTACCAAGCATGGAGGAACTACTGCTGGCTGTCATAGGCATTTGGCAGTGGCGACAACAACACGCGAGCAGCACCTCACGCTTCTCTGCTCGCTTCTGCAAATCAACCCTGCGCACAGCTGTAGAGACGACCCAATACGCTAAGCAGCTGCGCACTTTCTCGCACGCGCAACGATAACCGACACCCAGGACCAGGAGGCGGTTTGTGTTACGGGCGTTCGTGGTCTGCAGCCCCTGCTGCAGTGACACGCCGCTACCAAGCATGGAGGAACTACTGCTGGCTGTCATAGGCATTTGGCAGTGGCGACAACAACACGCGAGCAGCACCTCACGCTTCTCTGCTCGCTTCTGCAAATCAACCCTGCGCAGAGCTGTAGAGACGACCCAATACGCTAAGCAGCTGCGCACTTTCTCGCACGCGCAACGATAACCGACACCCAGGACCAGGAGGCGGTTTGTGTTACGGGCGTTCGTGGTCTGCAGCCCCTGCTGCAGTGACACGCCGCTACCAAGCATGGAGGAAATACTGCTGGCTGTCATAGGCATTTGGCAGTGGCGACAACAACACGCGAGCAGCACCTCACGCTTCTCTGCTCGCTTCTGCAAATCAACCCTGCGCACAGCTGTAGAGACGACCCAATACGCTAAGCAGCTGCGCACTTTCTCGCACGCGCAACGATAACCGACACCCAGGACCAGGAGGCGGTTTGTGTTACGGGCGTTCGTGGTCTGCAGCCCCTGCTGCAGTGACACGCCGCTACCAAGCATGGAGGAACTACTGCTGGCTGTCATAGGCATTTGGCAGTGGCGACAACAACACGCGAGCAGCACCTCACGCTTCTCTGCTCGCTTCTGCAAATCAACCCTGCGCACAGCTGTAGAGACGACCCAATACGCTAAGCAGCTGCGCACTTTCTCGCACGCGCAACGATAACCGACACCCAGGACCAGGAGGCGGTTTGTGTTACGGGCGTTCGTGGTCTGCAGCCCCTGCTGCAGTGACACGCCGCTACCAAGCATGGAGGAACTACTGCTGGCTGTCATAGGCATTTGGCAGTGGCGACAACAACACGCGAGCAGCACCTCACGCTTCTCTGCTCGCTTCTGCAAATCAACCCTGCGCACAGCTGTAGAGACGACCCAATACGCTAAGCAGCTGCGCACTTTCTCGCACGCGCAACGATAACCGACACCCAGGACCAGGAGGCGGTTTGTGTTACGGGCGTTCGTGGTCTGCAGCCCCTGCTGCAGTGACACGCCGCTACCAAGCATGGAGGAAATACTGCTGGCTGTCATAGGCATTTGGCAGTGGCGACAACAACACGCGAGCAGCACCTCACGCTTCTCTGCTCGCTTCTGCAAATCAACCCTGCGCACAGCTGTAGAGACGACCCAATACGCTAAGCAGCTGCGCATTTTCTCGCACGCGCAACGATAACCGACACCCAGGACCACGAGGCGGTTTGTGTTACGGGCGTTCGTGGTCTGCAGCCCCTGCTGCAGTGACACGCCGCTACCAAGCATGGAGGAACTACTGCTGGCTGTCATAGGCATTTGGCAGTGGCGACAACAACACGCGAGCAGCACCTCACGCTTCTCTGCTCGCTTCTGCAAATCAACCCTGCGCACAGCTGTAGAGACGACCCAATACGCTAAGCAGCTGCGCACTTTCTCGCACGCGCAACGATAACCGACACCCAGGACCAGGAGGCGGTTTGTGTTACGGGCGTTCGTGGTCTGCAGCCCCTGCTGCAGTGACACGCCGCTACCAAGCATGGAGGAACTACTGCTGGCTGTCATAGGCATTTGGCAGTGGCGACAACAACACGCGAGCAGCACCTCACGCTTCTCTGCTCGCTTCTGCAAATCAACCCTGCGCACAGCTGTAGAGACGACCCAATACGCTAAGCAGCTGCGCACTTTCTCGCACGCGCAACGATAACCGACACCCAGGACCAGGAGGCGGTTTGTGTTACGGGCGTTCGTGGTGTGCAGCCCCTGCTGCAGTGACACGCCGCTACCAAGCATGGAGGAACTACTGCTGGCTGTCATAGGCATTTGGTAGTGGCGACAACAACACGCGAGCAGCACCTCACGCTTCTCTGCTCGCTTCTGCAAATCAACCCTCCGCACAGCTGTAGAGACGACCCAATACGCTAAGCAGCTGCGCACTTTCTCGCACGCGCAACGATAACCGACACCCAGGACCAGGAGGCGGTTTGTGTTACGGGCGTTCGTGGTCTGCAGCCCCTGCTGCAGTGACACGCCGCTACCAAGCATGGAGGAACTACTGCTGGCTGTCATAGGCATTTGGCAGCGGCGACAACTACACGCGAGCAGCACCTCACGCTTCTCTGCTCGCTTCTGCAAATCAACCCTTCGCGAAGCTGTAGAGACCACCCGATACGCTAAGCAGCAGCGCAATTTCTCGAACGCGCAACGATAACAGACACCCAGGACCAGGAGGCGGTTTGTATCAGGGGCGTTCATGGTCTGCCGCCCCTGCTGCAGTGACGCGCCATCACCAAGCTATAGAGAAACTACTGCTGGCTGTCATAGGCATTTGGCAGCGGCGACAACAAAGCGCGAGATGCACCTCACGCTTCTCTGCCCGCTTCTGCAAATCAACCCTGCGCACAGCTGTAGAGACTACCCGATACGATAAGCAGCAGGGTGCTTTCTCAGACGCGAAACGATAACGGGCACCCAGAACCAGGAGTCGGTTTGTGTCAGCGGCGTTCGTGTTCTGCATCCCCTGCTGCAGTGACGAGCCACCACCAAGCATAGAGGAACTACTGCTGGCTGTCATAGGCATTTGGCAGCGGCGACAACAACGCGCGAGCAGCACCTCACGCTTCTCTGCTCGCTTCTGCAAATCAACCCTGCGCACATCTGTAGAGACCACCCGATACGATAAGCAGCAGGGTGCTTTCTCAGACGCGAAACGATAACGGGCACCCAGAACCAGGAGTCGGTTTGTGTCAGCGGCGTTCGTGTTCTACATCCCCTGCTGCAGTGACGAGCCACCACCAAGCATAGAGGAACTACTGCTGGCTGTCATAGGCATTTGGCAGCGGCGACAACAACGCGCGAGCAGCACCTCACGCTTCTCTGCTCGCTTCTGCAAATCAACCCTGCGCACATCTGTAGAGACCACCCGATACGATAAGCAGCAGGGTGCTTTTTCAGACGCGAAACGATAACGGGCACCCAGAACCAGGAGTCGGTTTGTTTCAGCGGCGTTCGTGTTCTACATCCCCTGCTGCAGTGACGAGTCACCACCAAGCATAGAGGAACTACTGCTGGCTGTCATAGGCATTTGGCAGCGGCGATAACTAAGCGCTAGCAGCACCTCACGCTTCTCTGCTCGCTTCTGCAAATCAACCCTGCGCACAGCTGTAGAGACCACCCGATACGATAAGCAGCAGGCTGCTTTCTCAGACGCGCAACGATAACGGGCACCCAGAACCAGGAGTCGGTTTGTGTCAGCGGCGTTCGTGCTCTGCATCCCCTGCTGCAGTGACGAGCCACCACCAAGCTTTAGAGGAACTGCTGCTGGCTGTCATAGGCATTTGGCAGCGGCGACAACAACGCGCGAGCAGCACCTCACGCTTCTCTGCTCGCTTCTGCAAATCAACCCTTCGCGAAGCTGTAGAGACCACCCGATACGCTAAGCAGCAGCGCGCTTTCTCAGACTCGCAATGATAATGCACACCCAGGACCAGGAGGCAGTGTGTGTCACAGGCGTTCATGGTCTGCAGCCCCTGCTGCAGTGTCGCGCCATCACCAAGCTATAGAGAAACTACTGCTGGCTGTCATAGGCATTTGGCAGCGGCGACAACAAAGCGCGAGATGCACCTCACGCTTCTCTGCCCGCTTCTGCAAATCAACCCTGCGCACAGCTGTAGAGACGACCCGATACGCTAAGCAGCTGCGCACTTTCTCGCACGCGCAACGATAACCGACATGCAGAACAGGAGGCGGTTTGTGTTACGGGCGTTCGTGGTCTGGAGCCCCTGCTGCAGTGACACGCCGCTACCAAGCATAGAGGAACTACTGCTGGCTGTCGTAGGCATTTGGCAGCGGCGATAACTAAGCGCGAGCAGAACCTCACGCTTCTCTGCTTGCTTCTGCAAATCAACCCTGCGCACAGCTGTAGAGACCACCCGATACGATAAGCAGCAGGGTGCTTTCTCAGACGCGCAACGATAACGGGCACCCAGAACCAGGAGTCGGTGTGTGTCAGCGGCGTTCGTGTTCTGCATCCCCTGCTGCAGTGACGAGCCACCACCAAGCATAGAGGAACTACATATGGCTGTCATAGGCATTTGGCAGCGGCGATAACTAAGCGCGAGCAGCACTTCACGCTTCTCTGCTCGCTTCTGCAAATCAACCCAGCGCACAGCTGTAGAGACCACCCGATACGATAAGCAGCAGGGTGCTTTCTCAGACGCGAAACGATAACGGGCACCCAGAACCAGGAGTCGGTTTGTGTCAGCGGCGTTCGTGTTCTGCATCCCCTGCTGCAGTGACGAGCCACCACCAAGCATAGAGGAAATACTGCTGGCTGTCATAGGCATTTGGCAGCGGCGATAACTAAGCGCGAGCAGCACCTCACGCTTCTCTGCTCGCTTCTGCAAATCAACCCTGCGCACAGCTGTAGAGACCACCCGATACGATAAGCAGCAGGGTGCTTTCTCAGACGCGCAACGATAACGGGCACCCAGAACCAGGAGTCGGTTTGTGTCAGCGGCGTTCGTGTTCTGCATCCCCTGCTGCAGTGACGAGCCACCACCAAGCATAGAGGAACTACATATGGCTGTCATAGGCATTTGGCAGCGGCGATAACTAAGCGCGAGCAGCACTTCACGCTTCTCTGCTCGCTTCTGCAAATCAACCCAGCGCACAGCTGTAGAGACCACCCGATACGATAAGCAGCAGGGTGCTTTCTCAGACGCGAAACGATAACGGGCACCCAGAACCAGGAGTCGGTTTGTGTCAGCGGGGTTCGTGTTCTGCATCCCCTGCTGCAGTGACGAGCCACCACCAAGCATAGAGGAAATACTGCTGGCTGTCATAGGCATTTGGCAGCGGCGATAACTAAGCGCGAGCAGCACCTCACGCTTCTCTGCTCGCTTCTGCAAATCAACCCTGCGCACAGCTGTAGAGACCACCCGATACGATAAGCAGCAGGGTGCTTTCTCAGACGCGCAACGATAACGGGCACCCAGAACCAGGAGTCGGTTTGTGTCAGCGGCGTTCGTGTTCTGCATCCCCTGCTGCAGTGACGAGCCACCACCAAGCATAGAGGAACTACATATGGCTGTCATAGGCATTTGGCAGCGGCGATAACTAAGCGCGAGCAGCACTTCACGCTTCTCTGCTCGCTTCTGCAAATCAACCCAGCGCACAGCTGTAGAGACCACCCGATACGATAAGCAGCAGGGTGCTTTCTCAGACGCGAAACGATAACGGGCACCCAGAACCAGGAGTCGGTTTGTGTCAGCGGCGTTCGTGTTCTGCATCCCCTGCTGCAGTGACGAGCCACCACCAAGCATAGAGGAAATACTGCTGGCTGTCATAGGCATTTGGCAGCGGCGATAACTAAGCGCGAGCAGCACCTCACGCTTCTCTGCTCGCTTCTGCAAATCAACCCTGCGCACAGCTGTAGAGACCACCCGATACGATAAGCAGCAGGGTGCTTTCTCAGACGCGCAACGATAACGGGCACCCAGAACCAGGAGTCGGTTTGTGTCGGCGGCGTTCGTGTTCTGCATCCCCTGCTGCAGTGACGAGCCACCACCAAGCTTTAGAGGAACTACTGCTGGCTGTCATAGGCATTTGGCAGCGGCGACAACAACGCGCGAGCAGCACCTCACGCTTCTCTGCTCGCTTCTCCAAATCAACCCTGCGCACAGCTGTAGAGACGACCCAATACGCTAAGCAGCTGCGCACTTTCTCGCACGCGCAACGATAACCGACACCCAGGACCAGGAGGCGGTTTGTGTTACGGGCGTTCGTGGTCTGCAGCCCCTGCTGCAGTGACACGCCGCTACCAAGCATGGAGGAACTACTGCTGGCTGTCATAGGCATTTGGCAGTGGCGACAACAACACGCGAGCAGCACCTCACGCTTCTCTGCTCGCTTCTGCAAATCAACCCTGCGCACAGCTGTAGAGACGACCCAATACGCTAAGCAGCTGCGCACTTTCTCGCACGCGGAACGATAACCGACACCCAGGACCAGGAGGCGGTTTGTGTTACGGGCGTTCGTGGTCTGCAGCCCCTGCTGCAGTGACACGCCGCTACCAAGCATGGAGGAAATACTGCTGGCTGTCATAGGCATTTGGCAGTGGCGACAACAACACGCGAGCAGCACCTCACGCTTCTCTGCTCGCTTCTGCAAATCAACCCTGCGCACAGCTGTAGAGACGACCCAATACGCTAAGCAGCTGCGCACTTTCTCGCACGCGCAACGATAACCGACACCCAGGACCAGGAGGCGGTTTGTGTTACGGGCGTTCGTGGTCTGCAGCCCCTGCTGCAGTGACACGCCGCTACCAAGCATGGAGGAACTACTGCTGGCTGTCATAGGCATTTGGCAGTGGCGACAACAACACGCGAGCAGCACCTCACGCTTCTCTGCTCGCTTCTGCAAATCAACCCTGCGCACAGCTGTAGAGACGACCCAATACGCTAAGCAGCTGCGCACTTTCTCGCACGCGCAACGATAACCGACACCCAGGACCAGGAGGCGGTTTGTGTTACGGGCGTTCGTGGTCTGCAGCCCCTGCTGCAGTGACACGCCGCTACCAAGCATGGAGGAACTACTGCTGGCTGTCATAGGCATTTGGCAGTGGCAACAACAACACGCGAGCAGCACCTCACGCTTCTCTGCTCGCTTCTGCAGATCAACCCTGCGCACAGCTGTAGAGACGACCCAATACGCTAAGCAGCTGCGCACTTTCTCGCACGCGCAACGATAACCGACACCCAGGACCAGGAGGCGGTTTGTGTTACGGGCGTTCGTGGTCTGCAGCCCCTGCTGCAGTGACACGCCGCTACCAAGCATGGAGGAACTACTGCTGGCTGTCATAGGCATTTGGCAGTGGCGACAACAACACGCGAGCAGCACCTCACGCTTCTCTGCTCGCTTCTGCAAATCAACCCTGCGCACAGCTGTAGAGACGACCCAATACGCTAAGCAGCTGCGCACTTTCTCGCACGCGCAACGATAACCGACACCCAGGACCAGGAGGCGGTTTGTGTTACGGGCGTTCGTGGTCTGCAGCCCCTGCTGCAGTGACACGCCGCTACCAAGCATGGAGGAAATACTGCTGGCTGTCATAGGCATTTGGCAGTGGCGACAACAACACGCGAGCAGCACCTCACGCTTCTCTGCTCGCTTCTGCAAATCAACCCTGCGCACAGCTGTAGAGACGACCCAATACGCTAAGCAGCTGCGCACTTTCTCGCACGCGCAACGATAACCGACACCCAGGACCAGGACGCGGTTTGTGTTACGGGCGTTCGTGGTCTGCAGCCCCTGCTGCAGTGACACGCCGCTACCAAGCATGGAGGAACTACTGCTGGCTGTCATAGGCATTTGGCAGCGGCGACAACAACACGCGAGCAGCACCTCACGCTTCTCTGCTCGCTTCTGCAAATCAACCCTTCGCGAAGCTGTAGAGACGACCCAATACGCTAAGCAGCTGCGCACTTTCTCGCACGCGCAACGATAACCGACACCCAGGACCAGGAGGCGGTTTGTGTTACGGGCGTTCGTGGTCTGCAGCCCCTGCTGCAGTGACACGCCGCTACCAAGCATGGAGGAACTACTGCTGGCTGTCATAGGCATTTGGCAGCGGCGACAACAACACGCGAGCAGCACCTTACGCTTCTCTGCTCGCTTCTGCAAATCAACCCTGCGCACAGCTGTAGAGACGACCCAATACGCTAAGCAGCTGCGCAATTTCTCGCACGCGCAACGATAACCGACACCCAGGACCAGGAGGCGGTTTGTGTTACGGGCGTTCGTGGTCTGCAGCCCCTGCTGCAGTGACACGCCGCTACCAAGCATGGAGGAACTACTGCTGGCTGTCACAGGCATTTGGCAGCGGCGACAACAACACGCGAGCAGCACCTCACGCTTCTCTGCTCGCTTCTGCAAATCAACCCTTCGCGAAGCTGTAGAGACGACCCAATACGCTAAGCAGCTGCGCAATTTCTCGCACGCGCAACGATAACCGACACCCAGGACCAGGAGGCGGTTTGTGTTACGGGCGTTCGTGGTCTGCAGCCCCTGCTGCAGTGACACGCCGCTACCAAGCATGGAGGAACTACTGCTGGCTGTCATAGGCATTTGGCAGCGGTGACAACAACATCGAGCAGCACCTCACGCTTCTCTGCTCGCTTCTGCAAATCAACCCTTCGCGAAGCTGTAGAGACGACCCAATACGCTAAGCAGCTGCGCAATTTCTCGCACGCGCAACGATAACCGACACCCAGGACCAGGAGGCGGTTTGTGTTACGGGCGTTCGTGGTCTGCAGCCCCTGCTGCAGTGACACGCCGCTACCAAGCATGGAGGAACTACTGCTGGCTGTCATAGGCATTTGGCAGCGGCGACAACAACACGCGAGAAGCACCTCACGCTTCTCTGCTCGCTTCTGCAAATCAACCATGCGCACAGCTGTAGAGACGACCCAATACGCTAAGCAGCTGCGCACTTTCTCGCACGCGCAACGATAACCGACATGCAGGACCAGGAGGCGGTTTGTGTTACGGGCGTTCGTGGTCTGGAGCCCCTGCTGCAGTGACACGCCGCTACCAAGCATGGAGGAACTACTGCTGGCTGTCATAGGCATTTGGCAGCGGCGACAACAACACGCGAGAAGCACCTCACGCTTCTCTGCTCGCTTCTGCAAATCAACCCTGCGCACAGCTGTAGAGACGACCCAATACGCTAAGCAGCTGCGCACTTTCTCGCACGCGCAACGATAACCGACATGCAGGACCAGGAGGCGGTTTGTGTTACTGGCGTTCGTGGTCTGGAGCCCCTGCTGCAGTGACGCGCCATCACCAAGCTATAGAGGAACTACTGCTGGCTGTCATAGGCATTTGGCAGCGGCGACAACAAAGCGCGAGATGCACCTCACGCTTCTCTGCCCGCTTCTGCAAATCAACCCTGCGCACAGCTGTAGAGACGACCCAATACGCTAAGCAGCTGCGCACTTTCTCGCACGCGCAACGATAACCGACATGCAGGACCAGGAGGCGGTTTGTGTTACGGGCGTTCGTGGTCTGCAGCCCCTGCTGCAGTGACGCGCCATCACCAAGCTATAGAGGAACTACTGCTGGCTGTCATAGGCATTTGGCAGCGGCGACAACAAAGCGCGAGATGCACCTCACGCTTCTCTGCCCGCTTCTGCAAATCAACCCTGCGCACAGCTGTAGAGACTACCCGATACGCTAAGCAGCTGCGCACTTTCTCGCACGCGCAACGATAACCGACATGCAGGACCAGGAGGCGGTTTGTGTTACTGGCGTTCGTGGTCTGGAGCCCCTGCTGCAGTGACACGCCGCTACCAAGCATAGAGGAACTACTGCTGGCTGTCATAGGCATTTGGCAGCGGCGATAACTAAGCGCGAGCAGAACCTCACGCTTCTCTGCTCGCTTCTGCAAATCAACCCTGCGCACAGCTGTAGAGACCACCCGATACGATAAGCAGCAGCGTGCTTTCTCAGACGCGCAACGATAACGGGCACCCAGAACCAGGAGTCGGTTTGTGTCAGCGGCGTTCGTGTTCTGCAGCCCTTGCTGCAGTGACGCGCCACCACCAAGCTATACAGGAACTACTGCTGGCTGTCATAGGCATTTGGCAGCGACAACAACAAAGCGCGAGCAGCACCTCACGCTTCTCTGCTCGCTTCTGCAAATCAACCCTTCGCGAAGCTGTAGAGACCACCCGATACGCTAAGCAGCAGCGCAATTTCTCGAACGCGCAACGATAACAGACACCCAGGACCAGGAGGCGGTTTGTATCAGGGGCGTTCATGGTCTGCCGCCCCTGCTGCAGTGACGCGCCATCACCAAGCTATAGAGAAACTACTGCTGGCTGTCATAGGCATTTGGCAGCGGCGACAACAAAGCGCGAGACGCACCTCACGCTTCTCTGCTCGCTTGTGCAAATCAACCCTGCGGACAGCTGTAGACCCAACCCGATACGCTAAGGAGCAGCTCGATTTCTTGCACGCGCAACGATAACAGACACCAAGGACCAGGAGGCGGTTTTTGTCAGCCGCGTTCGTGGTCTGCAGCCCCAGCTGCAGTGACGCGCCACCATCAAGCTACACAGGAACTACTGCTGGCTGTCATAGGCATTTGGCAGCGGCCACAACAAAGCGCGAGCAAGCACCTCACGCTTCTCTGCTCGCTTCTGCAAATCAACCCTGCGCACAGCTGTAGAGACCACCCGATACGCAAAGCAGCAGCGCACTTTCGCGCACGCGCAACGATAACCGACACGAAGGATCAGGAGGCGGTTTGTGTCAGCCGCGTTCGTGGTCTGCCGCCCCAGCTGCAGTGAAGCGCCACCACCACGCTACACAGCAACTGCTGCTGGCTCTCGTAGGCATTTGGTAGCGGCGACAAGAAAGCGCGGGCAGCACCTCACGCTTCTCTGCTCGCTTGTGAAAATCAACCCTGCGCACAGCTGTAGAGCACACCCGATACGCTAAGAAGAATCCCGATTTCTCGCACGCGCAACGATGATGCACACCAAGAACCAGGCAGCGGTTTTTGTCAGCGGCGTTCATGGTCTGCAGCCCCTGCTGCAGTGACGCACCACCACCAAGCTATGGAGGAACTACTGCTGGCTGTCATAGGTATTTGGCAGCGGCGACAACAAAGCGCGAGCAGCACCTCACGCTTCTCTGCTCGCTTCTGCAAATCAACCCTGCGCACAGCTGTAGAGACCACGCGATAAGGTCAGGAGCAGCGCAATTTCTCGCACGCGCAACGATAACAGACACCCCGGTCACAAGCCGGTTTGTGTCTGCGGCGTTCGTGGTCTGCAGCCCTGCTGCTGTGACGCGCCACCACCAAGCTATAGAGGAACTACTGCTGGCTGTCATAGGCATTTGGGAGCGGCGACAACAAAGTGCGAGCAGCACCTCACGCTTCTCTGCTCGCTTCTGCTATTCAACCCCACGCACAGCTGTAGAGACCACCCGATACGCTAAGCAGCAGCGCAATTTCTCGAACGCGCAACGATAACAGACACCCAGAACCAGGAGGCAGTTTGTGTCACAGGCGTTCATGGTCTGCCGCCCCTGCTGCAGTGTCGCGCCATCACCAAGCTATAGAGAAACTACTGCTGGCTGTCATAGGCATTTGGCAGCGGCGACAACAAAGCGCGAGACGCACCACACGCTTGTCTGCCCGCTTCTGCAAATCAACCCTGCGCACAGCTGTAGAGACCACCCGACACCCTAAGCAGCAGCGCACTTTCTCCCACGCGCAACGATAACCGACACCAAGGACCAGGAGGCGGTTTGTGTCAGCCGCGTTCGTGGTCTGCAGCCCCAGCTGCAGTGACGAGCCACCACCAAGCTATAGAGGAACTACTGCTGGCTGTCATAGGCATTTGGCAGAGGCGACAACAAAGAGCGAGCAGCACCTCACGCTTCTCTGCTCGCTTCTGCAAATCAACCCTGCGCACAGCTGTAAAGACCACGCGATACGCTCAGGAGCAGCGCAATTTCTCGCACGCGCAACGATAACAGACACCCCGGTCACAAGCCGGTTTGTGTCTGCGGCGTTCGTGGTCTGCAGCCCTGCTGCTGTGACGCGCCACCCCCAAGCTATAGAGGAACTTCCGCTGGCTGTCATAGGCATTTGGCAGCGGCGACAACAAAGCGCGAGCAGCACCTCACGCTTCTCTGCTCGCTTCTGCAAATCAACCCTGCGCACAGCTGTAGAGACCACGCGATACGCTCAGGAGCAGCGCAATTTCTCGCACGCGCAACGATAACAGACACCCCGGTCACAAGCCGGTTTGTGTCTGCGGCGTTCGTGGTCTGCAGCCCTGCTGCTGTGACGCGCCACCACCAAGCTATAGAGAAACTACTGCTGGCTGTCATAGGCTTTTGGCAGCGGCGACAACAAAGCGCGAGACGCACCTCACGCTTCTCTGCTCGCTTCTGCAAATCAACCCTGCGCACAGCTGTAGAGACCACGCGATACGCTCAGGAGCAGCGCAATTTCTCGCACGCGCAACGATAACAGACACCCCGGTCACAAGCCGGTTTGTGTCTGCGGCGTTCGTGGTCGGCAGCCCTGCTGCTGTGACGCGCCACCACCAAGCTATAGAGAAACTGCTGCTGGCTGTCATAGGCATTTGGCAGCGGCGACAACAAAGCGCGAGACGCACCACACGCTTGTCTGCCCGCTTCTGCAAATCAACCCTGCGCACAGCTGTAGAGACCACCCGACACCCTAAGCAGCAGCGCACTTTCTCCCACGCGCAACGATAACCGACACCAAGGACCAGGAGGCGGTTTGTGTCAGCCGCGTTCGTGGTCTGCAGCCCCAGCTGCAGTGACGCGCCACCACCAAGCTATAGAGGAACTACTGCTGGCTGTCATAGGCATTTGGCAGCGGCGACAACAAAGCGCGAGCAGCACCTCACGCTTCTCTGCTCGCTTCTGCAAATCAGCCCTGCGCACAGCTGTAGAGACCACGCGATACGCTCAGGAGCAGCGCAATTTCTCGCACGCGCAACGATAACAGACACCCCGGTCACAAGCCGGTTTGTGTCTGCGGCGTTCGTGGTCTGCAGCCCTGCTGCTGTGACGCACCACCACCAAGCTATAGAGGAACTACTGCTGGCTGTCATAGACATTGGCAGCGGCGACAACAAAGCGCGAGCAGGACCTCACGCTTCCCTGCTCGCTTCTGCAAATCAGCCCTGCGCACAGCTGTAGAGACCACGCGATACGCTCAGGAGCAGCGCAATTTCTCCCACGCGCAACGATAACAGACAACCAGGTCACAAGCCGGTTTGTGTCTGTGGCGTCCGTGTTCTGCAGCCCCTGCTGCAGTGACGCGCCACCACCAAGCTATGGAGGAACTACTGCTGGCTGTCATAGGCATTTGGCAGCGGCGACAACAAAGCGCGAGCAAGCACTTCACGCTTCTCTGCTCGATTCTGCAAATCAGCCCTGCGCACAGCTGTAGAGACCACGCGATACGCTCAGGAGCAGCGCAATTTCTCGCACGCGCAACGATAACAGACACCCCGGTCACAAGCCGGTTTGTGTCTGCGGCGTTCGTGGTCTGCAGCCCTGCTGCTGTGACGCGCCACCACCAAGCTATAGAGGAACTACTGCTGGCTGTAATAGACATTGGCAGCGGCGACAACAAAGCGCGAGCAGGACCTCACGCTTCCCTGCTCGCTTCTGCAAATCAGCCCTGCGCACAGCTGTAGAGACCACGCGATACGCTCAGGAGCAGCGCAATTTCTCCCACGCGCAACGATAACAGACAACCAGGTCACAAGCCGGTTTGTGTCTGCGGCGTCCGTGTTCTGCAGCCCCTGCTGCAGTGACGCGCCACCACCAAGCTATGGAGGAACTACTGCTGGCTGTCATAGGCATTTGGCAGCGGCGACAACAAAGCGCGAGCAAGCACTTCACGCTTCTCTGCTCGATTCTGCAAATCAGCCCTGCGCACAGCTGTAGAGACCACGCGATAGGCTCAGGAGCAGCGCAATTTCTCGCACGCGCAACGATAACAGACACCCCGGTCACAAGCCGGTTTGTGTCTGCGGCGTCCGTGTTCTGCAGCCCCTGCTGCAGTGACGCGCCACCACCAAGCTATGGAGGAACTACTGCTGGCTGTCATAGGCATTTGGCAGCGGCGACAACAAAGCGCGAGCAAGCACCTCACGCTTCTCTGCTCGCTTCTGCGAATCAACCTTGTGCACAGCTGTAGAGACCACCCGATACGCTAAGCAGCAGCGCAATTTCTCGCACGCGCAACAATAACCGACACCAAGGTCCAGGAGGCGGTTTGTGTCAGCCGCGTTCGTGGTCTGCAGCCCCAGCTGCAGTGACACGCCACCACCAAGCTATAGAGAAACTACTGCTCTCTGTCATAGGCATTTGGCAGCGGCGACAACAAAGCGCGAGACGCACCTCACGCTTCTCTGCCCGCTTCTGCAAATCAACCTTGTGCACAGCTGTAGAGACCACCCGATACGCTAAGCAGCAGCGCAATTTCTCGAACGCGCAACGATAACAGACACCCAGGACTAGGAGGCAGTTTGTGTCACAGGCGTTCATCGTCTGCAGCCCCTGCTGCAGTGACACGCCGCTACCAATCATAGAGGAACTACTGCTGGCTGTCATAGGCATTTGGCAGCGGCGATAACTAAGCGCGAGCAGCAACTCACGCTTCTCTGCTCGCTTCTGCAAATCAACCCTGCGCACAGCTGTAGAGACCACCCGATACGATAAGCAGCAGGGTGCTTTCTCAGACGCGCAACGATAACGGGCACCCAGAACCTGGAGTCGGTTTGTGTCAGCCGCGTTCTTGGTCTGCAGCCCGAGCTGCAGTGACGCGCCACCACCAAGCTATAGAGAAACTACTCCTGGCTGTCATAGGCATTTGGCAGCGGCGACAACAAAGCGCGAGACGCACCTCACGCTTCTCTGCTCGCTTCTGCAAATAAACTCTGCGCACAGCTGTAGAGACCACCCGATACGCTAAGCAGCAGCGCACTTTCTCGCACGCGCAACGATAACCGACACCAAGGACCAGGAGGCGGTTTGTGTCAGCCGCGTTCGTGGTCTGCAGCCCCAGCTGCAGTGACGCGCCACCACCAAGCTACACAGCAACTGCTGCTGGCTCTCGTAGGCATTTGGTAGCGGCGACAAGAAAGCGCGGGCAGCACCTCACGCTTCTCTGCTCGCTTGTGAAAATCAACCCTGCGCACAGCTGTAGAGCACACCCGATACGCTAAGAAGAATCCCGATTTCTCGCACGCGCAACGATGATGCACACCAAGAACCAGGCAGCGGTTTTTGTCAGCGGCGTTCATGGTCTGCAGCCCCTGCTGCAGTGACGCACCACCACCAAGCTATGGAGGAACTACTGCTGGCTGTCATAGGTATTTGGCAGCGGCGACAACAAAGCGCGAGCAGCACCTCACGCTTCTCTGCTCGCTTCTGCAAATCAACCCTGCGCACAGCTGTAGAGACCACGCGATAAGCTCAGGAGCAGCGCAATTTCTCGCACGCGCAACGATAACAGACACCCCGGTCACAAGCCGGTTTGTGTCTGCGGCGTTCGTGGTCTGCAGCCCTGCTGCTGTGACGCGCCACCACCAAGCTATAGAGGAACTACTGCTGGCTGTCATAGGCATTTGGGAGCGGCGACAACAAAGTGCGAGCAGCACCTCACGCTTCTCTGCTCGCTTCTGCTATTCAACCCCACGCACAGCTGTAGAGACCACCCGATACGCTAAGCAGCAGCGCAATTTCTCGAACGCGCAACGATAACAGACACCCAGAACCAGGAGGCAGTTTGTGTCACAGGCGTTCATGGTCTGCCGCCCCTGCTGCAGTGTCGCGCCATCACCAAGCTATAGAGAAACTACTGCTGGCTGTCATAGGCATTTGGCAGCGGCGACAACAAAGCGCGAGACGCACCACACGCTTGTCTGCCCGCTTCTGCAAATCAACCCTGCGCACAGCTGTAGAGACCACCCGACACCCTTAGCAGCAGCGCACTTTCTCCCACGCGCAACGATAACCGACACCAAGGACCAGGAGGCGGTTTGTGTCAGCCGCGTTCGTGGTCTGCAGCCCCAGCTGCAGTGACGAGCCACCACCAAGCTATAGAGGAACTACTGCTGGCTGTCATAGGCATTTGGCAGAGGCGACAACAAAGCGCGAGCAGCACCTCACGCTTCTCTGCTCGCTTCTGCAAATCAACCCTGCGCACAGCTGTAAAGACCACGCGATACGCTCAGGAGCAGCGCAATTTCTCGCACGCGCAACGATAACAGACACCCCGGTCACAAGCCGGTTTGTGTCTGCGGCGTTCGTGGTCTGCAGCCCTGCTGCTGTGACGCGCCACCACCAAGCTATAGAGGAACTTCCGCTGGCTGTCATAGGCATTTGGCAGCGGCGACAACAAAGCGCGAGCAGCACCTCACGCTTCTCTGCTCGCTTCTGCAAATCAACCCTGCGCACAGCTGTAGAGACCACGCGATACGCTCAGGAGCAGCGCAATTTCTCGCACGCGCAACGATAACAGACACCCCGGTCACAAGCCGGTTTGTGTCTGCGGCGTTCGTGGTCTGCAGCCCTGCTGCTGTGACGCGCCACCACCAAGCTATAGAGAAACTACTGCTGGCTGTCATAGGCTTTTGGCAGCGGCGACAACAAAGCGCGAGACGCACCTCACGCTTCTCTGCTCGCTTCTGCAAATCAACCCTGCGCACAGCTGTAGAGACCACGCGATACGCTCAGGAGCAGCGCAATTTCTCGCACGCGCAACGATAACAGACACCCCGGTCACAAGCCGGTTTGTGTCTGCGGCGTTCGTGGTCGGCAGCCCTGCTGCTGTGACGCGCCACCACCAAGCTATAGAGAAACTGCTGCTGGCTGTCATAGGCATTTGGCAGCGGCGACAACAAAGCGCGAGACGCACCACACGCTTGTCTGCCCGCTTCTGCAAATCAACCCTGCGCACAGCTGTAGAGACCACCCGACACCCTAAGCAGCAGCGCACTTTCTCCCACGCGCAACGATAACCGACACCAAGGACCAGGAGGCGGTTTGTGTCAGCCGCGTTCGTGGTCTGCAGCCCCAGCTGCAGTGACGCGCCACCACCAAGCTATAGAGGAACTACTGCTGGCTGTCTTAGGCATTTGGCAGCGGCGACAACAAAGCGCGAGCAGCACCTCACGCTTCTCTGCTCGCTTCTGCAAATCAGCCCTGCGCACAGCTGTAGAGACCACGCGATACGCTCAGGAGCAGCGCAATTTCTCGCACGCGCAACGATAACAGACACCCCGGTCACAAGCCGGTTTGTGTCTGCGGCGTTCGTGGTCTGCAGCCCTGCTGCTGTGACGCACCACCACCAAGCTATAGAGGAACTACTGCTGGCTGTCATAGACATTGGCAGCGGCGACAACAAAGCGCGAGCAGGACCTCACGCTTCCCTGCTCGCTTCTGCAAATCAGCCCTGCGCACAGCTGTAGAGACCACGCGATACGCTCAGGAGCAGCGCAATTTCTCCCACGCGCAACGATAACAGACAACCAGGTCACAAGCCGGTTTGTGTCTGTGGCGTCCGTGTTCTGCAGCCCCTGCTGCAGTGACGCGCCACCACCAAGCTATGGAGGAACTACTGCTGGCTGTCATAGGCATTTGGCAGCGGCGACAACAAAGCGCGAGCAAGCACTTCACGCTTCTCTGCTCGATTCTGCAAATCAGCCCTGCGCACAGCTGTAGAGACCACGCGATACGCTCAGGAGCAGCGCAATTTCTCGCACGCGCAACGATAACAGACACCCCGGTCACAAGCCGGTTTGTGTCTGCGGCGTTCGTGGTCTGCAGCCCTGCTGCTGTGACGCGCCACCACCAAGCTATAGAGGAACTACTGCTGGCTGTAATAGACATTGGCAGCGGCGACAACAAAGCGCGAGCAGGACCTCACGCTTCCCTGCTCGCTTCTGCAAATCAGCCCTGCGCACAGCTGTAGAGACCACGCGATACGCTCAGGAGCAGCGCAATTTCTCCCACGCGCAACGATAACAGACAACCAGGTCACAAGCCGGTTTGTGTCTGCGGCGTCCGTGTTCTGCAGCCCCTGCTGCAGTGACGCGCCACCACCAAGCTATGGAGGAACTACTGCTGGCTGTCATAGGCATTTGGCAGCGGCGACAACAAAGCGCGAGCAAGCACTTCACGCTTCTCTGCTCGATTCTGCAAATCAGCCCTGCGCACAGCTGTACAGACCACGCGATACGCTCAGGAGCAGCGCAATTTCTCGCACGCGCAACGATAACAGACACCCCGGTCACAAGCCGGTTTGTGTCTGCGGCGTTCGTGGTCTGCAGCCCTGCTGCTGTGACGCGCCACCACCAAGCTATAGAGGAACTACTGCTGGCTGTCATAGGCATTTGGCAGCGGCGACAACAAAGCGCGAGCAGCACCTCACGCTTCTCTGCTCGCTTCTGCAAATCAGCCCTGCGCACAGCTGTAGAGACCACGCGATAGGCTCAGGAGCAGCGCAATTTCTCGCACGCGCAACGATAACAGACACCCCGGTCACAAGCCGGTTTGTGTCTGCGGCGTCCGTGTTCTGCAGCCCCAGCTGCAGTGACGCGCCACCACCAAGCTATGGAGGAACTACTGCTGGCTGTCATAGGCATTTGGCAGCGGCGACAACAAAGCGCGAGCAAGCACCTCACGCTTCTCTGCTCGCTTCTGCAAATCAACCTTGTGCACAGCTGTAGAGACCACCCGATACGCTAAGCAGCAGCGCAATTTCTCGAACGCGCAACGATAACAGACACCCAGGACTAGGAGGCAGTTTGTGTCACAGGCGTTCATCGTCTGCAGCCCCTGCTGCAGTGACACGCCGCTACCAATCATAGAGGAACTACTGCTGGCTGTCATAGGCATTTGGCAGCGGCGATAACTAAGCGCGAGCAGCAACTCACGCTTCTCTGCTCGCTTCTGCAAATCAACCCTGCGCACAGCTGTAGAGACCACCCGATACGATAAGCAGCAGGGTGCTTTCTCAGACGCGCAACGATAACGGGCACCCAGAACCTGGAGTCGGTTTGTGTCAGCCGCGTTCTTGGTCTGCAGCCCGAGCTGCAGTGACGCGCCACCACCAAGCTATAGAGAAACTACTCCTGGCTGTCATAGGCATTTGGCAGCGGCGACAACAAAGCGCGAGACGCACCTCACGCTTCTCTGCTCGCTTCTGCAAATAAACTCTGCGCACAGCTGTAGAGACCACCCGATACGCTAAGCAGCAGCGCACTTTCTCGCACGCGCAACGATAACCGACACCAAGGACCAGGAGGCGGTTTGTGTCAGCCGCGTTCGTGGTCTGCAGCCCCAGCTGCAGTGACGCGCCACCACCAAGCTATAGAGGAACTACTGCTGGCTGTCTTAGGCATTTGGCAGCGGCGACAACAAAGCGCGAGACGCAGCTCACGCTTCTCTGCCCGCTTCTGCAAATCCACCCTGCGCACAGCTGTAGAGGCCACCCGATACGCTAAGCAGCAGCGCACTTTCTCGCACGCGCAACGATAACCGACACCAAGGACCAGGAGGCGGTTTGTGTCAGCCGCGTTCGTGGTCTGCAGCCCCAGCTGCAGTGACGCGCCACCACCAAGCTATAGAGGAACTACTCCTGGCTGTCATAGGCATTTGGCAGCGGCGACAACAAAGCGCGAGACGCACCTCACGCTTCTCTGCTCGCTTCTGCAAATCAACCCTGCGCACAGCTGTAGAGAGACCCAATACGCTAAGCAGCTGCGCACTTTCTCGCACGCGCAACGATAACCGACACCCAGGACCAGGAGGCGGTTTGTGTTACGGGCGTTCGTGGTCTGCAGCCCCTGCTGCAGTGACACGCCGCTACCAATCATAGAGGAACTACTGCTGGCTGTCATAGGCATTTGGCAGCGGCGATAACTAAGCGCGAGCAGCAACTCACGCTTCTCTGCTCGCTTCTGCAAATCAACCCTGCGCACAGCTGTAGAGAGACCCAATACGCTAAGCAGCTGCGCACTTTCTCGCACGCGCAACGATAACCGACACCCAGGACCAGGAGGCGGTTTGTGTTACGGGCGTTCGTGGTCTGCAGCCCCTGCTGCAGTGACACGCCGCTACCAATCATAGAGGAACTACTTCTGGCTGTCATAGGCATTTGGCAGCGGCGATAACTAAGCGCGAGCAGCAACTCACGCTTCTCTGCTCGCTTCTGCAAATCAACCCTGCGCACAGCTGTAGAGAGACCCAATACGCTAAGCAGCTGCGCACTTTCTCGCACGCGCAACGATAACCGACACCCAGGACCAGGAGGCGGTTTGTGTTACGGGCGTTCGTGGTCTGCAGCCCCAGCTGCAGTGACACGCCGCTACCAATCATAGAGGAACTACTGCTGGCTGTCATAGGCATTTGGCAGCGGCGATAACTAAGCGCGAGCAGCAACTCACGCTTCTCTGCTCGCTTCTGCAAATCAACCCTGCGCACAGCTGTAGAGACCACCCGATACGATAAGCAGCAGGGTGCTTTCTCAGACGCGCAACGATAACGGGCACCCAGAACCAGGAGTCGGTTTGTGTCAGCAGCGTTCGTGGTCTGCATCCCCTGCTGCAGTGACGAGCCACCACCAAGCTATAGAGGAACTACTGCTGGCTGTCATAGGCATTTGGCAGCGGCGACAACACCGCGCGAGCAGCACCTCACGCTTCTCTGCTCGCTTCTGCAAATCAACCCTTCGCGAAGCTGTAGAGACCACCCGATACGCTAAGCAGCAGCGCGCTTTCTCAGACTCGCAATGATAATGCACACCCAGGACCAGGAGGCAGTGTTTGTCACAGACGTTCATGGTCTGCAGCCCCTGCTGCAGTGTCGCGCCACCACCAAGCTATAGAGAAACTACTGCTGGCTGTCATAGGCATTTGGCAGCGGCGACAACAAAGCGCGAGACGCACCTCACGCTTCTCTGCCCGCTTCTGCAAATCAACCCTGCGCACAGCTGTAGAGACCACCCGATACGCTAAGCAGCAGCGCGCTTTCTCAGACTCGCAATGATAATGCACACCCAGGACCAGGAGGCAGTGTGTGTCACAGGCGTTCATGGTCTGCAGCCCCTGCTGCAGTGTCGCGCCATCACCAAGCTATAGAGCAGTTGCCTCAAACACGTGGCCCGCGGGCCGCCTGCGGCCCGCGGACTCTTTTATTGAGGCCCGCAGCCCTCTCATGCGTGTCTTGATTCATTTATTTTTGTTTTTTAGGCAAATGCGTGGGTATGCACCATGCTTGTGTAGCCAAGGACGCAGATGGCCAGAGACAGCTCGAAAACGCGTGGATATCGTCTTTCCCAGCTTCTCGTGGCCAGAGTCGACACCCCTCTATTCCGGAGGCCCCTCAGTTCGTGTGCAGATAAGTCTGGTGCACAGTGCTCGCAAGCAACTGCGATTTGTGAATCGGGCACTCTATAGCGCGCAAAGGGCAGGGCAAGCACAGGCTGCGAAGGAACACCCCGCGGCGTTTGATGACCCTGTGAATGGGGCTCCACGTCGCTAATGAGCAGACGGCGCCTTGACCGGAGTGTTCGATGTTTCCGCGAAAGCGCAAATGTTTCCGGGCGTTGTGTGGTGTTTCGGGATATTTGCTTTCGCGTTACTTTTTGTGTTAAACACTTTTACTTGCCTGCAGACGTGGCGTAAAGGGCGCAGCCACACGTCGGAATCTGGGGTCGGGCTCCAAAATGCGCCCTCGTGCGTTTAGGGGCGTGTCGCCGCGTTATTTATTGCCTGGGAGAGAGCGAGATCGCGATGAGGAAAAGACTGCACATTGCACGTCGAAACTGTGTACTTCCAGACATCAAATGCCCCATTTGGAGACTCCAAACTAAGCGCCTATTTTCCGACTCGCAAGCTGTTGACAGCACTGCGGAAGATAGCGGCGCTCCAAGTCAATCATGATAAAGCGCACTACATAATTGTGCTCCTACGCGCCTCTCACCTCCGTAAATGGACAGGAATCTTATTGACCTTTTTTTTTGGATGATCTGCAAACAAGGAAGGTTTCTGCTGCGGAGGTCTAACGGGCCACAATGTCGTTGTCCAAGCAGTCTCAAAAACGCAAAGAGGAAGACGAGAGGAGGCGTTTTCAAGAGCGATGGGAACTTTCTTATTTCCTCAAGGAATCAAGAGACAAGGTGTGCTTAGTCTGCCGCTAGACTGTGGCTGTGGCGAAGGAGTACAATGTTCAACGCCACTCCATGTCTTCCCATCTCAAGAAGTATGGTGCCCTTACTGGCAACTTTCGTGAGCACACCATGATACAACTGAACGCGGCATTGGGCGTTGGGAAAGCAGCAAACCCTGTTTAAAAAGGCGGCCAAAGCAAGCGAAGAAACGGTAAGGGCAAGATCGTCATTTCTGAGCTTATCGCCAAACCATCCAAGCCCTTCACTAAAAGCCTGTTCGTCAACCAGTGCCTACTCGGAGTCGCTGATGCTACATGTCCCAGCAGGAAAAAGACATTCGATAAAATAAGCCTCTCTCCAAACACAGTCGCCCAGAGAATTAACGAGATCAGTGAAGACACTGAAAAAGGATTAATCTACCGATGCCACGAGTATGAAGCATTCTCTATTGCAGTTGACGAAAGCATTTGCACTACAGACAACGCACAATTTGCTATTTCTGTAAGGGGTGTAGACAAAAACATGAACCTCATGGAGGAACTCGTGGACCTAATCACAATGAAAGGCACGACCACAAGGGCGGATATCCTTCTGTTCTCAAAAGAGTGGTCGAACACGCTGGACTACCCTGGGAAAAGTTGGTTTGTTTGGCTACAGACGGTGCGCCATCAATGGTGGGATGCAAGAGCGGGCTTGTTGGTCAGTTGCGGACGAAACTCGCTGCACTCGGAATCACCAATCAATTTGCCGCGGTTCACTGCACTTTGCACCAAGAAGCGCTGTGCTGCAAGTCTCTGCAAAGGAAGAGCTTCATTGAAATCGCGCTCATGGCAGTGAACTTCATCCGTTCAAGAGCTCTTAACTATCGCAAATTTGTATATTTTTTCGAAGGGGTTGGCAGTGAGTATGGTGAAATTTTGTACCATACTGAGGTGCGATGGCTAAGTCGTGGAACAGTGCTGAAACGATTTTTTGATCTCTGGGAGTAAATTGACGCCTCCATAAAGAGCAACAACAGGGTAATTGTTGAGCTGTCAGACAAAACGTGGCTTCACCCCCTTGCGTTCCTCAGTGATATCAGTGATCGGTTGAGTTGCCTCAACGTTAAAGTTCATTGGTAAAACAAACTGATCAAAAAATTGCATGACGACATTCAGGCCTTTCAATCCAAATTGCAGCTTTGAGAGAGACAGATGAGAATTCAGAAGTTTGATCATTTTTACCTCTGAAGTCGCTAGAGAACATGGGCAAACAATTCTCTGATACCTTCGCTGACCTCTCCTCCATGATCTCCAAAGAGAATTCGAGGGACGCTTCCCAGACATTCCCAGTATCGTCGATAAATTCCGAATTTTCTCGTTGCCGTTTTCGGTAACGCCGCGCACGCCGCGCCCGAGCTGCAGATGGAACTTTTTGAGCTGCACGCTAACATCCCGTTGAAGCAGACATTTGAAGCAGATATTTGCACGTTAACACCCCGTTGAAGCAGACCAGACTTCTACAAATTTCTTGACGATGAAACTTTTCGGGCGCTACGTCTACACGCTGCCAGGGTCATTGCCATGTTCGGAAGCACCTACTTGTATGAACACGTGTTTTCCTTGCTGAAGGTCAGCCCTTTGGTCGAGGATGACTGATGAGCACCTGCGATCGACCATGAGGATCGTTTCCGCGCAGGAAGTTCATGCGGAGATTTGTTCTCTAGTCCCAGCCATGCGTTACCAAGCATAAAGCCAGCATATTTGAAACAAAAGCAGCCATATTGGGCTTCTCAGGGAATAAAGTTTTGGGACTTTCCGAAATGGCACTCGCAATACGTTCTCGTCTGTTACTATCAATAATGATTTATTTTAGTAAGATACACAGATGCAACTACTTTCAAGCCTCTTTTTGTGAGGCACCCAGTGCGGTCACCATGTGTTGAAGCATAATCGTGGAACAAATATTGCATATTTCAGAATCGGCCTCACCATTTCAGTGACCCCGTAGATCGGTATCTCTATGTTTCTCAAATTCTGACGCCCAATTCTATTCAGGAATGACCCAGCATATGTGCAAGATGTGGGAAAGACCTCCTTTTTTCTTTCAAATGGCCGCATTATCTGCCATTTTGTTACCCCCCCTCGTTTCATCCTTCTTCGCTATCGCGGCCCTTGCAAGACTGAAATTCGTGACTGCGGCCCGCTCACTGATGTGAGTTTGAGACCCCTGCTATAGAGAAACTACTGCTGGCTGTCATAGGCATTTGGCAGCGGCGACAACAAAGCGCGAGATGCACCTCACGCTTCTCTGCCCGCTTCTGCAAATCAACCCTGCGCACAGCTGTAGAGACGACCCGATACGCTAAGCAGCTGCGCACTTTCTCGCACGCGCAACGATAACCGACATGCAGGACCAGAAGGCGGTTTGTGTTACGGGCGTTCGTGGTCTGGAGCCCCTGCTGCAGTGACACGCCGCTACCAAGCATAGAGGAACTACTGCTGGCTGTCATAGGCATTTGGCAGCGGCGATAACTAAGCGCGAGCAGAACCTCACGCTTCTCTGCTCGCTTCAGCAAATCAACCCTGCGCACAGCTGTAGAGACCACCCGATACGATAAGTAGCAGCGTGCTTTCTCAGACGCGCAACGATAACGGGCACCCAGAACCAGGAGTCGGTTTGTGTCAGCGGCGTTCGTGTTCTGCAGCCCTTGCTGCAGTGACGCGCCACCACCAAGCTATAGAGGAACTACTGCTGGCTGTCATAGCCATTTGGCAGCGGCGACAACAAAGCGCGAGATGCACCTCACGCTTCTCTGCTCGATTCTGCAAATCAGCCCTGCGCACAGCTGTAGAGACCACGCGATACGCTCAGGAGCAGCGATATTTCTCGCACGCGCAACGATACCAGACACCCAGGACAAGGAGGCGGTTTGTGTTAGGGGCGTTCGTGGTCTGCAGCCCCTGCTACCATGACGCGCCGCCACCAAGCTATAGAGGAACTACTGCTGGCTGTCATAGGCATTTGGCAGCGGCGACAACAAAGCGCGAGACGCAGCTCACGCTTCTCTGCCCGCTTCTGCAAATCCACCCTGCGCACAGCTGTAGAGACGACCCGATAGGCTAAGCAGCTGCGCACTTTCTCGCACGCGCAAAGATAACCGACACCAAGGACCAGGAGGCGGTTTGTGTCACAGGCGTTCATGGTCTACAGCCCCTGCTGCAGTGTCGCCAAATCACCAAGCTATAGAGAAACTACTGCTGGCTGTCATAGGCATTTGGCAGCGGCGACAACAAAGCGCGAGACGCAGCTCACGCTTCTCTGCCCGCTTCTGCAAATCCACCCTGCGCACAGCTGTAGAGACGACCCGATAGGCTAAGCAGCTGCGCACTTTCTCGCACGCGCAAAGATAACCGACACCAAGGACCAGGAGGCGGTTTGTGTCACAGGCGTTCATGGTCTACAGCCCCTGCTGCAGTGTCGCCAAATCACCAAGCTATAGAGAAACTACTGCTGGGTGTCATAGGCATTTGGCAGCGGCGACAACAAAGCGCGAGACGCAGCTCACGCTTCTCTGCCCGCTTCTGCAAATCCACCCTGCGCACAGCTGTAGAGGCCACCCGATACGATAAGCAGCAGCGCACTTTCTCGCACGCGCAACGATAACCGACACCAAGGACCAGGAGGCGGTTTGTGTCAGCCGCGTTCGTGGTCTGCAGCCCCAGCTGCAGTGACGCGCCACCACCAAGCTATAGAGGAACTACTGCAGGCTGTCTTAGGCATTTGGCAGCGGCGACAACAAAGCGCGAGACGAAGCTCACGCTTCTCTGCCCGCTTCTGCAAATCCACCCTGCGCACAGCTGTAGAGACGACCCGATAGGGTAAGCAGCTGCGCACTTTCTCGCACGCGCAAAGATAACTGACACCAAGGACCAGGAGGCGGTTTGTGTCACAGGCGTTCATGGTCTACAGCCCCTGCTGCAGTGACACGCCGCTACCAAGCATAGAGGAACTACTGCTGGCTGTCATAGGCATTTGGCAGCGGCGATAACTAAGCGCGAGCAGCACCTCACGCTTCTCTGCTCGCTTCTGCAAATCAACCCTGCGAACAGCTGTAGAGACCACCTGATACGATAAGAAGCAGCGTGCTTTCTTAGACGCGCAACGATAACGGGCACCCAGAACCAGGAGTCGGTTTGTGTCAGCGGCGTTCGTGTTCTGCATCCCCTTCTGCAGTGACGAGCCACCACCAAGCTATAGAGGAACTACTGCTGGCTGTCATAGGCATTTGGCAGCGGCGACAACAAAGCGCGAGACGCAGCTCACGCTTCTCTGCCCGCTTCTGCAAATCCACCCTGCGCACAGCTGTAGAGGCCACCCGATACGCTAAGCAGCAGCGCACTTTCTCGCACGCGCAACGATAACCGACACCAAGGACCAGGAGGCGGTTTGTGTCAGCCGCGTTCGTGGTCTGCAGCCCCAGCTGCAGTGACGCGCCACCACCAAGCTATAGAGGAACTACTGCTGGCTGTCATAGGCATTTGGTAGCGGCGCCAACAAAGCGCGAGCAGCACCTCACGCTTCTCTGCTCGCTTGTGCAAATCAACCCTCCGCACTGCTGTAGAGACGGCCCGATACACTAAGCAGCAGCGCAATTTCTCGCACGCGCAATGATAAGAGACACCCAGGACCAGGAGGCGGTTTGTGTCAGGGGCGTTCGTGGTCTGCAGCCCCTGCGGCAGTGACGCGCCACCACCAAGCATAGAGGAACTACTGCTGGCTGTCATAGGCATTTGGCAGCGGCGCCAACAAAGCGCGAGCAGCACCTCACGCTTCTCTGCTCGCTTGTGCAAATCAACCCTGCGCACAGCTGTAGAGACCACCCGATACGCTAAGCGGCAGCGCAATTTCTCGCATGCGCAACGAGAACCAGGAAACGGTTTGTATCAGGGGCGTTCATGGTCTGCAGCCCCTGCTCCAGTGACGCGCCACCACCAAGCTATAGAAGAACTACTGCTGGCTGTCATAGGCATTTGGCAGCGGCGACAACAAAGCGCGAGGAGCACCTCACGCTTCTCTGCTCGCTTCTGCAAATCAACCCTGCGCACAGCTGTATAGACCACCCGATACGCTCAGGAGCAGCGCAATTTCTCGCACGCGCAACGATATCGGACACCCAGGACCAGGAGGCGGTTTGTGTTACGGGCGTTCTTGGTCTGGGGTCCCTGCGGCAGTGACGCGCCACCACCAAGCTATAGAACTACTGCTGGCTGTCATAAGCATTTGGCAGCGTCGACAACAAAGCGCGACCAGCACCTCGCGCTTCTCTGCTCGCTTCTGCAAATCAACCCTTCGCACAGCTGTACAGACCAACCGATACGCTAAGCAGCAGCGCTCATTCTGAGACGCGCAACGATTACGCACACCCAGAACCAGCAGCGGTTTGTGTCAGCAGCGTTCGTGTTCTGCGTCGCCTGCAGCAGTGACGCGCCTTCACCAAGTTATAGAGGAACTACTGCTGGCTGTCAAAGGCATTTGGCAGCGTCGACAACAAAGCGCGACCAGCACCTCGCGCTTCTCTGCTCGCTTCTGCAAATCAACCCTTCGCACAGCTGTAGAGACCAACCGATACGCTAAGCAGCAGCGCGCTTTCTCAGACGCAAAACAATAACGAACACCCAGAACCAGGAGGTGGTTTTTTCAGCTGTGTTCGTGTTCTGCAGCCCCTGCTGGAGTTACGCACCACCACCAAGCTTTAGAGGAACTACTGCTGGCTGTCATAGGTATTTGGCAGCGGCGACAACAAAGCGCGAGCAGCACATCACGTTTCTCTGCTCGCTTCTGCAAATCAACCCTGCGCACAGCTGTAGAGACCAGCCGATAAGATAAGCAGAACTGCGCTTTCTCGGAAGCGCAAAGATAACCGAACCAGAGGCGGTTTATGTCAGGGGCGTTCGGGGTCTGCAGAACCTGCTGCAGTGACGCGCCACCACTAAGCATAGAGGAACTACTGCTGGCTGTCATAGGCATTTGGCAGCGGCGATAACAAAGCGCGAGCAGCACCTCACGCTTCTCTGCTCGCTTCTGCAAATCAACCCCGCGCACAGCTGTAGAGACCACCTGATATGCTAAGCAGCAGCGCTTTTTCTCAGACGAGCAACGATAACGGACACCCAGAACAAGGAGTCGGTTTGTGTCAGCGGCGTTCGTGTTCTGCAGCCCCTGCTGCAGTGACGCGCCACCACCAAGATATAGAGGAACTACTGATGGCTGTCATAGGTATTTAGCAGTGGCGACAACAAAGAGCGAGCAGCACGTCAAGCTTCTCTGCTCGCCTCTGTAGATCAACCCTGAGCACAGCTGTAGAGACTGCCCGATACGCTTAGGAGCAGCCCGCTTTCTCACACGCGCAACGATAACAGACACCCAGGACCATGAGGCGGTTTGTTTCAGCGGCGTCCATGGTCTGCAGCACCTGCTGCAGTGACGCGCCATCACCAAGCTAAAGAGCAACTTCTGCTGGCTGTCATAGGCATTTGGCAGCGGCGACAACAACGCGCGAGCAGCACCTCACGCTTCTCTGCTCGCTTCTGCAAATCAACCCTTCGCGAAGCTGTAGAGACCACCCGATACGCTAAGCAGCAGCGCGCTTTCTCAGACTCGCAATGATAATGCACGCCCAGGACCAGGAGGCAGTGTGTGTCACAGGCGTTCATGGTCTGCAGCCCCTGCTGCAGTGTCGCGCCATCACCAAGCTATAGAGAAACTACTGCTGGCTGTCATAGGCATTTGGCAGCGGCGACAACAAAGCGCGAGATGCACCTCACGCTTCTCTGCCCGCTTCTGCAAATCAACCCTGCGCACAGCTGTAGAGACGACCCGATACGCTAAGCAGCTGCGCACTTTCTCGCACGCGCAACGATAACCGACACCCAGGACCAGGAGGCGGTTTGTGTTACGGGCGTTCGTGGTCTGCAGCCCCTGCTGCAGTGACACGCCGCTACCAAGCATGGAGGAAATACTGCTGGCTGTCATAGGCATTTGGCAGTGGCGACAACAACACGCGAGCAGCACCTCACGCTTCTCTGCTCGCTTCTGCAAATCAACCCTGCGCACAGCTGTAGAGACGACCCAATACGCTAAGCAGCTGCGCACTTTCTCGCACGCGCAACGATAACCGACACCCAGGACCAGGAGGCGGTTTGTGTTACGGGCGTTCGTGGTCTGCAGCCCCTGCTGCAGTGACACGCCGCTACCAAGCATGGAGGAACTACTGCTGGCTGTCATAGGCATTTGGCAGTGGCGACAACAACACGCGAGCAGCACCTCACGCTTCTCTGCTCGCTTCTGCAAATCAACCCTGCGCACAGCTGTAGAGACGACCCAATACGCTAAGCAGCTGCGCACTTTCTCGCACGCGCAACGATAACCGACACCCAGGACCAGGAGGCGGTTTGTGTTACGGGCGTTCGTGGTCTGCAGCCCCTGCTGCAGTGACACGCCGCTACCAAGCATGGAGGAAATACTGCTGGCTGTCATAGGCATTTGGCAGTGGCGACAACAACACGCGAGCAGCACCTCACGCTTCTCTGCTCGCTTCTGCAAATCAACCCTGCGCACAGCTGTAGAGACGACCCAATACGCTAAGCAGCTGCGCACTTTCTCGCACGCGCAACGATAACCGACACCCAGGACCAGGAGGCGGTTTGTGTTACGGGCGTTCGTGGTCTGCAGCCCCTGCTGCAGTGACACGCCGCTACCAAGCATGGAGGAAATACTGCTGGCTGTCATAGGCATTTGGCAGTGGCGACAACAACACGCGAGCAGCACCTCACGCTTCTCTGCTCGCTTCTGCAAATCAACCCTGCGCACAGCTGTAGAGACGACCCAATACGCTAAGCAGCTGCGCACTTTCTCGCACGCGCAACGATAACCGACACCCAGGACCAAGACGCGGTTTGTGTTACGGGCGTTCGTGGTCTGCAGCCCCTGTTGCAGTAACACGCCGCTACCAAGCATGGAGGAACTACTGCTGGCTGTCATAGGCATTTGGCAGCGGCGACAACAACACGCGAGCAGCACCTCACGCTTCTCTGCTCGCTTCGGCAAATCAACCCTTCGCGAAGCTGTAGAGACGACCCAATACGCTAAGCAGCTGCGCACTTTCTCGCACGCGCAACGATAACCGACACCCAGGACCAGGAGGCGGTTTGTGTTACGGGCGTTCGTGGTCTGCAGCCCCTGCTGCAGTGACACGCCGCTACCAAGCATGGAGGAACTACTGCTGGCTGTCATAGGCATTTGGCAGCGGCGACAACAACACGCGAGCAGCACCTCACGCTTCTCTGCTCGCTTCTGCAAATCAACCCTGCGCACAGCTGTAGAGACGACCCAATACGCTAAGCAGCTGCGCAATTTCTCGCACGCGCAACGATAACCGACACCCAGGACCAGGAGGCGGTTTGTGTTACGGGCGTTCGTGGTCTGCAGCCCCTGCTGCAGTGACACGCCGCTACCAAGCATGGAGGAACTACTGCTGGCTGTCATAGGCATTTGGCAGAGGCGACAACAACACGCGAGCAGCACCTCACGCTTCTCTGCTCGCTTCTGCAAATCAACCCTTCGCGAAGCTGTAGAGACGACCCAATACGCTAAGCAGCTGCGCAATTTCTCGCACGCGCAACGATAACCGACACCCAGGACCAGGAGGCGGTTTGTGTTACGGGCGTTCGTGGTCTGCAGCCCCTGCTGCAGTGACACGCCGCTACCAAGCATGGAGGAACTACTGCTGGCTGTCATAGGCATTTGGCAGCGGCGACAACAACACGCGAGCAGCACCTCACGCTTCTCTGCTCGCTTCTGCAAATCAACCCTTCGCGAAGCTGTAGAGACGACCCAATACGCTAAGCAGCTGCGCAATTTCTCGCACGCGCAACGATAACCGACACCCAGGACCAGGAGGCGGTTTGTGTTACGGGCGTTCGTGGTCTGCAGCCCCTGCTGCAGTGACACGCCGCTACCAAGCATGGAGGAACTACTGCTGGCTGTCATAGGCATTTGGCAGCGGCGACAACAACACGCGAGAAGCACCTCACGCTTCTCTGCTCGCTTCTGCAAATCAACCCTGCGCACAGCTGTAGAGACGACCCAATACGCTAAGCAGCTGCGCACTTTCTCGCACGCGCAACGATAACCGACATGCAGGACCAGGAGGCGGTTTGTGTTACGGGCGTTCGTGGTCTGGAGCCCCTGCTGCAGTGACACGCCGCTACCAAGCATGGAGGAACTACTGCTGGCTGTCATAGGCATTTGGCAGCGGCGACAACAACACGCGAGAAGCACCTCACGCTTCTCTGCTCGCTTCTGCAAATCAACCCTGCGCACAGCTGTAGAGACGACCCAATACGCTAAGCAGCTGCGCACTTTCTCGCACGCGCAACGATAACAGACACCCAGGACCAGGAGGCGGTTTGTATAAGGGGCGTTCATGGTCTGCCGCCCCTGCTGCAGTGACACGCCGCTACCAAGCATGGAGGAACTACTGCTGGCTGTCATAGGCATTTGGCAGCGGCGACAACAACACGCGAGCAGCACCTTACGCTTCTCTGCTCGCTTCTGCAAATCAACCCTGCGCACAGCTGTAGAGACGACCCAATACGCTAAGCAGCTGCGCACTTTCTCGCACGCGCAACGATAACCGACATGCAGGACCAGGAGGCGGTTTGTGTTACGGGCGTTCGTGGTCTGGAGCCCCTGCTGCAGTGACACGCCGCTACCAAGCATGGAGGAACTACTGCTGGCTGTCATAGGCATTTGGCAGCGGCGACAACAACACGCGAGCAGCACCTCACGCTTCTCTGCTCGCTTCTGCAAATCAACCCTGCGCACAGCTGTAGAGACGACCCAATACGCTAAGCAGCTGCGCACTTTCTCGCACGCGCAACGATAACCGACATGCAGGACCAGGAGGCGGTTTGTGTTACGGGCGTTCGTGGTCTGGAGCCCCTGCTGCAGTGACACGCCGCTACCAAGCATGGAGGAACTACTGCTGGCTGTCATAGGCATTTGGCAGCGGCGACAACAACACGCGAGCAGCACCTCACGCTTCTCTGCTCGCTTCTGCAAATCAACCCTGCGCACAGCTGTAGAGACGACCCAATACGCTAAGCAGCTGCGCACTTTCTCGCACGCGCAACGATAACCGACATGCAGGACCAGGAGGCGGTTTGTGTTACGGGCGTTCGTGGTCTGGAGCCCCTGCTGCAGTGACACGCCGCTACCAAGCATGGAGGAACTACTGCTGGCTGTCATAGGCATTTGGCAGCGGCGACAACAACACGCGAGAAGCACCTCACGCTTCTCTGCTCGCTTCTGCAAATCAACCCTGCGCACAGCTGTAGAGACGACCCAATACGCTAAGCAGCTGCGCACTTTCTCGCACGCGCAACGATAACCGACATGCAGGACCAGGAGGCGGTTTGTGTTACTGGCGTTCGTGGTCTGGAGCCCCTGCTGCAGTGACGCGCCATCACCAAGCTATAGAGGAACTACTGCTGGCTGTCATAGGCATTTGGCAGCGGCGACAACAAAGCGCGAGATGCACCTCACGCTTCTCTGCCTGCTTCTGCAAATCAACCCTGCGCACAGCTGTAGAGACGACCCAATACGCTAAGCAGCTGCGCACTTTCTCGCACGCGCAACGATAACCGACATGCAGGACCAGGAGGCGGTTTGTGTTACGGGCGTTCGTGGTCTGCAGCCCCTGCTGCAGTGACGCGCCATCACCAAGCTATAGAGGAACTACTGCTGGCTGTCATAGGCATTTGGCAGCGGCGACAACAAAGCGCGAGATGCACCTCACGCTTCTCTGCCTGCTTCTGCAAATCAACCCTGCGCACAGCTGTAGAGACTACCCGATACGCTAAGCAGCTGCGCACTTTCTCGCACGCGCAACGATAACCGACATGCAGGACCAGGAGGCGGTTTGTGTTACTGGCGTTCGTGGTCTGGAGCCCCTGCTGCAGTGACACGCCGCTACCAAGCATAGAGGAACTACTGCTGGCTGTCATAGGCATTTGGCAGCGGCGATAACTAAGCGCGAGCAGAACCTCACGCTTCTCTGCTCGCTTCTGCAAATCAACCCTGCGCACAGCTGTAGAGACCACCCGATACGATAAGCAGCAGCGTGCTTTCTCAGACGCGCAACGATAACGGGCACCCAGAACCAGGAGTCGGTTTGTGTCAGCGGCGTTCGTGTTCTGCAGCCCTTGCTGCAGTGACGCGCCACCACCAAGCTATACAGGAACTACTGCTGGCTGTCATAGGCATTTGGCAGCGACAACAACAAAGCGCGAGCAGCACCTCACGCTTCTCTGCTCGCTTCTGCAAATCAACCCTTCGCGAAGCTGTAGAGACCACCCGATACGCTAAGCAGCAGCGCAATTTCTCGAACGCGCAACGATAACAGACACGAAGGATCAGGAGGCGGTTTGTGTCAGCCGCGTTCGTGGTCTGCCGCCCCAGCTGCAGTGAAGCGCCACCACCAAGCTACACAGCAACTGCTGCTGGCTCTCGTAGGCATTTGGTAGCGGCGACAAGAAAGCGCGGGCAGCACCTCACGCTTCTCTGCTCGCTTGTGAAAATCAACCCTGCGCACAGCTGTAGAGCACACCCGATACGCTAAGAAGAATCCCGATTTCTCGCACGCGCAACGATGATGCACACCAAGAACCAGGCAGCGGTTTTTGTCAGCGGCGTTCATGGTCTGCAGCCCCTGCTGCAGTGACGCACCACCACCAAGCTATGGAGGAACTACTGCTGGCTGTCATAGGTATTTGGCAGCGGCGACAACAAAGCGCGAGCAGCACCTCACGCTTCTCTGCTCGCTTCTGCAAATCAACCCTGCGCACAGCTGTAGAGACCACGCGATAAGCTCAGGAGCAGCGCAATTTCTCGCACGCGCAACGATAACAGACACCCCGGTCACAAGCCGGTTTGTGTCTGCGGCGTTCGTGGTCTGCAGCCCTGCTGCTGTGACGCGCCACCACCAAGCTATAGAGGAACTACTGCTGGCTGTCATAGGCATTTGGCAGCGGCGACAACAAAGCGCGAGATGCACCTCACGCTTCTCTGCCTGCTTCTGCAAATCAACCCTGCGCACAGCTGTAGAGACTACCCGATACGCTAAGCAGCTGCGCACTTTCTCGCACGCGCAAAGATAACCGACATGCAGGACCAGGAGGCGGTTTGTGTTACTGGCGTTCGTGGTCTGGAGCCCCTGCTGCAGTGACACGCCGCTACCAAGCATAGAGGAACTACTGCTGGCTGTCATAGGCATTTGGCAGCGGCGATAACTAAGCGCGAGCAGAACCTCACGCTTCTCTGCTCGCTTCTGCAAATCAACCCTGCGCACAGCTGTAGAGACCACCCGATACGATAAGCAGCAGCGTGCTTTCTCAGACGCGCAACGATAACGGGCACCCAGAACCAGGAGTCGGTTTGTGTCAGCGGCGTTCGTGTTCTGCAGCCCTTGCTGCAGTGACGCGCCACCACCAAGCTATACAGGAACTACTGCTGGCTGTCATAGGCATTTGGCAGCGACAACAACAAAGCGCGAGCAGCACCTCACGCTTCTCTGCTCGCTTCTGCAAATCAACCCTTCGCGAAGCTGTTGAGACCACCCGATACGCTAAGCAGCAGCGCAATTTCTCGAACGCGCAACGATAACAGACACGAAGGATCAGGAGGCGGTTTGTGTCAGCCGCGTTCGTGGTCTGCCGCCCCAGCTGCAGTGAAGCGCCACCACCAAGCTACACAGCAACTGCTGCTGGCTCTCGTAGGCATTTGGTAGCGGCGACAAGAAAGCGCGGGCAGCACCTCACGCTTCTCTGCTCGCTTGTGAAAATCAACCCTGCGCACAGCTGTAGAGCACACCCGATACGCTAAGAAGAATCCCGATTTCTCGCACGCGCAACGATGATGCACACCAAGAACCAGGCAGCGGTTTTTGTCAGCGGCGTTCATGGTCTGCAGCCCCTGCTGCAGTGACGCACCACCACCAAGCTATGGAGGAACTACTGCTGGCTGTCATAGGTATTTGGCAGCGGCGACAACAAAGCGCGAGCAGCACCTCACGCTTCTCTGCTCGCTTCTGCAAATCAACCCTGCGCACAGCTGTAGAGACCACGCGATAAGCTCAGGAGCAGCGCAATTTCTCGCACGCGCAACGATAACAGACACCCCGGTCACAAGCCGGTTTGTGTCTGCGGCGTTCGTGGTCTGCAGCCCTGCTGCTGTGACGCGCCACCACCAAGCTATAGAGGAACTACTGCTGGCTGTCATAGGCATTTGGCAGCGGCGACAACAAAGTGCGAGCAGCACCTCACGCTTCTCTGCTCGCTTCTGCTATTCAACCCCACGCACAGCTGTAGAGACCACCCGATACGCTAAGCAGCAGCGCAATTTCTCGAACGCGCAACGATAACAGACACCCAGAACCAGGAGGCAGTTTGTGTCACAGGCGTTCATGGTCTGCCGCCCCTGCTGCAGTGTCGCGCCATTACCAAGCTATAGAGAAACTACTGCTGGCTGTCATAGGCATTTGGCAGCGGCGACAACAAAGCGCGAGCAGCACCACACGCTTGTCTGCCCGCTTCTGCAAATCAACCCTGCGCACAGCTGTAGAGACCACCCGACACCCTAAGCAGCAGCGCACTTTCTCCCACGCGCAACGATAACCGACACCAAGGACCAGGAGGCGGTTTGTGTCAGCCGCGTTCGTGGTCTGCAGCCCCAGCTGCAGTGACGAGCCACCACCAAGCTATAGAGGAACTACTGCTGGCTGTCATAGGCATTTGGCAGAGGCGACAACAAAGCGCGAGCAGCACCTCACGCTTCTCTGCTCGCTTCTGCAAATCAACCCTGCGCACAGCTGTAGAGACCACGCGATACGCTCAGGAGCAGCGCAATTTCTCGCACGCGCAACGATAACAGACACCCCGGTCACAAGCCGGTTTGTGTCTGCGGCGTTCGTGGTCTGCAGCCCTGCTGCTGTGACGCGCCACCACCAAGCTATAGAGGAACTACTGCTGGCTGTCATAGGCATTTGGCAGCGGCGACAACAAAGCGCGAGCAGCACCTCACGCTTCTCTGCTCGCTTCTGCAAATCAACCCTGCGCACAGCTGTAGAGACCACGCGATACGCTCAGGAGCAGCGCAATTTCTCGCACGCGCAACGATAACAGACACCCCGGTCACAAGCCGGTTTGTGTCTGCGGCGTTCGTGGTCTGCAGCCCTGCTGCTGTGACGCGCCACCACCAAGCTATAGAGAAACTACTGCTGGCTGTCATAGGCTTTTGGCAGTGGCGACAACAAAGCGCGAGACGCACCTCACGCTTCTCTGCTCGCTTCTGCAAATCAACCCTGCGCACAGCTGTAGAGACCACGCGATACGCTCAGGAGCAGCGCAATTTCTCGCACGCGCAACGATAACAGACACCCCGGTCACAAGCCGGTTTGTGTCTGCGGCGTTCGTGGTCTGCAGCCCTGCTGCTGTGACGCGCCACCACCAAGCTATAGAGAAACTACTGCTGGCTGTCATAGGCATTTGCTAGCGGCGACAACAAAGCGCGAGACGCACCACACGCTTGTCTGCCCGCTTCTGCAAATCAACCCTGCGCACAGCTGTAGAGACCACCCGACACCCTAAGCAGCAGCGCACTTTCTCCCACGCGCAACGATAACCGACACCAAGGACCAGGAGGCGGTTTGTGTCAGCCGCGTTCGTGGTCTGCAGCCCCAGCTGCAGTGACGCGCCACCACCAAGCTATAGAGGAACTACTGCTGGCTGTCATAGGCATTTGGCAGCGGCGACAACAAAGCGCGAGCAGCACCTCACGCTTCTCTGCTCGCTTCTGCAAATCAGCCCTGCGCACAGCTGTAGAGACCACGCGATACGCTCAGGAGCAGCGCAATTTCTCCCACGCGCAACGATAACAGACAACCAGGTCACAAGCCGGTTTGTGTCTGTGGCGTCCGTGTTCTGCAGCCCCTGCTGCAGTGACGCGCCACCACCAAGCTATGGAGGAACTACTGCTGGCTGTCATAGGCATTTGGCAGCGGCGACAACAAAGCGCGAGCAAGCACTTCACGCTTCTCTGCTCGATTCTGCAAATCAGCCCTGCGCACAGCTGTAGAGACCACGCGATACGCTCAGGAGCAGCGCAATTTCTCGCACGCGCAACGATAACAGACACCCCGGTCACAAGCCGGTTTGTGTCTGCGGCGTTCGTGGTCTGCAGCCCTGCTGCTGTGACGCGCCACCACCAAGCTATAGAGGAACTACTGCTGGCTGTAATAGACATTGGCAGCGGCGACAACAAAGCGCGAGCAGGACCTCACGCTTCCCTGCTCGCTTCTGCAAATCAGCCCTCCTCACAGCTGTAGAGACCACGCGATACGCTCAGGAGCAGCGCAATTTCTCCCACGCGCAACGATAACAGACAACCAGGTCACAAGCCGGTTTGTGTCTGCGGCGTCCGTGTTCTGCAGCCCCTGCTGCAGTGACGCGCCACCACCAAGCTATGGAGGAACTACTGCTGGCTGTCATAGGCATTTGGCAGCGGCGACAACAAAGCGCGAGCAAGCACTTCACGCTTCTCTGCTCGATTCTGCAAATCAGCCCTGCGCACAGCTGTAGAGACCACGCGATACGCTCAGGAGCAGCGCAATTTCTCGCACGCGCAACGATAACAGACACCCCGGTCACAAGCCGGTTTGTGTCTGCGGCGTTCGTGGTCTGCAGCCCTGCTGCTGTGACGCGCCACCACCAAGCTATAGAGGAACTACTGCTGGCTGTCATAGGCATTTGGCAGCGGCGACAACAAAGCGCGAGCAGCACCTCACGCTTCTCTGCTCGCTTCTGCAAATCAGCCCTGCGCACAGCTGTAGAGACCACGCGATACGCTCAGGAGCAGCGCAATTTCTCGCACGCGCAACGATAACAGACACCCCGGTCACAAGCCGGTTTATGTCTGCGGCGTCCGTGTTCTGCAGCCCCTGCTGCAGTGACGCGCCACCACCAAGCTATGGAGGAACTACTGCTGGCTGTCATAGGCATTTGGCAGCGGCGACAACAAAGCGCGAGCAAGCACCTCACGCTTCTCTGCTCGCTTCTGCAAATCAACCTTGTGCACAGCTGTAGAGACCACCCGATACGCTAAGCAGCAGCGCAATTTCTCGCACGCGCAACAATAACCGACACCAAGGTCCAGGAGGCGGTTTGTGTCAGCCGCGTTCGTGGTCTGCAGCCCCAGCTGCAGTGACGCGCCACCACCAAGCTATAGAGAAACTACTGCTCTCTGTCATAGGCATTTGGCAGCGGCGACAACAAAGCGCGAGACGCACCTCACGCTTCTCTGCCCGCTTCTGCAAATCAACCTTGTGCACAGCTGTAGAGACCACCCGATACGCTAAGCAGCAGCGCAATTTCTCGAACGCGCAACGATAACAGACACCCAGGACTAGGAGGCAGTTTGTGTCACAGGCGTTCATCGTCTGCAGCCCCTGCTGCAGTGACACGCCGCTACCAATCATAGAGGAACTACTGCTGGCTGTCATAGGCATTTGGCAGCGGCGATAACTAAGCGCGAGCAGCAACTCACGCTTCTCTGCTCGCTTCTGCAAATCAACCCTGCGCACAGCTGTAGAGACCACCCGATACGATAAGCAGCAGGGTGCTTTCTCAGACGCGCAACGATAACGGGCACCCAGAACCTGGAGTCGGTTTGTGTCAGCCGCGTTCGTGGTCTGCAGCCCCAGCTGCAGTGACGCGCCACCACCAAGCTATAGAGAAACTACTCCTGGCTGTCATAGGCATTTGGCAGCGGCGACAACAAAGCGCGAGACGCACCTCACGCTTCTCTGCTCGCTTCTGCAAATAAACCCTGCGCACAGCTGTAGAGAGACCCAATACGCTAAGCAGCTGCGCACTTTCTCGCACGCGCAACGATAACCGACATGCAGGACCAGGAGGCGGTTTGTGTTACGGGCGTTCGTGGTCTGGAGCCCCTGCTGCAGTGACACGCAGCTACCAAGCATAGAGGAACTACTGCTGGCTGTCATAGGCATTTGGCAGCGGCGATAACTAAGCGCGAGCAGAACCTCACGCTTCTCTGCTCGCTTCTGCAAATCAACCCTGCGCACAGCTGTAGAGACCACCCGATACGATAAGTAGCAGCGTGCTTTCTCAGACGCGCAACGATAACGGGCACAGAGAACCAGGAGTCGGTTTGTGTCAGCGGCGTTCGTGTTCTGCAGCCCTTGCTGCAGTGACGCACCACCACCAAGCTATAGAGGAACTACTGCTGGCTGTCATAGGCATTTGGCAGCGACGACAACAAAGCGCGAGCAGCACCTCACGCTTCTCCGCTCGATTCTGCCAATCAGCCCTGCGCACAGCTGTAGAGACCACGCGATACGCTCAGGAGCAGCGATATTTCTCGCACGCGCAACGATAACAGAGACCCAGAACCAGGCAGCGGTTTGTGTCAGCGGCGTTCGTGTTCTGCAGCCCCTGCTGCAGTGACGCGCCACCACCAAGCAATAGAGAAACTACTGCTGGCTGTCATAGGCATTTGGCAGCGGCGACAACGAAGTGCGAGACGCAGCTCACGCTTCTCTGCTCGCTTCTGCAAATCAACCCTGCGCACAGCTGTAGAGACCACCCGATACGATAAGCAGCAGGGTGCTTTCTCAGACGCGCAACGATAACGGGCACCCAGAACCTGGAGTCGGTTTGTGTCAGCCGCGTTCGTGGTCTGCAGCCCCAGCTGCAGTGACGCGCCACAGAAACTACTCCTGGCTGTCATAGGCATTTGGCAGCGGCGACAACAAAGCGCGAGACGCACCTCACGCTTCTCTGCTCGCTTCTGCAAATAAACCCTGCGCACAGCTGTAGAGAGACCCAATACGCTAAGCAGCTGCGCACTTTCTCGCACGCGCAACGATAACCGACATGCAGGACCAGGAGGCGGTTTGTGTTACGGGCGTTCGTGGTCTGGAGCCCCTGCTGCAGTGACACGCAGCTACCAATCATAGAGGAACTACTGCTGGCTGTCATAGGCATTTGGCAGCGGCGATAACTAAGCGCGAGCAGCAACTCACGCTTCTCTGCTCGCTTCTGCAAATCAACCCTGCGCACAGCTGTAGAGAGACCCAATACGCTAAGCAGCTGCGCACTTTCTCGCACGCGCAACGATAACCGACACCCAGGACCAGGAGGCGGTTTGTGTTACGGGCGTTCGTGGTCTGCAGCCCCAGCTGCAGTGACACGCCGCTACCAATCATAGAGGAACTACTGCTGGCTGTCATAGGCATTTGGCAGCGGCGATAACTAAGCGCGAGCAGCAACTCACGCTTCTCTGCTCGCTTCTGCAAATCAACCCTGCGCACAGCTGTAGAGACCACCCGATACGATAAGCAGCAGGGTGCTTTCTCAGACGCGCAACGATAACGGGCACCCAGAACCAGGAGTCGGTTTGTGTCAGCAGCGTTCGTGGTCTGCATCCCCTGCTGCAGTGACGAGCCACCACCAAGCTATAGAGGAACTACTGCTGGCTGTCATAGGCATTTGGCAGCGGCGACAACACCGCGCGAGCACCACCTCACGCTTCTCTGCTCGCTTCTGCAAATCAACCCTTCGCGAAGCTGTAGAGACCACCCGATACGCTAAGCAGCAGCGCGCTTTCTCAGACTCGCAATGATAATGCACACCCAGGACCAGGAGGCAGTGTTTGTCACAGACGTTCATGGTCTGCAGCCCCTGCTGCAGTGTCGCGCCACCACCAAGCTATAGAGAAACTACTGCTGGCTGTCATAGGCATTTGGCAGCGGCGACAACAAAGCGCGAGACGCACCTCACGCTTCTCTGCCCGCTTCTGCAAATCAACCCTGCGCACTGCTGTAGAGACCACCCGATACGCTAAGCAGCAGCGCGCTTACTCAGACTCGCAATGATAATGCACACCCAGGACCAGGAGGCAGTGTGTGTCACAGGCGTTCATGGTCTGCAGCCCCTGCTGCAGTGTCGCGCCATCACCAAGCTATATATAGAGAAACTACTGCTGGCTGTCATAGGCATTTGGCAGCGGCGACAACAAAGCGCGAGATGCACCTCACGCTTCTCTGCCCGCTTCTGCAAATCAACCCTGCGCACAGCTGTAGAGACGACCCGATACGCTAAGCAGCTGCGCACTTTCTCGCACGCGCAACGATAACCGACATGCAGGACCAGAAGGCGGTTTGTGTTACGGGCGTTCGTGGTCTGGAGCCCCTGCTGCAGTGACACGCCGCTACCAAGCATAGAGGAACTACTGCTGGCTGTCATAGGCATTTGGCAGCGGCGATAACTAAGCGCGAGCAGAACCTCACGCTTCTCTGCTCGCTTCTGCAAATCAACCCTGCGCACAGCTGTAGAGACCACCCGATACGATAAGTAGCAGCGTGCTTTCTCAGACGCGCAACGATAACGGGCACCCAGAACCAGGAGTCGGTTTGTGTCAGCAGCGTTCGTGGTCTGCATCCCCTGCTGCAGTGACGAGCCGCCACCAAGCTATAGAGGAACTACTGCTGGCTGTCTTAGGCATTTGGCAGCGGCGACAACAAAGCGCGAGACGCACCTCACGCTTCTCTGCCCGCTTCTGCAAATCAACCCAGCGCACAGCTGTAGAGACCACCCGATACGCTAAGCAGCAGCGCACTTTCTCGCACGCGCAACGATAACCGACACCAAGGACCAGGAGGCGGTTTGTGTAAGCCGCGTTCGTGGTCTGCAGCCCCAGCTGCAGTGACGCGCCACCACCAAGCTATAGAGGAACTACTGCTGGCTGTCTTAGGCATTTGGCAGCGGCGACAACAAAGCGCGAGACGCAGCTCACGCTTCTCTGCCCGCTTCTGCAAATCCACCCTGCGCACAGCTGTAGAGGCCACCCGATACGCTAAGCAGCAGCGCACTTTCTCGCACGCGCAACGATAACCGACACCAAGGACCAGGAGGCGGTTTGTGTCAGCCGCGTTCGTGGTCTGCAGCCCCAGCTGCAGTGACGCGCCACCACCAAGCTATAGAGGAACTACTCCTGGCTGTCATAGGCATTTGGCAGCGGCGACAACAAAGCGCGAGACGCACCTCACGCTTCTCTGCTCGCTTCTGCAAATCAACCCTGCGCACAGCTGTAGAGAGACCCAATACGCTAAGCAGCTGCGCACTTTCTCGCACACGCAACGATAACCGACACCCAGGACCAGGAGGCGGTTTGTGTTACGGGCGTTCGTGGTCTGCAGCCCCTGCTGCAGTGACACGCCGCTACCAAGCATGGAGGAACTACTGCTGGCTGTCATAGGCATTTGGCAGCGGCGATAACTTAGCGCGAGCAGCAACTCACGCTTCTCTGCTCGCTTCTGCAAATCAACCCTGCGCACAGCTGTAGAGAGACCCAATACGCTAAGCAGCTGCGCACTTTCTCGCACGCGCAACGATAACCGACACCCAGGACCAGGAGGCGGTTTGTGTTACGGGCGTTCGTGGTCTGCAGCCCCTGCTGCAGTGACACGCCGCTACCAAGCATGGAGGAACTACTGCTGGCTGTCATAGGCATTTGGCAGCGGCGATAACTTAGCGCGAGCAGCAACTCACGCTTCTCTGCTCGCTTCTGCAAATCAACCCTGCGCACAGCTGTAGAGAGACCTAATACGCTAAGCAGCTGCGCACTTTCTCGCACGCGCAACGATAACCGACACCCAGGACCAGGAGGCGGTTTGTGTTACGGGCGTTCGTGGTCTGCAGCCCCTGCTGCAGTGACACGCCGCTACCAATCATAGAGGAACTACTGCTGGCTGTCATAGGCATTTGGCAGCGGCGATAACTAAGCGCGAGCAGCAACTCACGCTTCTCTGCTCGCTTCTGCAAATCAACCCTGCGCACAGCTGTAGAGAGACCCAATACGCTAAGCAGCTGCGCACTTTCTCGCACGCGCAACGATAACCGACACCCAGGACCAGGAGGCGGTTTGTGTTACGGGCGTTCGTGGTCTGCAGCCCCAGCTGCAGTGACACGCCGCTACCAATCATAGAGGAACTACTGCTGGCTGTCATAGGCATTTGGCAGCGGCGATAACTAAGCGCGAGCAGCAACTCACGCTTCTCTGCTCGCTTCTGCAAATCAACCCTGCGCACAGCTGTAGAGACCACCCGATACGATAAGCAGCAGGGTGCTTTCTCAGACGCGCTACGATAACGGGCACCCAGAACCAGGAGTCGGTTTGTGTCAGCAGCGTTCGTGGTCTGCATCCCCTGCTGCAGTGACGAGCCACCACCAAGCTATAGAGGAACTACTGCTGGCTGTCATAGGCATTTGGCAGCGGCGACAACACCGCGCGAGCAGCACCTCACGCTTCTCTGCCCGCTTCTGCAAATCAACCCTGCGCACAGCTGTAGAGACCACCCGATACGCTAAGCAGCAGCGCGCTTTCTCAGACTCGCAATGATAATGCACACCCAGGACCAGGAGGCAGTGTGTGTCACAGGCGTTCATGGTCTGCAGCCCCTGCTGCAGTGTCGCGCCATCACCAAGCTATAGAGCAGTGGCCTCAAACACGTAGCCCGCGGGCCGCCTGCGGCCCGCGGACTCTTTTATTGAGGCCCGCAGCCCTCTCATGCGTGTCTTGATTCATTTATTTTTGTTTTTTAGGCAAATGCGTGGGTATGCACCATGCTTGTGTAGCCAAGGACGCAGATGGCCAGAGACAGCTCGAAAACGCGTGGATATCGTCTTTCCCAGCTTCTCGTGGCCAGAGTCGACACCCCTCTATTCCGGAGGCCCCTCAGTTCGTGTGCAGATAAGTCTGGTGCACAGTGCTCGCAAGCAACTGCGATTTGTGAATCGGGCACTCTATAGCGCGCAAAGGGCAGGGCAAGCACAGGCTGCGAAGGAACACCCCGCGGCGTTTGATGACCCTGTGAATGGGGCTCCACGTCCCTAATGAGCAGACGGCGCCTTGACCGGAGTGTTCGATGTTTCCGCGAAAGCGCAAATGTTTCCGGGCGTTGTGTGGTGTTTCGGGATATTTGCTTTCGCGTTACTTTTTGTGTTAAACACTTTTACTTGCCTGCAGACGTGGCGTAAAGGGCGCAGCCACACGTCGGAATCTGGGGTCGGGCTCCAAAATGTGCCCTCGTGCGTTTAGGGGCGTGTCGCCGCGTTATTTATTGCCTGGGAGAGAGCGAGATCGCGATGAGGAAAAGACTGCACATTGCACGTCGAAACTGTGTACTTCCAGACATCAAATGCCCCATTTGGAGACTCCAAACTAAGCGCCTATTTTCCGACTCGCAAGCTGTTGACAGCACTGCGGAAGATAGCGGCGCTCCAAGTCAATCATGATAAAGCGCACTACATAATTGTGCTCCTACGCGCCTCTCACCTCCGTAAATGGACAGGAATCTTATTGACCTTTTTTTTTTGGATGATCTGCAAACAAGGAAGGTTTCTGCTGCGGAGGTCTAACGGGCCACAATGTCGTTGTCCAAGCAGTCTCAAAAACGCAAAGAGGAAGACGAGAGGAGGCGTTTTCAAGAGCGATGGGAACTTTCTTATTTCCTCAAGGAATCAAGAGACAAGGTGTGCTTAGTCTGCCGCTAGACTGTGGCTGTGGCGAAGGAGTACAATGTTCAACGCCACTCCATGTCTTCCCATCTCAAGAAGTATGGTGCCCTTACTGGCAACTTTCGTGAGCACACCATGATACAACTGAACGCGGCATTGGGCGTTGGGAAAGCAGCAAACCCTGTTTAAAAAGGCGGCCAAAGCAAGCGAAGAAACGGTAAGGGCAAGATCGTCATTTCTGAGCTTATCGCCAAACCATCCAAGCCCTTCACTAAAAGTCTGTTCGTCAACCAGTGCCTACTCGGAGTCGCTGATGCTACATGTCCCAGCAGGAAAAAGACATTCGATAAAATAAGCCTCTCTCCAAACACAGTCGCCCAGAGAATTAACGAGATCAGTGAAGACACTGAAAAAGGATTAATCTACCGATGCCACGAGTATGAAGCATTCTCTATTGCAGTTGACGAAAGCATTTGCACTACAGACAACGCACAATTTGCTATTTCTGTAAGGGGTGTAGACAAAAACATGAACCTCATGGAGGAACTCGTGGACCTAATCACAATGAAAGGCACGACCACAAGGGCGGATATCCTTCTGTTCTCAAAAGAGTGGTCGAACACGCTGGACTACCCTGGGAAAAGTTGGTTTGTTTGGCTACAGACGGTGCGCCATCAATGGTGGGATGCAAGAGCGGGCTTGTTGGTCAGTTGCGGACGAAACTCGCTGCACTCGGAATCACCAATCAATTTGCCGCGGTTCACTGCACTTTGCACCAAGAAGCGCTGTGCTGCAAGTCTCTGCAAAGGAAGAGCTTCTTTGAAATCGCGCTCATGGCAGTGAACTTCATCCGTTCAAGAGCTCTTAACTATCGCAAATTTGTATATCTTTTCGAAGGGGTTGGCAGTGAGTATGGTGAAATTTTGTACCATACTGAGGTGCGATGGCTAAGTCGTGGAACAGTGCTGAAACGATTTTTTGATCTCTGGGAGTAAATTGACGCCTCCATAAAGAGCAACAACAGGGTAATTGTTGAGCTGTCAGACAAAACGTGGCTTCACCCCCTTGCGTTCCTCAGTGATATCAGTGATCGGTTGAGTTGCCTCAACGTTAAAGTTCATTGGTAAAACAAACTGATCAAAAAATTGCATGACGACATTCAGGCTTTTCAATCCAAATTGCAGCTTTGAGAGAGACAGATGAGAATTCAGAAGTTTGATCATTTTTACCTCTGAAGTCGCTAGAGAACATGGGCAAACAATTCTCTGATACCTTCGCTGACCTCTCCTCCATTATCTCCAAAGAGAATTCGAGGGACGCTTCCCAGACATTCCCAGTATCGTCGATAAATTCCGAATTTTCTCGTTGCCGTTTTCGGTAACGCCGCGCACGCCGCGCCCGAGCTGCAGATGGAACTTTTTGAGCTGCACGCTAACATCCCGTTGAAGCAGACATTTGAAGCAGATATTTGCACGTTAACACCCCGTTGAAGCAGACCAGACTTCTACAAATTTCTTGACGATGAAACTTTTCGGGCGCTACGTCTACACGCTGCCAGGGTCATTGCCATGTTCGGAAGCACCTACTTGTATGAACACGTGTTTTCCTTGCTGAAGGTCAGCCCTTTGGTCGAGGATGACTGATGAGCACCTGCGATCGACCATGAGGATCGTTTCCGCGCAGGAAGTTCATGCGGAGATTTGTTCTCTAGTCCCAGCCATGCGTTACCAAGCATCAAGCCAGCATATTTGAAACAAAAGCAGCCATATTGGGCTTCTCAGGGAATAAAGTTTTGGGACTTTCCGAAATGGCACTCGCAATACGTTCTCGTCTGTTACTATCAATAATGATTTATTTTAGTAAGATACACAGATGCAACTACTTTCAAGCCTCTTTTTGTGAGGCACCCAGTGCGGTCACCATGTGTTGAAGCATAATCGTGGAACAAATATTGCATATTTCAGAATCGGCCTCACCATTTCAGTGACCCCGTAGATCGGTATCTCTATGTTTCTCAAATTCTGACGCCCAATTCTATTCAGGAATGACCCAGCATATGTGCAAGATGTGGGAAAGACCTGCTTTTTTCTTTCAAATGGCCGCATTATCTGCCATTTTGTTACCCCCCCTCGTTTCATCCTTCTTCGCTATCGCGGCCCTTGCAAGACTGAAATTCGTGACTGCGGCCCGCTCACTGATGTGAGTTTGAGACCCCTGCTATAGAGAAACTACTGCTGGCTGTCATAGGCATTTGGCAGCGGCGACAACAAAGCGCGAGATGCACCTCACGCTTCTCTGCCCGCTTCTGCAAATCAACCCTGCGCACAGCTGTAGAGACGACCCGATACGCTAAGCAGCTGCGCACTTTCTCGCACGCGCAACGATAACCGACATGCAGGACCAGAAGGCGGTTTGTGTTACGGGCGTTCGTGGTCTGGAGCCCCTGCTGCAGTGACACGCCGCTACCAAGCATAGAGGAACTACTGCTGGCTGTCATAGGCATTTGGCAGCGGCGATAACTAAGCGCGAGCAGAACCTCACGCTTCTCTGCTCGCTTCAGCAAATCAACCCTGCGCACAGCTGTAGAGACCACCCGATACGATAAGTAGCAGCGTGCTTTCTCAGACGCGCAACGATAACGGGCACCCAGAACCAGGAGTCGGTTTGTGTCAGCGGCGTTCGTGTTCTGCAGCCCTTGCTGCAGTGACGCGCCACCACCAAGCTATAGAGGAACTACTGCTGGCTGTCATAGCCATTTGGCAGCGGCGACAACAAAGCGCGAGATGCACCTCACGCTTCTCTGCTCGATTCTGCAAATCAGCCCTGCGCACAGCTGTAGAGACCACGCGATACGCTAAGCAGCTGCGCACTTTCTCGCACGCGCAACGATAACCGACATGCAGGACCAGGAGGCGGTTTGTGTTACGGGCGTTCGTGGTCTGGAGCCCCTGCTGCAGTGACACGCCGCTACCAAGCATAGAGGAACTACTGCTGGCTGTCATAGGCATTTGGCAGCGGCGATAACTAAGCGCGAGCAGAACCTCACGCTTCTCTGCTCGCTTCTGCAAATCAACCCTGCGCACAGCTGTAGAGACCACCCGATACGATAAGTAGCAGCGTGCTTTCTCAGACGCGCAACGATAACGGGCACCCAGAACCAGGAGTCGGTTTGTGTCAGCGGCGTTCGTGTTCTGCAGCCCTTGCTGCAGTGACGCGCCACCACCAAGCTATAGAGGAACTACTGCTGGCTGTCATAGCCATTTGGCAGCGGCGACAACAAAGCGCGAGATGCACCTCACGCTTCTCTGCTCGATTCTGCAAATCAGCCCTGCGCACAGCTGTAGAGACCACGCGATACGCTCAGGAGCAGCGATATTTCTCGCACGCGCAACGATACCAGACACCAAGGACCAGGAGGCGGTTTGTGTTAGGGGCGTTCGTGGTCTGCAGCCCCTGCTACCATGACGCGCCGCCACCAAGCTATACAGAAACTACTGCTGACTGTCTTAGGCATTTGGCAGCGGCGGCAACAAAGCGCGAGACGCACCTCACGCTTCTCTGCCCGCTTCTGCAAATCAACCCAGCGCACAGCTGTAGAGACCACCCGATACGCTAAGCAGCAGCGAAATTTCTCGAACGCGCAACGATAACCGACACCAAGGACCAGGAGGCGGTTTGTGTCACAGGCGTTCATGGTCTGCAGCCCCTGCTGTAGTGTCGCCAAATCACCAAGCTATAGAGAAACTACAGCTGGCTGTCATAGGCATTTGGCAGCGGCGACAACAAAGCGCGAGACGCAGCTCACGCTTCTCTGCCCGCTTCTGCAAATCCACCCTGCGCACAGCTGTAGAGACGACCCGATAGGCTAAGCAGCTGCGCACTTTCTCGCACGCGCAAAGATAACCGACACCAAGGACCAGGAGGCGGTTTGTGTCACAGGCGTTCATGGTCTACAGCCCCTGCTGCAGTGTCGCCAAATCACCAAGCTATAGAGAAACTACTGCTGGCTGTCATAGGCATTTGGCAGCGGCGACAACAAAGCGCGAGACGCAGCTCACGCTTCTCTGCCCGCTTCTGCAAATCCACCCTGCGCACAGCTGTAGAGACGACCCGATAGGCTAAGCAGCTGCGCACTTTCTCGCACGCGCAAAGATTACCGACACCAAGGACCAGGAGGCGGTTTGTGTCACAGGCGTTCATGGTCTACAGCCCCTGCTGCAGTGTCGCCAAATCACCAAGCTATAGAGAAACTACTGCTGGGTGTCATAGGCATTTGGCAGCGGCGACAACAAAGCGCGAGACGCAGCTCACGCTTCTCTGCCCGCTTCTGCAAATCCACCCTGCGCACAGCTGTAGAGGCCACCCGATACGCTAAGCAGCAGCGCACTTTCTCGCACGCGCAACGATAACCGACACCAAGGACCAGGAGGCGGTTTGTGTCAGCCGCGTTCGTGGTCTGCAGCCCCAGCTGCAGTGACGCGCCACCACCAAGCTATAGAGGAACTACTGCAGGCTGTCTTAGGCATTTGGCAGCGGCGACAACAAAGCGCGAGACGCAGCTCACGCTTCTCTGCCCGCTTCTGCAAATCCACCCTGCGCACAGCTGTAGAGACGACCCGATAGGCTAAGCAGCTGCGCACTTTCTCGCACGCGCAAAGATAACTGACACCAAGGACCAGGAGGCGGTTTGTGTCACAGGCGTTCATGGTCTACAGCCCCTGCTGCAGTGACACGCCGCTACCAAGCATAGAGGAACTACTGCTGGCTGTCATAGGCATTTGGCAGCGGCGATAACTAAGCGCGAGCAGCACCTCACGCTTCTCTGCTCGCTTCTGCAAATCAACCCTGCGAACAGCTGTAGAGACCACCTGATACGATAAGAAGCAGCGTGCTTTCTTAGACGCGCAACGATAACGGGCACCCAGAACCAGGAGTCGGTTTGTGTCAGCGGCGTTCGTGTTCTGCATCCCCTTCTGCAGTGACGAGCCACCACCAAGCTATAGAGGAACTACTGCTGGCTGTCATAGGCATTTGGCAGCGGCGACAACAAAGCGCGAGACGCAGCTCACGCTTTTCTGCCCGCTTCTGCAAATCCACCCTGCACACAGCTGTAGAGGCCACCCGATACGCTAAGCAGCAGCGCACTTTCTCGCACGCGCAACGATAACCGACACCCAGGACCAGGAGGCGGTTTGTGTCAGCCGCGTTCGTGGTCTGCAGCCCCAGCTGCAGTGACGCGCCACCACCAAGCTATAGAGGAACTACTGCAGGCTGTCTTAGGCATTTGGCAGCGGCGACAACAAAGCGCGAGACGCAGCTCACGCTTCTCTGCCCGCTTCTGCAAATCCACCCTGCGCACAGCTGTAGAGACGACCCGATAGGCTAAGCAGCTGCGCACTTTCTCGCACGCGCAAAGATAACTGACACCAAGGACCAGGAGGCGGTTTGTGTCACAGGCGTTCATGGTCTACAGCCCCTGCTGCAGTGACACGCCGCTACCAAGCATAGAGGAACTACTGCTGGCTGTCATAGGCATTTGGCAGCGGCGATAACTAAGCGCGAGCAGCACCTCACGCTTCTCTGCTCGCTTCTGCAAATCAACCCTGCGAACAGCTGTAGAGACCACCTGATACGATAAGAAGCAGCGTGCTTTCTTAGACGCGCAACGATAACGCGCACCCAGAACCAGGAGTCGGTTTGTGTCAGCGGCGTTCGTGTTCTGCATCCCCTTCTGCAGTGACGAGCCACCACCAAGCTATAGAGGAACTACTGCTGGCTGTCATAGGCATTTGGTAGCGGCGCCAACAAAGCGCGAGTAGCACCTCACGCTTCTCTGCTCGCTTGTGCAAATCAACCCTCCGCACTGCTGTAGAGACGGCCCGATACACTAAGCAGCAGCGCAATTTCTCGCACGCGCAATGATAAGAGACACCCAGGACCAGGAGGCGGTTTGTGTCAGGGGCGTTCGTGGTCTGCAGCCCCTGCGGCAGTGACGCGCCACCACCAAGCATAGAGGAACTACTGCTGGCTGTCATAGGCATTTGGCAGCGGCGCCAACAAAGCGCGAGCAGCACCTCACGCTTCTCTGCTCGCTTGTGCAAATCAACCCTGCGCACAGCTGTAGAGACCACCCGATACGCTAAGCGGCAGCGCAATTTCTCGCATGCGCAACGAGAACCAGGAAACGGTTTGTATCAGGGGCGTTCATGGTCTGCAGCCCCTGCTGCAGTGACGCGCCACCACCAAGCTATAGAAGAACTACTGCTGGCTGTCATAGGCATTTGGCAGCGGCGACAACAAAGCGCGAGGAGCACCTCACGCTTCTCTGCTCGCTTCTGCAAATCAACCCTGCGCACAGCTGTATAGACCACCCGATACGCTCAGGAGCAGCGCAATTTCTCGCACGCGCAACGATATCGGACACCCAGGACCAGGAGGCGGTTTGTGTTACGGGCGTTCTTGGTCTGGGGTCCCTGCGGCAGTGACGCGCCACCACCAAGCTATAGAACTACTGCTGGCTGTCATAAGCATTTGGCAGCGTCGACAACAAAGCGCGACCAGCACCTCGCGCTTCTCTGCTCGCTTCTGCAAATCAACCCTTCGCACAGCTGTACAGACCAACCGATACGCTAAGCAGCAGCGCTCATTCTGAGACGCGCAACGATTACGCACACCCAGAACCAGCAGCGGTTTGTGTCAGCAGCGTTCGTGTTCTGCGTCGCCTGCAGCAGTGACGCGCCTTCACCAAGTTATAGAGGAACTACTGCTGGCTGTCATAGGCATTTGGCAGCGTCGACAACAAAGCGCGACCAGCACCTCGCGCTTCTCTGCTCGCTTCTGCAAATCAACCCTTCGCACAGCTGTAGAGACCAACCGATACGCTAAGCAGCAGCGCGCTTTCTCAGACGCAAAACAATAACGAACACCCAGAACCAGGAGGTGGTTTTTTCAGCTGTGTTCGTGTTCTGCAGCCCCTGCTGGAGTTACGCACCACCACCAAGCTTTAGAGGAACTACTGCTGGCTGTCATAGGTATTTGGCAGCGGCGACAACAAAGCGCGAGTAGCACATCACGTTTCTCTGCTCGCTTCTGCAAATCAACCCTGCGCACAGCTGTAGAGACCAGCCGATAAGATAAGCAGAACTGCGCTTTCTCGGAAGCGCAAAGATAACCGAACCAGAGGCGGTTTATGTCAGGGGCGTTCGGGGTCTGCAGAACCTGCTGCAGTGACGCGCCACCACTAAGCATAGAGGAACTACTGCTGGCTGTCATAGGCATTTGGCAGCGGCGATAACAAAGCGCGAGCAGCACCTCACGCTTCTCTGCTCGCTTCTGCAAATCAACCCCGCGCACAGCTGTAGAGACCACCTGATATGCTAAGCAGCAGCGCTTTTTCTCAGACGAGCAACGATAACGGACACCCAGAACAAGGAGTCGGTTTGTGTCAGCGGCGTTCGTGTTCTGCAGCCCCTGCTGCAGTGACGCGCCACCACCAAGATATAGAGGAACTACTGATGGCTGTCATAGGTATTTAGCAGTGGCGACAACAAAGAGCGAGCAGCACGTCAAGCTTCTCTGCTCACCTCTGTAGATCAACCCTGAGCACAGCTGTAGAGACTGCCCGATACGCTTAGGAGCAGCCCGCTTTCTCACACGCGCAACGATAACAGACACCCAGGACCATGAGGCGGTTTGTTTCAGCGGCGTCCATGATCTGCAGCACCTGCTGCAGTGACGCGCCATCACCAAGCTAAAGAGCAACTTCTGCTGGCTGTCATAGGCATTTGGCAGCGGCGACAACAAAGCGGGAGCAGCACCTCACTCTTCTCTGCTCGCTTTTTCAAATTACCTCTGCGCAGACCTGTACAGACCACCCGATACGCTAAGGAGCAGCGCGCTTTCTGGGTCAAGCAACGATAACGCATACCCAGGACCAGAAGGCGGTTTGTGTCAGCGGCGTTCTTGTTCTGGGGTCCCTGCGGCAGGGACGCGTCACCACCAAGCTATAGAGGAACTAGTGCTGGCTGTCATAAGCATTTGGTAGCGTCGACAACAAAGCGCGACCAGCACCTCACGCTTCTCTGCTCGCTTCTGCAAATCAACCCTTCGCACAGCTGTAGAAACCAACCGATACGCTAAGCAGCAGTGCGCTTTCTCAGACGCGCAACAATAACGCACACCCAGAACCAGGCAGCAGTTTGTGTCAGCGGCGTTCGTGTTCTGCAGCCCCTGCTGCAGTGACGGGCCACCACCATGGTACAGAGGAACTACTGCTGGCTGTCATAGGCATTTGGTAGCGGCTACAACAAAGCGCGAGCAGCACCTTACGCTTCTCTGCTCGCTTGTGCAAATCAACCCTGCTCACAGCTGTTGACACCACCCGATAAGATAAGCAGAACTGCGCTTTCTCAGACGTGCAACGATAACGCACACCCAGAACCAGGCAGCGGTTTGTGTCAGCGGCGTTCGTGTTCTGCAGCCCCTGCTGCAGTGACACGCGAAAACCAAGCTATAGAGGAACTACTGCTGGCTGTCATCGGTATGTTGCAGCGAAGACAACAAAGCGCGAGCAGCACCTCACGCTTCTCTGCTCGCTTCTGCAAATCAACCCAGCGCACAGCTGTAGAGACCACCCGATGCGATAAGGAGCAGCGCGATTTCTCGCACGCGCAAGGAGAACAAAACCAGAGGCGGTTTGTGTTAGGGGCGTTCGTGGTCGGCAGAACCTGCTGCAGTGACGTTCCACCACCAAGCATAGAGGAATTTCTGCTGGCTGTCATAGGCATTTGGGAGCGGCGACAACAAAGCGCGAGCAGTACCTCACGCTTCTCTGCGCGCTTCTGAAAATCAACCCTGCGCACAGTTGTAGACACCCCCCGATACGCTAAGGAGCAGCGCGATTTCTCGCACGCGTAACGATAACAGACACCCAAGACCAGGAGGTGGTTTGTGTGAGAGGCATTCGTGGTCTGCAGCCCCTGCTGCAGTGACCCGCCACCACCAAGCTATAGAAGAACTATTGCTGGCTGTCATCGGTATGTTGCAGCGAAGACAACCAACCGCGAGCAGCACCTCACGCTTCTCTGCTCGCTTCTGCAAATCAACCCAGCGCACAGCTGTAGAGACAACCCGATACGCTAAGCAGCAGCGCGCTTTCTCAGACGTGCAACGATAACGAACACCCAGAACCAGGAGGCGGTTTCTATCATCAGCGTTCGTGGACCTACTGCTGGCTGTCATAGGCATTTGGCTGCGGCGACAGCAAAGCCGGAGCAGCACCTCACGCTTCTCTGCTCGCTTCTGCAAATCAACCCTGCGCCAGGTTAGAGACCACCCGATACGCTAAGCAGCAGCGTGCTTTCTCGGACGCGCAAAGATAACAGACACCGAGAACCAGGAGGCGGTTTGTGTCAGCGGCGTTCGTAGTCTGCAGCCCCTGCTGCAGTGACGCGCCACTAACAAGCTATAGACGAACCACTGCTGGCTGTCATAGGCATTTGGCAGCGGTGACAACAAAGCACGAGCAGCACCTCATGCTTCTCTGTTCGCTTCTGCAAATAAACCCTGCGCACAGGTGTAGAGACCACCCGATACGCCGAGACGCAGCGCGCTTACTCGGTCGCGCAACGGTAACAGACACCCAGAACCAGGAGGCGATTTGTGTCAACGGCGTTCGGGGTCTGCAGCCCCTGCTGCAGTGACGCGCCACCACCAAGCTATAGACGAACCACTGCTGGCTGTCATAGGCATTTGGCAGCGGTGACAAGAAAGCGCGAGCAGCACCTTACGGTCTGCTTCCTCGGCGTCTGGGTTTGGGCTGTGTACGGCGATACGGTCGACGGCGGCGACAATGGGGACGGCGGTGAGAGTGAGGACGGCGGCGAGAGTGGACGGCGGTACTGTGGAGCTTCTTGTAGACGGGTTGGAGCAGGGCGGGGTCGATGAACAGCCGCGGAGTAGGTCATCGCTTGTGGCTCGCGGGGTGCCTCGGATGGCATAGAAGTGCCCAAAGCGTGTTGAACCTCTTCGCGGATGACGTCAGTCAGGGATGCCACTTGAGGTTGCGGCGTCGTCGGAAAAAGCTTCCGAAGCTCCCCCTGACCACTGCTCGGATGGTCTCACGCAGTTCTTCGGAGCTTGTAGCCCCGGCACCAATCGTCTCAGAAACCAGCACGTTGACCGGGCGATCGTACTGCCTCGTTCGAACTTCCAGCGTCTTCTCCATCGCGGCCGCCTCAGACGCGAATTCGGCCACCGTCTTGGGAGGATTGCAGACAAGGCAAGCAAAAAGCTTCTGCTTTACCCATCGCTTGAGAAACCTTAGTTTCATTTCTTCTGTCATCTCCGGATCCGCACGTCGAAACAACCTATTCATATCCTCAACAACAAAGATCACTTCCCCTTCGTTGGGGTGCTGCGTTCGAGTTTCAAGTAAAAGTGCTGCGCGGTCTTTTCTGACCACAGTAGTGAAGCTCTTAGTGAACTCGCTTTTGAACTGAGCCCACTTTGTCAAGGAGCTCTCGTAGTTCTCGAACCAAGTGCGAGCCGAATCTTCCAAGTAAAAGTAAATGTGCCGGAATGTTTCTGCGTCGTCCCACCTGTTGAATTTCCGGACGCGCTCCAGTTTCTCCAACCATTCTTCTGGGTCTTCTGTGGGGGCTCCTCGGAATGATGGCGGTTCCCGTGGCTGCTGCAGAAGGACAGAAGGATTGGCTTGGTTGAGCATGGTGCTGGTTGCGACGTCTTTCTTCTTCGTCTTCTTCGGTAGTAGACCGAACTCGGGTGGTAAATCTGGCAGGGGGAGGCTGGCTCTTGTTGGACTGGCTTGGCGGCTTCCAGAGGTTGTAGTAGGCATGAAGGGTGCGTACCCAGCACCTTCACCAGATGTCATGAAGACAAGGACGATGCAGTTCTCTTGAATGAGAAACACGTTTATTGGATCGAACTTGTGCTCCCCTAACAACTCAAAAGAATACAGATGCGGCGAAGCAGCGGTCAAAAAAGTAACTTGCACAGGCGAGTGTCGTCGAATCGAATCGCCCGGCATCGCTCTGCAGGCTTTTTATCTTTCGGCGAGCGTGGTTCTCGAACCGTCGATTCGCATCGAGAACATTGTAGATCCAAGAAGATTATTCCGGGCTGTTCACGTTAGATCGGAATGCTCTCCCTATCAGAACAGATAAGACATGCGGCACCGAAAGAAAGAATGGAACACGCGCTTCCCTTGGCACAGAGATAACACAGACCGGCGCAGCCGGGCGGTAAAAGCAAAACACAAATAAACAAACCCAATGCATGGTTCACTGCAATATGTTAGAGAAAGACAAAGGTACAGCGAGAGATGGACTCACATAACTGTGTAGATCAAATGATCTAAAAGAAATAGGTGCAAAAAGGGTAAAACGAGGAAAATAAAAGGTTTTCAAGATGTTACAGAGAGAGAAAGAGACAAACGGTGGGAGATGGACTCACATCACTCTCCAAATCAAAAGAACTATAAAAAATAGGTGTAAAAAGGTTAAACAGAACAAAAAAAGGTTTCGAGATGTTAGACAAAGAGAAAGAAACAGATGAAGAGAGATAGACTCACATTACTGTGTAAATCAAAAGATCTATCAGAAATAAGTGCACACAGTTTAAAAAGAACAAAATAAAAGGTTTTCAAGATGTTACAGAAAGAGAAAGGGACAAACAGAGAGAGATGGACTCACATCACTGTGTAGATGAAATGATTAATGAGAAATAGGTGCAAAAAGGGTAAAAGAGGAAATAAAAAACTTTTCAAGATGTTACAGACAGAGAAAGAGACAGACGGTGAGAGATAGACTCACATCACTGTGGAAATCAAAAGATCTATGAAAAATAGGGGTAAAAAGGTGAAAAAGAACAAAAAAAAAGGTTTCAAGTTGTTAGACAAAGAGAAAGGAACAGACGGAGGAAGGAACTCATATCACTGTGAGTGAAACGATCTATAAGAAATATGTGCAAAAAGGGTAAAAAGAACAAAGTAAAAGATGTTCAGAAAGAGAAAGGGACAGACGTTGAGAGATGGACCCACATCACTGTGTAAATCAAAACATTTATGAAAAATAGGTGCACAATGGCTATAAAAGAAAAAATTCAGAGCCCTTCCACCCCGTGACGAGGGATGGGCAGCAAAGCTGCGGTGCCGGGCCTCCACGTGAGGTTTGACTGGGTCGTAGTCCAAGGGGTGCATGAAGCAAAACACCTTTGTTTGTCGTTAGAGATTGAGCATTGTTCCTGGTTGTTAACTGAAAGTCCAGTCCTGTTCACTCACTGTTCCACGCGCATGCTCCGCGCGCCTCATCACGAGCCACGTGAAACGGCTATCAAGCAACCCCGACACAGCGTCGGACTTGCCTGGGCACGTGCCGGTGCCAGTGCGTCTGCCGTGGCTATGACGCAACACAATTCCATACAATCCACTTTATTCCAATCCAATCAAAATCCGATCCAATCCTATCGAAGCCAAGCCAAGCCAAGCCAAGCCAATCGTATCGGTTCGAATGGAATCCAATCAAATGCCTCTCGCACTTGCGCAGAACTGCCCTTCAGGCAGACGTGAAACTGCTCAACCTCGGCCAGTGTAGCTTACGCTACAAAACACACAGGAATCGTGGGTAGACATTTATTTTAGCGCGGGTATGGTAATCACGGCGCATGCTCTATGTAAGCCCGGACCTTGTTTATTTTGTATAATTTTCTCCATGCCCTAGGGGTTTGGCACGCAGTTTAACGATTCCGGGTATTTGAGTGGGCTCCACAACGTGGCGCTACGCTCGCTAGCGATACCTGTCTTCATCACTTTGGGACCGGAGACGATCTGCTGGATCCTTGCCATTTACAGCTTTGCTGTGAAATAAAAGGTTTTTAAGGTGTTAGAGAAAGAGAAAGGGACAGACGGAGAGAGCTAGCCTCCCATCACTGTGCAGATCAAAAGATCTTTGAGAAATAGGTGCAAAAAGGTTAAAAAGAGCAAAATAAAATGTTTTCGAGATGTTACAGAGAGATAAACGTACATACCGTGAGAGACAGACTCACATCACTGTGTAAATCAAAAGATTTATAAAAAAAACAATGGTTAAAAAAACACAATAAAGTTTTCAAGATGTTAGAGAGAGATAAAGGAACAGACGGAGAGAGATAGAGTCACATCACTGTGTAGATGAAATGATCAACGAGAAATACGTGAAAAAAAGTAAAAAGTGCGAAATAAAAGGTTTTCAAGATGTTACAGAGGGCGAAAGAGACAGACGGCGAGACATAAACTCACATCACTGTGTAAATCAAAACATCTTGAAAAAGAAGGTTCACAAAGGATTAAAAGAACAAAATAAAACGTTTTCAAGATGTTAGACAAAGAAAAAGAGACTGACGGAGAAAGATAGACTCACATACCTGTGTAGATCAAATGATCTAAGAGAAATGGATGCAAAAAGGATAAAAAGAGCAAAATGAAAGGTTTTCTAGGTGTTACAGAGACAGAAAGGGACAGACAGTGAGAGATGGACTCACATCACTGTGTAAATCAAAATATCTATCAAAAATAAGTGCACAAAGTTTAAAAAGAACAAAATAAAAGGTTTTCAAGATGCTAGAGAAAGAGAAAGGAGCAAACAGAGAGAGATGGACTCACATAACTGTGTATATCAAATGATCTAACAGAAATAGGTGCAAAAAGGGTAAAAAGAGGAAAATATAAGGTTTGCAAGATGTTACAGAGAGAGAAAGAGACAGACGGTGAGAGATGGACTCACATCAGTGTCCAAATCAAAAGAACTATAAAAAAAGGTGTGAAAATGGTAAAAAGGCCAAAAAAAAAAGGTTTTAAGATGTTACACAAAGAGAAAGGGACAGACGGAGAGAGCTAACTCACATCACTGTGTAAATAAAATGATTGATGAGAAATATGTGCAAAAAGGGTAAAAAGAACAAAGTAAAAGATGTTAGAGAGACAGAAAGGGAGAGACGGTGAGAGATGGACTCACATCACTGTGTAATTAAAATAAATTATGAAAAAAAGGTGCACAAAGGGTAAAAAAGAAAATAAAAGGTTTATAAGATGTTAGAGAAAGAGAAAGGGACAGACGGAGAGAGAGACTCACATCACTGTGTAGATCAATTGATCTATGAGAAATATGTGCAAAAAGGTTAAAAACAGCAAGCTAAAATGTTTTCAAGATGTTACAAAGAGATAAAGGGACAGACGGTGAGAGATAGACTCACATCACTGTTTAAATCAAAAGGTTTACGAAAAATAGGTGCACAAAGGGTAAAAAGAACAAAAAAAAGTTTGAAAGGTGTTAGAGAAAGAGAACAAGAAAAACAGAGAGAGACGGACCCACATAACTGTGTAGATCAAATGATCTAAACTAAATAGGTGCAAAAAGCGTAAAAAGAGGAAAATAAAAGGTTTTCAAGATGTTACAGAAAGAGAACGGGACAGACGGTGAGACATGGACTCCCAACACTGTGTAAATCATAAGATCTATGAAAAATAAGTGCACAAAGAATAAAAAGAACAAATTAAAGGCTTTCAAGATGTTAGAGAAAGAGAAAGAGACAGACGGAGAGAGATAGACTCACATCACTGTGTAGATCAAATAATTTATGAGAAATGAGTGCAAAAGAATAAAAGAGCAAAGTAAAAGGTTATCAATATGTTACAGACAGAGAAAAGGACAGACGGTGAGAGGTGGACTCAGATCACTGTGTATATCAAAATATCTATGAAAAATAGGTGCACAAAGGGCAAAAATTACAAAATAAAAGGTTTTCAAGATGTTAGAGAAAGAGAAAAGGACAGACGGACGAAGATAGGCTCATATCACTGTCAAGGGCAAAAATTACAAAATAAAAGGTTTTCAAGATGTTAGAGAAAGTGAAAAGGACAGACGGACGGAGATAGGCTCATATCACTCAAATAGGCTCGCTCATATCACTCACTCGGAGATAGGCTCATATCACTGAAATGATCACTCAAATGATAGGCTCAAATGATCTCATAGATAAAATGATCTATGAGAAATAGGTGCAAAAAAGGGTAAAAAGAGCAAATTTAGACTTTTTCAAGATGTTACAAAGAGAGACAGGGGCAGACGGTGAAAGATGGACTCACGTCACTGTGTAAATGAAGAGATTTACAAAGAATAGGTGCACAAAGGCTAAAAAAAAACAAAAAAAAGGTTTTCAAGATGTTAGACAAAGAGAAAGGGAGAGACGGGAAGAGATAGACTCACATCACTGTGTAGATCAATTGAGCTATCAGAAATAATTGCAAAATGGTTAAAAAGAGCAAAATAAAAGGTTTTCGAGATGTAAAGAGAAAGGAACAGACGGTGAGAGATGGAATAACATCAATTGATCTATGAAAAATAAGTGCACAACGGTTAGAAAGAACAAAAAAAGGTTTTAAAGATGTTAGAGAAAGAGAAAGAGACAGACGAGAAGAGATAGAGTCACATCACTGTGTAGATCAAACGAACTGAGAAATAGGTGCAAAAAGGTTGAAAAGAGCAAAATAAAAGGTTTTCAAGATGTTACAGAGAGAGAAAGGTTCAGACGGTGAGAGAAAGACTCATTTTCGAAGGGACATAAACGTTTACCAGAGACAACAGTTTTTCTTTAAACAACCCCCGCAATATTTCTGTCATTGGACTGACAGCTTTGGATAAACATCGGAAGGTATGTATCAAGTTCAGAATTGATGGCATCAAACGTGCCTCTATCGTATGCGACAACATTTCGTGAACGAGGTCTACTGATTTCTATCTTTTTCCAATCTATGGTAGCTGCAACAACATCGTGATCACTTATGCCTGGAGTTAGAACAACCGACTTCATTAAATTATTACGATGTATAAAAAGCCGGCCCAGGACGCTATCACTTGCCGAACCCAGTCGTGTTGGAAAGTTAACAAACTGGAAAAGGTCATAATATCTGGTAAGCTCGCAAAAAGCATAATGAAGTTTTGACCGACTATTTTCAACTGGGCGAAAATTGCACCATTCAACATCAGGCATGTTAAAATCACCTGCAAGTCTAATTGGTTTGGAGGAAAGAGCCGAAAGGGTTTAGACCAACTGACCAAAGGTAACACACTAGAGTTACCAGGAGGCCGATAAAAGGACCCCAAAACTAAATCGTTCCCTTCAGAAAGCGTTATTCTACACCAACCCGATTCGGAGTTGTTGTCTGCGTTCTGTATTGGTACGGTTGGTATGCCGTCTCGAATCAGAATGAACACACCCCCACCGTGCATATTACGGTCTTTGCGGCAGGCTGTGTAACCTGTTGGAAAAACTTCATTATCTGAAATGTGTTCATCTAGCCAAGATTCAGTTCCAAAAACAACATCGGGTTACGAAATTCGAATCAGGGTATCAAACTCGTTAACCTTATTCTTTACGCTTTGGCAATTGACAACAATAACTGATAGGGTCTCGGGAAGTCCCTTCTTGCGCGGCGCTGTAGCGCCCACCAACCGCTATTGAGCGCATTCTTTCACTGAGTCACTTGCCCTGTCGTACACAAACGATTTACTTCCGATTTTGGCCTCCATTCTGCCCCTGTTGTATTTGATTGTAACCTTCGCGTCAATTTGCCTACCGTATTCCAGTAACTTTTGCCTTTGATGGCGAGCGATTTTGGAATAATCCTCACCAATAGAAAAATTCGTTCTCTTTAGTTTTGAAGCAGCTGATATAACTCTTTATTTGTCCTTGAAACACGCAAATGTCACAATAACTGGCCGAGGTTTCTCACCCCGACTTTGCTGATGCAGTGGGCACGCTCGATTGCGGAGGAGGACACTGTTACACGTAACTTTTCTGCACACAAATAGATCACTTTCTTTTCCGATTCATCCCACGTTTCCTTACCCCCATCAGACAGACCAAAAAACATAAGATTGTTTCTACGCGACCGGTTTTCTAGATCATCCTGATTCAAAAAAGCGTTTCTCATGCTGTCAACAAGCTGGCTGTGCTGAGTGGATAGCTGTTTTTTCCTTGCTTGATGAAGCAGTAGGCAAACCTCCTTCCAACCTTTCGAGTTTGCATTCGAGGGTTTCAAGTTTTTCCTTCAGTTCTGGCTGCCCGGTCTCTAATTTCTCGAGTTGTTTCATAAGCTTGTCCTGTGCCTCGAGTATCTGCGGCAAACAACGCGGAGCCTTTACAAGTTCTTGCTCTAGTTCCTCGTTTATTGGCCCTGTGTTTTATTCCACATCACCTGGCAAAAGCAGCCTTGCCCTCACCGCAGCCAGAGCATAAAACTCACCAATGATAAAAACAGCACAAACCAACATTCGCAGAAAGGTCCCGGGGGGCTCCGGCACCGACTTTCGAACAGTGGCACCACTCTTATACCGATAAAATTCACCAACCTGCAAAAAGAGCAGCCGTAAGTGTGCGTTTTCTAGATGTTACAGAGAGTGAAAGGGACAGACGGTGAGAGATGGACTCACATCAAAGATCTATGAAAACTAGTGCACAAAGGTTCAAATGAACAAAATAAAAGGTTTTCAAGATGTTAGAGAAATGGAAAGGGACAGACGTAGAGAGATAGACTCAAATCACTGTGTAAATCAAATGATCTAGGAGAAATAGGTGCAAGAAGGAGAAAAAGAGCAAAATAAAAGGTTTTCTAGATGCTACAGAGACAGAAAGAGACAGACAATGAGAGATGGACTCACATCTCTGTGTAAATCAACATATCTATGAAACATAAGTGTAAAAAGGTTAAAAAGAACAAAAGAAAAAGTTTCAACATGTTAGACAAAGAGAAAGGGACAGACTGAGAGAGATAACTCACATCACTGTGTAGATCAAATGATTCATGAGAAATATGTGCAAAAAGGGTAAAAAGAACAAAGTAAAAGATGTTACAGATAGAGAAAGGGACAGACGGTGAGAGATGCACTCACATCACTGTGTAAATCAAACAATTTATGAAAAATAGGCGCACAATGGCTAAAAAAGAAAATAAAGGTTTTTAGGATGTTAGAGAAAGAGAAAGGAACAGACGGAGAAAGATAGACTCACATCACTGTATAGATCACATGATCTATGAGAAATAGGTGCAAAAAGGTTAAAGAGACCGAAATAAAATGTTGTCAAGATGTTAAAAAGAGAGAAAGGGACAGACGGTGAGAGATGGACTCACATCACTGTGTAAATCAAAAGATTTACGAAAAATAGGTACACAAAGGCCGAAAAGAACAAAATAAAACGTTTTCAAGATGTTAGAGAAAGAGAAAGAGACAGACGGAGAGAGATAGACTCCCATCACTGTGTAGATGAAATTATCTTTGAGAAATAGGTGCAAAAAGGGTAAAAAGAGCAAAATAAAATGTTTTCAAGATGTTACAGAGAGATAAAGGGACAGACGGTGAGAGATGAACTCACATCACTGTGTAAATCAAAAGATCTATGAAAAATAGTGCACAAAGGTTTAAAAGAACAAAATAAAAGGTTTTGAAGGTGTTAGAGAAAGAGAAAGGGACAGATGGAGAGAGATGGACTCACATCACTGTGTAGATCAAATTATCTATAAGAAATAGGTCCAAAAAGTCTAAAAAGAGCAAAGTAAAATGTTTTTAAGATGTTACAGAGAGTGAAAGGGACAGACGGTGAGAGATGAACTCACATTCCTGTGTAAATCAACACATCTATGAAAAATAAGCGTAAAAAGGTTAAACAGAACAAAAGAAAAGGTTTCAAGATGTTAGACAAAAAGAAGGGACAGACGGAGAGAGATAACTCACATCACTGTGTAGATCAAATGATCTATGAGAAATATGTGCAAAAAGGGTAGAAAGGACAAAGTAAAAGATGTTACAGAGAGAGAAAGGGACAGACGGTGAGAGATGGGCTCACATCACTGTGTAAATCAAAAGAATTATAAAAAATTGGTGCACAATGGCTAAAAAAGAAAATAAAAGGTTTTTAATTTGTTAGAGAAAGAGAAAGAGACAGACGGAGAGAGATAGACTTACATCACTGTGTAGATCACATGATCTATGAGAAATAGGTGCAAAAGGGTTAAAAAGAGCAAAATAAAATGTTTTCAAGATGTTACAAAGTGAGAAAGGACAGACGGTGAGAGACTGACAACACTGTTTAAATCAAAAGAGTTACGAAAAATAGGTGCAAAAAGGCTAAAAGAACAAAATAAAAGGTGCGCTTGCCTGCGTGCGTGTCCGTGCTTGTGCGTGGGTGTGGGTGTGTGAGTTCGTCTGCTCGCGAGTGTGTGTTTGCATGTGTGCGTGCCCGCATGTGCGTGCGCGTGCTTGCTTGCACGCGTGTGTGTGCATGTGTCGGTGTGCATGTGCGCGTGCGTGCACGTATCTGTGGGTGTTTGTGTGCACTTGTCTCTGCGGGTGTGTGTGTGTGTGCGTTTATGCATGCGCGCGTGTGTGCACTCACGTAGCGGGTGTGTGTACGTGTGTGCGTGTGTTCGCGTGAGCGTGGGTGCACGCGTGTCTGTGCGTGCGTGCTTGCGTGCGGGCGTGCGGACATGTATGTGTTTGCGTGTGTGCGCCTGTGTGTACTTGGGTGCGTGTGCGCGCGTGTTCTCGTAGATGTGCGTGATTGGGTGTGTGTGAGTGCGTGTTTCTTGTGCACGTGCACGTTTGTTTCTGCGAGTGTGCGTGGGTGTGTGCGTGTGTGTGGACGTGTGTGTGTGCATGTTCGTGTGTATGCATGCACGCGCTTGTGTGTGTGTCGGCGTGCGTGCGTGTGTGCGTGGGTTTGGCATTTGTGTGTGCGTGCGCCCTTGCGTGCGTGTCTGCGTGTGTGTACGCGTGTGCGCGTGTGCGAGTGGCGGAGTACGCACACGCGCACGCCGGCACAGGTGCACGCACTCCCGCACTCATGCCCACACGCAAACACACGCTTCCGCACGCACACACAGAGCGATGCACGAGCGAATGCACTCGCGCACGCTTACAAACCCACACACACAGAAACACGCACATGCATACGCTTATGCACGCCATCGTGCATACTTATGCACACACGCACACAAGCACACACAAACGTGCGCACGCACACACAAGCATGCACACACGTCCGAAGCGCACGCACACACACAAACACCCACACATACGTACACGCGAAAACACGCAGGCACACAGACATGCACAGAAGCGCGGACATAACCACGGACACATACAGGCACACGCACACGAAAACGCGCTCACGTTTACACACACACCCACAGACCCGCGCACATGCGGACACGTGCCCCCACGCACGCAAGGATGCGTGGGTGGAACAACGCACACAAGCACACGCCCACGCGGGGGCACACGTGGTTGTACGCACGCTGGCAGTCGCGCACCAAGCACACACACGCACACATGCGTGGCCACACGGGCACATACACACACGTGATCACCTGCATTTAGGCACTCGCGCACGGACACACACGCAAGCAGACGCGCACACACACACTTGCACGCACATGCGATTGTACGCGCGCGCGCACCCGTGAACGCAAACACTCCTACGCACGAGAAGACGCGCACAAGCGCGCCCGCAAGAATACACGCGTACATGTACATGCACACGCGCACACACACGTGCGTGCATGCACACGCACAAGCGCACGCGCATGTACGCAGACTCAAACGCGCATGCACACACAAATGCACGCATGCGCGTGCACGTACACACGCAGACTTATACGCACGCACACACACACGCGCGAACACATGCACACACAAGATCACGCACGCGCAGACACGCAGACGCACGCACGGTCTCACGCACTGACGCATGGGTACTTACAAACACACATGCCCACTCACCCACGCGCGCGCGCACTGACACATACACGCACGCACACACGCACAACACACAATCGCGCACACACACGCTCGCGCGCACATGTGCACGCTCGCTACCGCACATTCACACAAACACACACACCCACATGCACGCACACGCTCCTGCCCACACACAAACGCGCCCACCCGCGCATGTGCATACACGCACGCACACACGCGCACACACGCGCACATAGGCACACACGCACACAAACACACGCAAACGCAAGCACGCACGCACACACGTACACACACACGCACATACTCGCGCACGCGGATGCACAAGCAGAGGCACATATACACACGCAAACCTGGGCACAAGCACACCCCCACGCATGAACAGGTGGCTGAGAGTGTGCTTGTGTGTGTGCATATGTGCTTGTGTATGCGCGTGCATGTGTGTGCGTGTGTGGGTTTGTGTGCGTGTGGGCGTGTGCGCGTGCTCGCGCGTGCCCATCAACCCCCATACATACATTGCCGCACACACGCGCACAGGCATGCACACAAGCGACACACTCGCAGATGCACGGACTTGCTCACGCACTGACACGCGCGCACACGCACACAAGCCCACACATCCACACACAGGCACATCCCACACATCCACACACACATCCACACACACGCACAGGCTCACGCACACACACGCACACAAACACACGCCGCCGCACACACCCGCACTCACACACGCCCACACAATCCTGCGTGCACGCACGCACACGCACCCACACTCGTGCGCACACGCACAAGCACACACGGATATACACACGCACAAGCACGCAGGCAAAGATGCAAACTACACTCTAAACTTTTTTTCCACCCATATACTCCTTGAGGTTCTTTTTCCCCTGTCCTCTAGTGATCCTCCTTGTAGGAGTTTTTTTACTACATGGAACAGGGAGGTTTTGTTTACCTCCTCAAAACAGGGTGTTTTTATGTGATAGAAAGGAGGTAGTTAGGGAGTGTGAAGAAATGTTAGGGAGAATTTAAGATCAAAATGGAGTATTCTTTACTTCGTCAAGGCGTTTTTAAGTGATGTTTATGGGCTTTTTAGGCGGTTGAATAGGAGCCTATTATGGCTCCCTTGGGAAGTACTTATGTTATTTTAGGGGCGTTTTGAGGAGGTTCGAGGGAATCATTTACTTCTTTTGCATGGAGTTTTACGTTTTGTAGGCCTCGCGAGGGGAGTTTTTAGGAGGTTCAAGGGAAGCATATATTTCTTTTGAATGGAGTTTTGCAAAGTTGGGGCGGTTTTGTAGGCCTTCTGAAAGGAGTTTTTTCAAGGCCACAAGGGAGAGTTTCTAGTTCCCTGCGGGAGTACAGATTTCACACGCTTTTTCTCGGTTTCAGGTTTATTTCAAACGAACTTTCGCATACAAGTTTACATGGTACATGGTGTACACAAGGCGGCTCCGAAATAAAAACTTTGGGCGACCTCCTATAAGAAAGCAAAAATGGTATATTGCTAAAAACACGCCAGTTAGGAATGGAAGACAGCAATAGAATGCTAGTTGAACAAACCGTAGAATTATTATTACTACAAGAACTGGAAATACGCGAAAAACAAAGATAGGCGCAAACACAACCACATGGTAAGTGAAATCATTATATAATAATAGCGGGTCGGGAACGCGTCAGTACTTATCAGAACTTATCAGAACGAATCAGCACTCAGTACAGAAAGTGAAAAAAATGGTTGCAGTGGTTTACAACAACAAAAAATTTCAGTTGGTGGTGAAATGAGTGATCTGTGTGCTAGTTGAACAAACTGTAGAAACAATATTACTACAAGAACTGGAAATACGCGAAACACATATAGGCACAAACACAACGGCATGGTAAGTGACATCATTATATAATACTAGAGGATTGAGAACGCGTGAGTACTTATCAGTACGCATCAGTACTCAGTACACAAAGTGAAAAAAATGGTTGCAGTGGTTTACAACAACAAAAAATTTTTTCAATTGGTGGTGAAATGAGCGAGAGCTGTGTAACGATTTGATATTGAAAGGTAACGAGCATTTTGTAGATGGTAAAGGCACAAGAGATAAATGATGTAGGAGACAGACAGCAATGAGATGGCTATGGATAAATGAGTAATATAAAGAACGAGAAATATGCTGCGGAAAATACCAGTGCGTTTTGATAAAGACACAAATGCGCCAAGAAAAGTGACCCAGTCTGAGGGGTTAATTGCACGGATATAGAACAGAATGCGTGGTTTTGCGACAGCTTCTTCAGAGTGAGAAGAAAAAGCCATGTAATTCGTGTTTTTCCGATAATTTTAAGTTGATTCATTTGGCACCAGTTGCCAACATTATTTAGGTAAATGTTTCAAGTTATATTAGTTGGTTAATATTATTGCTTCACTAAAAGATAGCTGTATTATCAGCATACTGAAGGGCCCATCAAATATCCCCTGTTCAGTAAAAAAAAGAAAACGTCAGAAACATAATACGAAATTCTTTAAACTACTATCCAATGATTACAGGATTGAAAACAAATAAAATATTGGTGAGGGATATTGATGCGATAAAAGTTAATTAGTTCTAAATCCTTCACACGTGGTTTGGTGCTGGCAAGGTCCAAAAAGGCATGTTCCACAAACGTTAGAGCTCTGTGTGCCTTCTTGGGATATTGAATGTTGAAAACCCACAACAATGCAAACAGACTACACAGTCCTCCCAGTAAAGATGATGCAGTCAAGACACTCTGGCCATCGATGCGGAGGCTAATTTCCCCGTTCGCGGAATGCAGGCAGGGAGTCAAAGGAACATCTACCTGAAAAAGCAAAAAAGAAAAAAAAATGACCCACATGTAAAATTCAAAACAGACACTATGGTTAAATGAACTTAATAATTCGGTACATTAATAAAATTGTTATGCCAGGTTCCCTGCGAAGATTCAGTACTTAAATTAGGAATGCAAAGGCTTCATAAAACCAAGTGCCAGTACATTAGCCATCGTGGCTTTTGCAGCAACAAAAAAGATATTACTTCCGCACAATATACTCGAGCACAACTTTAAATGACAGTGAAGTTAAAATGCAAGTCTCTCTAGGTTGATAGATTAGCTCACGAAGAACACTATTATACCCCTCTTACACCTGGCATTTTTTTTTAAATAATTTTGAAACTAGCAAAAACACGTTTTCACCGGAAGGGCTTAAGTGGCCTGACGCGCACAACTTCTTTCTTGGCTGCCCCTGGATGGTGCTACTCGCCCATACTTGGGGTGGCAGTACCGCTTTCCAAGGGAGCATGCGAGCTACGCATGAGAAAATCGTTCGACGCCAAAACTTGCGGGGCCTCAAAAGGCCAATGTTTTTCTTCAGTGAAGCGTAAATACTGATCACAGGTCCAATGGAGAAACATTTTGCTTAGTGGTCTCGAACGGCAAATGACAGGGGAGTTTGGGGAAGCATGAGCGATTTGACCGGAACTGACCAAACTGCTTGGTACGTGGTAATGTTGTATTCAGTTGCTTGTATACTGCTATTAATCACCGCTGCTTCACTTGCTTCCGGTTTATCCTGATGCAAACAGCGACTGCAGTCGTGTTTGCGTCACGTTTGATGAGCAGTTGAACAGCGATTTCTCAGCACTTAAGGCATCTTGGCACTAAATCAATGCTGAAATGGCTATGCGGAGGTCCGACTTCCGTTTGAAATCAACTTGCTGGTTGTCTTCAATGACCCTTTAACAACAAGTTACCCTTATGCCTCATCACTGCAACCGATTGTTCCTCCGTGTGGTGCAAAGTGTGTTACTGTGAGTATTTTCAACGTGAAACGAACCGTTTCTGTGATTTGTAGGACTGATTCTGCTATTAATTACTGCAGTGACAACAAGCTATGAAAGAAAATCCCGCCATCTCCACGAAGTGAATGATGATGAGAGGGGCGAATCTAAAATGGTTATCAGCAGACAATGTGACGCATTAAGTGCAAGCTGCTTTCATAGTGTGTGCATTGACATTAGGATATGGCCCCCTGGCAGAATGATGCGCTGCGCGAGATTTTGCCGTACCTAAAAGGACAGGCAACTCATTTTTACGGAGTATAGGATCTGTAAAAGGGTTGCGAGTTGGGCGAGTTGGTAATTATGCATTGCGAAATATAAACTGCGCGCAAATTACCGAGGACAAGAACACACGAAGACGGCGCAAGCGCACACTCGCAACTAGTTTATTATTGCACAATTCAAAGCTTTCTATGCCCAAGCGCCCAATTGCCGCGCCCCCAATGCGTCATAGTTCTCGGCGCACTCAGCCGAAAATACTAAAAAACCGTAACAACAAAACCACAAAACGAACTTTGAGGCGCAGGAAAGGCGAAAAATAAGCAAAGATAACCGCATCATACATGGATTAAGACCCCCCTCCCACCCCCAACACGCATTCCCAGAAGAAGCACCAAAATAGCGCTCAATGTGCGTCTAAATATGCGACTTCTCGATTAAGCAGGGCGATAGAGGGATGACTGATACATTCGGAACCAGCTTTTCTGATGTGGCTGGCTTCTACAATTTCTCGCGTTCGCTGGTTCTTATGTCGCAAAAGGATGGCTGTGCGCTCAAACACAGGGACACAATCAGGTCTGCATGCGCGGCAATGAGAAGATAAGTGGCTCAGGTCACGTTGAAAAATGAAAAAAAATATACGGTACTTTTAGACGTCGTACGCTCGAGTTTGTGACAACGTACCCGTGTGCGGCTCTGTCCTGAAGTTCGGAGAAATGCAGGCGGGTTGTGTTATATTTCTCGTCTTGCATTACGCTTTCTTTTATATATTAGCGCCCTCTTTCCCGATCTCTCTACCTTTTTTCCCGCTTCCGTCTGACTGCGCTGATTTTCGCCAGCACGAAGTAACCGACACGTTGCTTTGAAACGACGCCGCGCGCGACAAACGATTTTATCTCGAATGCCCTGTTACAAACCGGCCTACAAAAGATGCGAACGCATACCCCAAAACCCACAAACAAGTAAAATAATACGAGTGTGCGCTTTTTTCGTCGCCCGTGCGTTTACGAGCTGTGAGCGGCACGGGTACCCGGGTACTTCGCTGTTAACCCTATCCAAACGTTTGACAAACGCATCGACTGATGAAAGACCACTTACCAGCGAGCTGTCCACACCTGTCGCCGTATCCAAATGCTGTTTGCGGCCGTTCCTCGTGTGACAGGGGCACATGAAAATCTTTCCACCAAATGGCACTACTAGTCCTTCACAAATAAGAAAAAACGACGGCCCAAGGCGAGGCTTGAAGCTCCGGCCGCGCCGAGTCACCGGCCGCGCTGCGTTGATAGTTGTTTACATCCGGGCAGCCAGTCGTGCCGCCAGGGCAAGTTAATAAACAGATTGATACAACACGGCCGCGCTCTCTGCCTGTGATCGCGCTGGTTGAAGCATCTATACGGGTATACGTACGGTATTGGTTTTGTAGCTGCGTGCAACCGTCGCGTCCTGTTTACTCGTTCTAATTAGCATTAGGCCACGGTTGAAGTGCTGGTGCACGGAGACAACAGAAGACTAACATGGCGACCGCCCGCTTGAGATGATTACCTCAGATAGGGCGTTTATTGTGGACCTGGTAGTATACAAGGAACGGAACGCCATCTCACAAATGGTGTTAAGTCGTTCTAAATCCTCCCTTTTGCTACCCGGATGGGCAACGGTACTACCATGGAGGTTCGTCCACTTCTTTAGATCATGCCTAGGGAGTACATTTTTTGCTATAGGTACTTTTCAGGGCACATTACTTGATTAAAACTCCATTTCCGGCTAGTTTGCGTTTACAGTGTAGCCCACACCTGCACAAGCACCCGTGCACACGTACACACGCACGCACACACGCGCATGCACATACTTACGCACGCAGAGCACACGTGTGTGTGCGTGCGTGCCTGCACGCGTGCGTGCATTTGCGTGTAGTGCACATTTTTGCGTTTGTGCGTGTGTGCGTGTATGTGCCCACAGGCGTTTGTGTTTGTGCAGGCGTGTGTGTGTGTGGGCGCGTTCGTGCGCGAGTTTGTGTGCGTGTGCTTAGTACTTTTGTGTGTGTGCCTGCGTGTGTGTGTGTGCATGTGTGTACGTGCACGCGTGCGTGCGTGTCCGCGTGTGCGTGCGCATGTGCATGCACCTGTGTGTGTGTGCGTGTGTGTGCGTGTGTCTGACCATGTGTGCACGCACGCGGGCACGCGCTTACGCAAACACGCGTGGAAAAACATACACATGGCCGCACTGACATGCGCACTCACGCGCACGTGCACATGTCCCGCATACATGCGTGGACACACACACACACGCACATACACACACATGGACGCATTGGCAAACAGACGCACGCACTCATGCCTACATGCACGCGCGCACACGCGCACACAGGTGCACGCCCACGCGCACTCAGGTGCATGCCCACGCGCACGCACCCGCACGCACACGTGGACGCATGGTTGCACGCATGCACAGACGCACGCGCGCACGCGTACGTCCACTGAAATGCACACACACAGAGCACAAATAGGCCAGAATGGGAGTAAATGGCTTGTAGTATAACTCAGTACCAATTCGGAGTTTTCAAAACTCCTTCCAATGGGAGTTTCGCCTTACTGCCATTATTTTCGCAGATTTTCAGTAGAATATGGGAGTTTCATTTTACTGCCACTTCAATGGTAGTTTTAGGGAGGATCATTGGAAGCGTATTATTTCCTCCAACTGGGAGTTTTCAGGGGGTGCGTTGGGAGCAGTGTCGACCTGCATTCGAGGAATTTGTTTGTTTTTGAGCGTCTGATATAACCGCTGTAGAGGAATTTATTACTGTATTTGGGAGTTCTTAATGAGCACAGGCCGCATTTTCATTTTTTAGATGCAGACCATCTGGTTCCCTCGCCTTGTCCCTCCGGCGTCGTCGTCGTCGTCGCCGTCGTCGTAGGCGTTGTCCACCCCTCCCCCATTCTCCTCGCCACGCCAGCTGCGTTCTCCGCCGCTCGCCCCCTCTCTTCTCCAATAGCGAACACTCTCTAGCAAGGGGCATTGGATTGGATTCGATTGGATTGGCTTGAATTTGAGTGGATTGGCTTGGCTTGGATTGGATTAGATTTGAATTGGAATAAAGTGGATTGTGTTGGATTGTGTTGCGTCATAGCCGCGGCAGACGCGCTGGGGCCGGCGCATGTGCAGTACTCTTTTTTCCGCGGTTTCCTCTCCTTCGGGCGCGCTGCAGTCCCCTCAACGTTATGCGCGCTATACGCCTCGAGCGCGGCCTGTAGGGGCGCCACTGAAATCCCCCTAGCGGCCCGTTTCGAAACCAGGGGCGGGAGTCTCCGTCCCACTCCCCACTGTCGCCGCTGATTTTGCGGCATGTTCACGACAGATATTTAGCGTTTGCGGGCGTTTGAAATCCATGTTTATGTGGAGCAGTCACTCTGCTCGCAAATGGGGTGTGTTTACGAGAGTGTAAATGTTTCTGGCGCGATCTTAGTGTGGTATATTCGGTCTGCATAAGCGCCAGGTGTGTGTCACAGGCCAGCGTCGCGAAACCGGCGTATGCATGAAGATGATTGTAGTTACACTGCCCTGAATTTACTAGCAGTGTCTCCGTAACCACCGGTTCCTCAGATGTTCATGCTACGGGTATACACTACGATGTAAATCAGTTTTGTGCGCTTACATATCCAGCGGAACACTCATACCTGACAGCACACCAGTTACTTTTGCCAATAATATACTTCAGATATTGATCGCCACCATTCACAAGCCAGTGTGTGTTAATTTCTGGAATATTCAACGAAAGTGCGATGGATAATGCAGAATTATACTCGGGGATCAGCGCACGACAAAGAGTCGTCTTGTCGTGAAGTGAGCGCCCGCAAACATTCATCTGCTACATATATCCTCTGCAAGCAGCGCGCAGACGGGCTTAGAATATAATCGGCGTCCGCGACTAAGCGCTTCTTCGAAATATCGTCACATGGCACAGGGAGCCTGCAGATTAAAGGAGAAACTGAAATCAGAGGGTCTTATCACATGCCACACTCTTCCAACGACACCTTTCATCGCTTGTGAACTACCTGTATACTTCCAAAATGCGTCCGCCGAACGATCAGCTGATCGTTGAAGTCGAAAAACAAAACGACAGTGAATGCGATATTTGTGTGTGTGATTACTAAAACGTTAATGGCTTGATTCCGCTCCGCACCGCATTTGTATAGAGCGTCCCCCTCTCCTACCCCCCCCTTATGTCTCGCGAAATAGCAGAGCATTTCGCGTATAGTTGGTCTGGTGAGCCCTACCTGGCTTAAGTTTCGACGAACGTCTTTAGCGTGTCAGAAGCTGCACTGTGTTTTTTTTTCCCTTTCCTTTAGAGCTATTATGTTTCTTCCACACTTGCACAGCATGTATTTTTCCGTGGTTTCATATTAAATTGCCTTGGTTCTTGCTATAAGGCGTGTGTGGGCGCATATTTAACGACGTACAGGCTTGGAATATACTTAACATTTCCGCGTGGTTTATATTCTTAAAAAAGGCATAAGTTATTGCCCCGGATTGCCAAATGACATCCCCGAAACATATTTTTATGCGACGTATATATTCGAAACAAAGCCGCATTCGTTGTTCGCGCAGCAAAACTAAACAAGCCTCTCACTGTGCCAGTATCAGGTTAAACGAGGCGACAGTAGAACTCATTTGTGCCTGACGTATTTGGAGGTGACAGGGGTGATATGCTGGTACCGTCGCCGACGCCCGGAAGAGCGGCGACGAAGCATGCAGAACCGTGTCCCCGGGTAGCTCTTGCAGGCGATCGTATGCTCTACGAAGACGCAGCTGCTTTTTTAAGTGACATAAACGTAATGTTTGCTTATAGACATCACCATAACAAGTTTTTTTATTGCGCGGAAAGGCGAAAAGAAGTGAAACAGAACCAAAACACTGCACGAGCCCCTATCAGCCACGCAGCACACATCCCGTCAACGCCTCGGAGAAGCGGCGGCAGGCGGCGCAGTGATCGCGAAGCTCGAGGCGTATAGGGACCGGGCAGCTGGACGGGTGGCGCCACCACTCGGCGCTCCCCTGGTCAGTGGAATGAGCCGGTGCATTAGACTACACAGCCTCCCGTTGTTTTTGTCGTGTTTGCTTCGGTGCTTTGTATGTTTTGGTGGCGCTGTGAGCAGACATGTGAGATGAAACAAAGTCTAGGCAGATGTGTTGGGTTCTTAGATGCAGTAATGACTACGTAAACTTGTCGGACGCGTCTACAGTTGGGCATCGGCTGCAATGGCACGAGCGCTTTTTGCAGCGATCTGAACTTGGCTCCACCCGTTCTGAGTACGAATAAAACTACTATTATTAGTATTATTTTCTTCTTAAATGCACTAGCGGCTACGCAAACTTATTGGATGCTTGGAAGGTTGGGGAAGGGCTACATTGACACGAGCGCTTTTTAAAGAGCTCTGCGCCTGGCTCCGTGCTACCTGAGTAGGAACAAAACTATTAGCAATATTAAAATTCGTTTCTACCCCTTCAAATTATCTTTACTCGTTTCAATGACTGCGGTTTCCACGCCAGCCTTAGCGCTGGGATACCTCGATACGTGTGCTTTAAATAGAAAGGCGAGAAGGATTACCCTGTAGCCGTAGAAGTGTTGCGGTAGTTTACACTTTTTGTACCCGTGAGCTTTGCACCTTCGGTTTTGGTGAGCGACACTGTGACAGCATGGGAGCCTGAAAGCCAAGTGGAAATCCCACGTTTGTGGTGGTCATTTTATCAAGAGCCAAAGTTATTCACCAACTCAACAGCCCAAGCTAGAAACCACCCGTCCTCCTCTTCACGTTTTACCAGCTGCTTAGAATAAAGGCTGGCACCGATAGTTAAAAAATGTGGCAGTGTTAACATCAGCAGGTGTTTTTTAATGCTTAAGTATTCTTTACAGAGTACCTAAAAAATCGTGTCATGCCTTGTGAAGACACCAAAAACGCGATAATATTTGCCTCAAATATGGGTGCATGAGCCCGAGTCCTCCACCACAGACACATTTCCGACATGCTGGAAAAAGTTTATATTTGGAGAGGGGGCATGGAACTTCAAACTTACACAGCAAAATCATCTAGCCCTCCGTTTAATGATTATGATGGTTGAACACAAAGCTTTCTTAGTGCGAAATCGAATGAAAAATGGTCAAAGTCAAAGACGCTGCGATCAAGAGACCAAACTGCGTGCTGGTCAAATTCGACGCTTAACTAGTCAAAGTTTAAAACCAGAAGGCAACCAAGGAAACCCATACGATAGAGCTTTGCGATAAACCCTCATCGTCATTAGACGAAGGTGTGCATGATTTTTCAAGCGTAGGTGGCAGCTTGTAAACCGACCGCAGCATTCAGTTGTGAAGCTGACTACAGGTTTCGGGCACCCTCCTGTCTTGCGTCCTTCAGCCACGCAGGAATTGGTTTTTGTTATTTATTTATTCTATCAACGATTCCCGATTACTGTAGTAAGAGCATTTCTGTGAAATTAAACACGTTTCAGCCGTAGGTAGTGAAGTTACGGAAGCGTCGTCCGTCACAATTTCTGTTCTGAGGTAAATTTTGGAAGACATCCCCCAACTTTGTCTTTCGCTTGTGCACGACGTCGACGCCGTTTCGTCATCAACTGCCAAAGGCCAGCGCCGCAGCATTCCTAGATCGGTTGCACACACCGGCTTTGTGGGAGCATTTAGTGGCAATAAAACTCCTCGATTCGCGAAACTACATGCAGGCAAGAAAAAATTGCATGAAGCGATGAACTTTCACTTCCTGCTTGACTTCCAGCTTGGCGCATTGAGCGTCGTCTGCTATTTGTAAATACTCAGTATGGGCGTAAATAACACACATCGCATGCCTCGTAAACATTACGTCCGCGCTCAAGATTTACCAATCTGAAAAATGCACGTGGTGTTACGTACGCTTTGCAAGCCGCAACGCAGAAAAACGATAGAAAACCATGCACAACTACGCTGCGCTGACCACCACCGGCATTCCACTGACGAGCGGTTCACCCCGGGCGGCGCTGTTTGCTGAAACGATGGTGGTGCCATTCAACGGCCGGCCGGTCCCTATAAAACGCGGTCCCTTCGCCGCTCCGCCTATGCGTCGCATCTACACAGGGGTTCCCGTGAGGGGAGGTTGGAGTTTTTGTTTAGAATTACGTAATTTATAAGTCTTTCTCCGCTTCAAACGTTGAATGGCGAAACGTAAAAAGTGTTTTCTGCACACAGTCAATTTATTGCATAAAAATTACATAAAAACGATATACGTGTGAACACGTTAATAACACAATAAACACACTGAATCAACAAAACACCTACACCGAGAACACAAGGTATCTTGGTAAGAACTTTATCTGCTACAGCACTCCTCAACGAATAAAATGTAAGCCATTTGCAAACAATTAGGTCAGCATGTCGTCGATGCGCTGTTTGCTTGCACCGGCCTCCCAAACGCTGACGTTGCCGCACCTCCTGGCACGTTCCCCTGGAAGCTACAGCAGCACATGCATTAGAGGAATAGCAAAACGCTTTAAATCTACGGCAACAAATACAGAAACATATTGGGCATCTGACCTGAAAAAAAAATAAAAAGACGGCATTATAAAGACGGCGGACTTGTCACTCTTCTATCTAATTTTCGGTAATGTCTTAATGTTTATCTAAAGCTACGCAAAATTGCACTTCCGTCCGAGACACCTGCGCTCACTAGTTCATAAAAACGAAGTGCTGTTCGAAAGGGAGCGCGACCCTTGTGGCGACCAACTTCTCAAAATGCTTCCTTTCCATCTTTTCCTTGCGTGTAGTGTTCTGGGAGCGAGCTTCAGGTTTTACCAACCGCACTGCCCCTCTGTCCCCTCACCAAAAGGTAAGAAAAAATTACACCATCTTCCCGTGGGAAACCCTGGTGAGGATGCGAAGCATGGTGGCGGTTCCGTGTGGTTCCATTGTGTTGCTGTTATGCTGAGTGATCTGGTTTTTACTAGCGCCAGAGGGAATTCTGTGTCCGGGTCCTAACCGGTGGCAAAGGCACGCAAGTGCTGTTGTGTTACGGTGAGTAGGCGGTGGTTCTCGAGGCGCCGAAACACGTTATCATGTTCTTGTCGATGTTGTCTCTGTGGCAGAATCGGTAGTGTCCGTCCGCTTTGGTGAGGTAAAGATTGTTGACATTGGTGCACCGGCTCAGAGCAATGTACACGCGCTCCTCTTCGCAGCTTTGTCTTCTCGTTCTTTTTCTTCGGCGGTTCCCCTACGGGAAGATGACGACGGTGGTTGAATGCGAACCTATCTCTTCATGGATTCTTTGTTTGGCCAATCCCTAGGGGAATCCTGCCACAATCAGCATCACAGGCGCTGCGGACGGGGCTGGTTGAGCTGCAAGGCGCGTGGCGCTTCCCGCCACAGCTTTCCCACGGGAAATTTAGCATCCCCCTCTAAAGTTTTCAGTTCGTCATTTCCGTTGACGTTCAGCTTCGCGTGCCTTCGTTGTATCAGTAGCTTCTTGACGTAGTTTGAATGAGTCAAGGACATAAGGCGCGTTCGTAGCACTTGCTCCTGTCCCGGATTTGTAGTGTAGTGGGAAGAGCATCGCGTAACTCCCGTTGCGGCCAGAGAGTCGTGGAATCGAAACCGGGCGCCGCTAGCTATTTCTTTTTTTTATAGTGTAGTATCGCGGAGCTATGGGTGTAAGCAGGAGAGTTGCGCATGCGCAGTGAGCGTGTGGACGGCCGGCGCCACCATCAACGACGCAGGACCAGGCGAGCCTAAGAAATGCTCCGAATTTAAAACATTTGGTCGGTGTGACGCCTGCGCCTGCCACCCCGCCCCCTCCTCGTTAAAAAAAGCAAGCAGTCTTCCGTCGACTCCACAGAACGCTCCCTCGAATGGCGTTTCCTGGTTATAGTTACACGCGCCTAGCGTACGGAGAGGTCCCACGGGGTCCCGACCTTATCCCTTTCCAGTGAAAGCAATTATTCGCCGGCGGCACGCGGCAGTCACCCTCCTCGCAGCAGGCGCGGCTGTCACCCCACGTACTTCTCAAGAAAAGCGGCTGCCCTGCGACGTTTGACCAGCCACAGACACAGCCTAACAAAAACACCTAACAGCCGTTCACAGTGCGGACAGTTTTCATTCTGGTGGCAAGTGTGAATGAGTGAGTGTTCTGCCCGAGACCCGCGCAAATACGCTTCGCTTTCACACTGTTCGGCCTCCCCAATGACGTTCCGGGCATGGCGCCCTGTCTCACGCACAACGCTCACCTCAAGTGGCGGAGAATCGCCCGTGCAATGACGCGGAAAACACACTGAGTTTATTTGACACTAGAAGGGGTACAAGTCTCGCAAAATGTTGGGAACAACAAAAAACGTGAAAATCTTACTTTCAACCACCTCACAGAGGCACAACCGCGTTGTTTTTAACGAGCCACTCTCCGTTAGCGATCACTGCATTTAGGCCTCGCGTCGGCTCGCTGGCGTGTTCCGTCGGCTCGAGGGTCGGTGGTCGGTGACACGGAGGCGACGTTGCAGTCTGTCCAACGTCAGTGTAGGCTGGTTCCACAATGTTCGCAACGAGCTTTGATTGTCGGGAAGCACTTCATATCCATTCGTGCGGCTGCAAGTTCACATCGACAATAAATTTTCGGGGCCGCTGGAGCTCACACGACACACCACATCAACTGGCAGCCATTTTGTAAGGAGGCGTAGAGGAGGAAGGGGTGAAGGAGGAGAATGAGGGGGCATAGAAGTTTTTAAAAACTCCCATTAGGACACACGTAGTACTGACAGCTAGATACTGCGTTTAGTGGGGCAGTACAATCGTGGCAAATGCGCCTATTTACTACGGGTTGATGCCCCCGGTGCAAACTGGCAGTTTTTCCACCATCATACTGTCACAGTACTAGGCGGCGAATGCCCCTACTGCCATTGCTCATCACAGAAGACGACGAGGACGACGAAGAAGTGGCCGCGTCCCAGCACGCGCTGTTATGGCCGCATTGTAAATTCTGTAAATAGATCGTTCCTCATCATTCAACCATCGTTGGAGTCATTGGCTGTGCCGCCACGCTACATTTAATGGAGAGTGCGGGTCGTCATCCCCGTCCTGGCCCCAGCTTCGCACCTCAACGGCATCGGCGGAATCATCGAGGGTGCGTGAACCGCGTAGGGCAGCCCCAGCTCTGCCGCTACAAGCACTCGACGACGTCCCTTCGCCCTGTGTCCCCAGCCCGCGACGAACCGATAAGCCCTGTGGTCCGACGTGGTTGGAAGCCCTCACCGTTTCGTCGTTGCTTTGAGGACGGCACGTGCGTACACGCTCAAATCCACACACGCGCACGCCTGTGCACATACACACACGCACACGCTCGCGCACACACACACGCACCACGCACACACGCCCACGCGCATGCACACACACGCGCACGCACATGCACGCACATGCACACCCACACGCACACTCACGCGCGGGCACACTCACGCAGGCACTCGCGCACACAATCAAACATCTCCATGCACGCGAGTGTGTGCCTGTGCGGCTTTCTGCGTCTGTGACCACGCGTGTGTGTGCGTGTGCGTCCGCGTGAGTGCGTGTGCACGTGTGCGTGCATGCGTCTGTGTGTTTGTCCGTGCGCCTCTGCGTGCGCCAATGTGTGCTCGTGTGCGCGTGTGCGCAAGCGCGTCCATGCGTGTGTTTGCATGTGCGTGCATCTGCGTGTGTGTGGGTGTATTTACATGTGTGCGCGTGTGCACGCAAGGACATGTATATGTGTACGCGTGTGCGTATGCGTGTGCCTTTGCGTGTGTGCGTGCGCACGCACGTGTGCGTGTGTGTGTCGGTGCGCGTCTGTCCGTGTGGTCTGTGTGTGTGTGCTTGCATGTGCACGTGCGCATGAGTTTGTGTGCGTGTGTTTGCGTGTGTACGTTTGCGTGTGTGTGTGCGTAGACACGTATGCGAATGCGGTCGTTCGTGTTTGTGGTTGGGTGTACGCGTGTGTGCACCCCCACCTGCATGCACTCGTTTGTGTGTCAGTGTGTGTGCGAGCGTGCACGCGTGAGTGCGTTCGTGTGTGCCTGGCTGTGTGCGTGCGTGTGGGTTTGTGTGCTTGTCTGCGGGAATGCCTGCATGTATGTGCGCGCGCGTGTGGTTGCGGTCATGTGTGCGTGCGCGTGGGCGTGTGTGCGTGTGAGTATGCGTGCGCGCGCGCCTCCGTACGTGAGCGTGTGCGTGGACGTGCGTGTCTGCGGTTGCGTGCGCGTGTGCATGTGTGCTCGTGCCCGTTTGTGTGCGCGTCCGCGCGTGTTTGCGTGTGCGTGTGAACCCGTGCTTCTGAGCACGTGTGCTTGCGGAACTGTGTGTGCGTGCGTCAGTGTTTGCATGCGCGCGTAGTTAGTGCGTGCGTGGGCATGTGGGCGTGCACGGGCATGCCTTACTGCGCGCATGCCTTATGCCTGTGTGCGTGGGCGTGCGTGGGTGTGTGGGTGCATGTGCGGGTGTGCGCGTGCGTGCTAGTGTGCGCGTGGGCTCATGCGGGCACATGTGCGTGCGCGTGGGCGTGTGCGTACACGTGTGTTGTGTGCGTGTGTGTATGCGTGCGTGTACAAGTGCCTGCATACACGCGCGCGCCCTGCGTGCTTGTGTGCGCGTGCATTCCTTCGTGCATGTGTGCGAGTGGGTGCATGTGTGTGTGCATTCGCGCGTATATGTGGGAATGTGCGTGCACGTGTGCGTGTGGTGTGTGTGTGTGTGTGGGTGCATGTGTGTGCGTGTGCTGGTGTGTGCGTGTCCTTTGACATGTGTACGTGCGGTGTGTGTGTGTAGGTGAGCGCACGTGTGTGTGTGTTTGTGGTGTGCGTGCATGCGTGTGTGCGTGTCAGTGTGCCTGCGTGTAGCGCGCTTGTGCGCTTGTGCTTTGTGTGCTAGCAGAGGCGTGTGTGTCCGTGCGGGCATACGCGTGTGTGTGTGCGTGAATGCGTGTTTCTATGTGTGCGTGAACGTCTGAACATGAGTGCAGGCACATGCGTGTGTGCGTGTGGGAGTGCGTGTGCGTGGCGTATGTGTGTGTGTGTATGTGCGCGCATGCGCGCGTGTGCATGCGTGTGTTTGTGTGCATGCGTGTGTGAGTGAGGGCATGTGTGTGCATGTGCGCACGCCTGTGTGAATCCGCTTGTGCGTGCATGTGTTTGCATGCGTGCGTGCGTGCGCGGGTGCTTGTGCATGTGGTGTTTTGAGTTTACATGCGTGCCGCCACACGTGCGTGCATTCGTGTGTGTGTGCGTGTGCGCATGACCGTGCACATGTGTGTGCACGTGTGCGTGTGTGTGTGCGTGCGTGCGCGTGCTTGTGTGTGTTCCCGTGTGTGCGTGCATGTGTGTGTGCATGTGCGTGTGGGGGTGCGTGTGATCGTGAGCGCACGCGTTTGTTTCTGTGTGTGTGTGTGTGTGTGCGTGGATGCGTGTGTGCGTGTATCCATCGTAGTCATGCCTAGGTGCGTCTGCATGTGCGTGCACGCGTGTGCCTGCTTGCGTTCGTGTAGGTGTGCTTGTGCGTATTCGTGTGTGGGTGCACGTGTGTTTGCGTGTGTGGGCGCGAGAATGCCTGCGTGCACAAGCACGTGTTTGTGCGCGTGTGGTCATGCGTGTGCGTGTTTGGATGCCGGTGGGCGCGTATGCACGCGTGAACGTGGGTGTGTGCGCACGTGTCTGTGTGCGTTTATTTGTCGGGGTCTGTATCTGCCTGTGTGCGTGCGTGTGTGCGCGCGCGTGTGTTATGCGCCAGCATGCACACATACTCGTGTGTGTATGCACGCGTGTGCATGTTCGCGCGCGAGTGTGTGCATGGTGCCTGTGTGTACGTGTGTGCGTTCGTACTAATGCATGTGAGTTTGTGCACGTGGCGCGTGTCCTCGAGGGTGGGCGTGATTGGGTGCGTGCCTGTGCGTGTGCGTGCACGTGCGGGTGTGTGTGCGTGTTTGCCTGTGTGTGTGCGACTTGCGTGCGTGCATGCGTGAGCGCGTGCGTGTATCCGTGTGTGTGTACGTTTGGCGCCCGTGTGTGCGTGCGTGTGTGTACACATGCGCGTATGCGAGTGCGTGAGTACGCACGCACGCCCGCGCAGGCGCACGCACACGCACACACATGCCCACGCGCCGACACATTCCCGCGCGTGCACGCAGCCACTCGTGCACGGACGCACATGCACACGCGGACGCAAACGCGCGTGCACACGCGCACGCATACGCGCAAGCACACGCTCCCCCCCCCACACACACAGACTGATGCATAAGCGAATGGACACGCGCACGCTCACGCACACGCTTTCAAACCCACACGCTTACAACCACGCTCATCCACACACGCTCACATGCGTAAGAACACACGGACACAAACACACAAACGTGCGCACGCACACACAAGAACGCACACACGTACGCACACACGCGCGCACGCACACACACAAACACTTAGACATGCGAACAAGCGCACACACGCAGGTAGTCACGCACGCAAGCACACACACACGCACAGAAGCACGCACACTACCACGCACACAAGCGTGCACGGGCGCACGAAAAACGCACTCACGCTACCACAGACCCCCAGCCAAGCGCACACGTGCACGAACGCGCGCAAGGATGCGCGGGTGGAACAACGCACATAAGCACACGCACACGCGGAGACACACGTGGATGCACGCACGCAGCCCTCGCGCCGCAAGCACACACACACGCACACATGCACGCACACATGCGGGTGCACACGGGCACATTCGCACACGCGATCACGTGCACGCATGGTCTGAAGACGGATGTGCTGACCGCTCCGCAGCTCCGTGTCGGGTGAACTTGACTGATAGGGATCACAATGCAACCTCCATTAAAAGATGTTACCAGGAATGAGCAAAAAATGGTGGTGTAATAGCAGGTATTTACAGAGAACAGTCACCAGTCGGGCAAGGTGGCCGCGGTAAGAGTGAGAGACAAATCCAGATCTTTTGATTTACACGGTGATGTGCGTCTCTTTCTTCTTGTCTGTCTCTTTCTTTCTCTCTAGCCTCTTCAAAACCTTTTATTTTCTTCTTGTTACCTTTTCACGGTGATGTGCATCTCTTTCTCCTTGTCGGCCTCTTTCTTTCTCTCCAACCTTTCGAAAACCTTTTTTTTGTTCTTGTTAACCTTTTCTGAACCTTTTTTAACAGATCTTTTGACTTACACAGTGATGCCCCTTCTTTCTCCCTGTCTGGCTGTTTCTTTCTCTCTAACCTCTTCAAAAACGTGTTTTTTTGTGGTTGTGAACCTCTTCTGAACCTTTTTTTACAGATCTTTTGATTTCCACGGATATGTGCGTCTCTCTCTCTCTCTCTCTCTCTCTCTCTCTGTCGGTCTCTTTCTTTCTCTCTAACCTCTCGAAAACCTTTTTTGTGGTTCTTGTTACCCTTTTCTAAACCTTTTTTCACAGATCTTTCGATTACCACGGTGATATGAGTCTCTCTCTCCCTGTCTGTCTTTTTCTTTCTCTCTAACCTCTTCAAAACCTTTTATTTTGTTCTTGTTACCTTTTCTGAACCTTTTTTTACAGATCTCTTGATTTTCACCGTGATGTGCGTCTCTCTCTCATTGTCTGTCTCTTTCTTTCTCTCTAACCTCATGAAAACCTTTTATTTTGTTCTTGTTAACCTTTTCTGAACGTTTTTTCACAGATCTTTTGATTTACACGGTGATGTGCGTCTCCTTCTCTTTGTCTGTCTCTTTCTTTCTCTCTAACCTCTTCAAAACCTTTGTTCTTGTTAACCTTTGTTAACAAAACCTTTGTTTTGTTCTTGTTAACCTTTTCTGAACCTTGTTTTTTCAGATCTTTTGATTTCCACGGTGACGTGCGTCTCTCTCTCCTTGTCGGTCTCTTTCTTTCTCTCTAACCTCTTCAAAACCTTTTATTTTGTTCTTGGTAACCCTTTCTTAACCTTTTTTTACAGATCTTTTGATTGTTAGGGTGATGTGCGTCTCTCTCTCCTTGTCTGCCTTTTGCTTTCTCTCTAACTTCTTGAAATTCTTTTTATTTTGTTCATTTAACCTTTTCTGAACCTTTCTTTCTCGGATTTTTTGATTTACACGGTGATGTGCGTCTCTCTTCTTGTCGGTCTCTTTCCTTCTCTCTAACCTCTCTAAAACGTTTTATTTTGTTCTTGTTAACCTTTTCTGAACCTGTTTTCACAGATCTTATGATTTACACAGTAATTGTGCGTCTCTCTCTCCCAGTCTGGCTCTTTCTTTCTCTCTAACCATTTCAAAACTTTTTTTGTTCTTGTTACCCTTTCCAGAACCGTTTTTACTATCTTTTGATTTACACAGTGATGTGCGTCTCTCTCTCCCTGTCTGTCTCTTTCTTTCTCTCTAACCTCTTCAAAAACTTTTTTTTGTTCTTCTTAACCTTTTCTGAACTTTTTTTTACAGATCTTTTATTTGCACGGTGATGTGCGTCTCTCTATGTCTGTCGGCCTTTTTTTTCTCTCTAACCTCTCGAAAACCTTTTATCTTGTTCTTGTTACCCTTTTCTGAACCTTTTTTCACAGATCTTTTGATTTACACAGTGATGTGCGTCTATCTCTCCCTGTGTGTCTCTTTCTTTCTCTCTAACCTCTTCAAAAACCTTTTTTTGTTCTTGTTAACCTTTTCTGAACCTTTTTCTACAGATCTTTTGATTTCCATGGTGATGTGCGTCTCTCTCTCTTTGTCTGTCTTTTGCTTTCTCTCTAACTTCTTGAAAGCCTTTTTATTTTGTTCATGTTAACCTTTTCTGAACCTTTCTTCCACGGATCTTTTGATTTACACGGTGATGTGCGTCTCTCTCTTCTTGACGGTCCCTTTCCTTCTCTCTAAACTCTTCAAAACCTTTTATTTTGTTCTTGTTAACCTTTTCTGAACCTTTGTTTTTATTTTTTGATTTCCACGGCGATGTCCGTCTCTCTCTTCTTGTCGGTCTCTTTCTTTATCTCTAACCTCTCGAATACCTTTTATTTTGTTCTTGTTATCTTTTTCTGAACCTTTTTTCACAGATCTCTTGATTTACACAGTGATGTACGTCTCTCTCTCACTGTCTGTCCCTTTCGTTCTCTCTAACTTCTTCAAAAACTTTTTTGTTCTTGTTAACGTTTTCTGAACCTTTTTTTACAGATCTTTTGATTTTCCTGGTGATGTGTGTCTCTCTCTCTCTCTTTGTTCGTGTCTTTCTTTCTCTCTGACCTCTGGAAAATTTTTTATTTTGTTCTTGTTAAACTTTTCTGAACCTTTTTCACAGATCTTTTGATTTCCACGGTATGTGCGTCTCCCTCTCCTTGTCTGTCTCTTTCTTTCTCTCCAACTTCTTCAAAGAGTTTTATTTTGTTCTTGTTAACCTTTCCTCAACCTTTCTTTCACGGATCGTTTGATTTACACGGTGATGTGCGTCTCTCTCTCCTTGTCGGTCTCTTTATTTCTCTCTAACCTCTCGAAAACCTTTTATTTTGTTCTTTTTAATCTTTTCTCAACGTTTTTTCACAGATCTATTGATTTACACGGTGATGTGCGTCTCTTTCTCCGTGTCTGTCTGTTTCTTTTTCTCGAACCTCACGAAAACTTTTTTTGTTATTATACCTTTCCTGAACATTTGTTCAGACATCGTTTTATTTAAACGGTGATGTTCGTCTCTTTCTCCTTGTCTGTCTCTTTCTTTCTCTCTAACCTCTTCAAAACCTTTTATTTTGTTCTTGTTAACCTTTTCTGAACTTTTTTTACAGATCTTTTGACTTCCCAGTGATGTGCGTCTCTATCTCTCTGTCGATCTCTTTCTCTTTTTTTCTCTCTTACCTCTTGAAAGCCTTTTTATTTTGTTCATGTTAACTTTTTCTGAACCTTTCTTTCACGGATCTTTTGATTTACATGGTGATGTGCTCCTCTCTCTTCTTGTCGCTCTCTTTCCTTCTCTCTAACCTCTTCAAAACCTTTTATTTTGTTCTTGTTAAGCTTTTCTGAACCTTTTTTACAGATCTTCTGATTTCCGCGGTTATGTGCGTCTCTCTCTCCTTGTCTGCCTTTTGCTTTCTCTCTAACTTCTTGAAAGCCTTTTTATTTTGTTCACATTACCCATTTCTGAACCTTTCTTTCACAGATCTTTTGATTTACACGGTGATGTGCGTCTCTCTCTCCTTGTCGGTCTCTTTCCTTCTCTCTAACCCATCTAAAACCTTTTATTTTGTTCTTGTTAACCATTTCTTTACCTTTTTTCACAGATCTTATTATTTACACTGTAATTGTGCGTCTCTCTCTCCCAGTCTCTCTCTTTCTTACTCACTAACCTCTTAAAAACTTTTTTTTGTTCTTATTACCCTTTCCAGAACCGTTTGTAACGATCTTTTGATTTCCACGGTGGTGTGCGTCTCTCTCTCCTTGTCGGCCTCTTTCTTTCTATCTAACCTCATCAAAAGCATTTATTGAGTTCTTGTTATTCTTTTCTTAAACTTTTTTTACAGATCTTTTGATTTTCACGGTGATGTGCATCTCTCTCTCCTTGTCTGTCTCTTTCTTTCTCTCTAACCTCTCGAAAACGTCTAATTTTGTTCTTGTTAAGCTTTTCTTAACTTTTTTTCACAGATCTTTTGATTTAAAAGGTGATGTGCGTCTCTTTCTCTTTGTCTCTCTCTTTCTTTCCCTCTAACCTCTTCAAAACCTTTTATTTTTTTCTGATATTCTTTTTTGAACGTTTTTTTGCACATCTTTTTATTTACACGGTGGTGTGTTTCTTTCTCCTTGTCGGTCTCTTTCTTTCTCGCTAAGCTCTCGAAAACCTCTTATTTTGTTTTTGTTAGGCTTTTATGAACTTTTTTTCACAGATCTTTTGATTTACACAGTGATGTGCATCTCTTTCTCTTTGTCTGTCTCTTTCTTTCTCTCTAACCTCTTCAAAACCTTTTATTTTGTTCTTGTTACCTTTTCTAAACGTTTTTTTAAAAATCTTTTCATTTCCACGGTGATGTCCGTCTCTCGCTCCTTGTCGGTCTTTTTCTTTCTCTCTAACCTCTCTAAAAGCTTTTTTTTGTTCTTCCTACCCTTTTCTGAACCTTTTTCCACAGATCTTTTGATTTTCACGGTGATGTGCGTCTCTTTCTCCTTGTCTGTCTCTTTCTTTCCCTCTAACCTCATAAAAACCTTTTATTTGGTGCTGATAATCTTTTTTGAACGTTGTTTTCACACATCGTTTTATTTACATGGTGATGTGCCTCTCCTTCTTCTTGTCGGTCTCTTTCTTTCTCTCTAACCTCTCGAAAACCTCTTATTTTGTTCTTGTTAAGCTTTTATGAACTTTTTTCACAGATCTTTTGATTTTCACAGTGATGTGCGTCTCTTTCTTTTTGTATGTCTTTTTCTTTCTCTCTAACCTCTTCAAAACCTTTTATTTTGTTCTTGTTACCTTTTCTGAACCTTTTTTACAGATCTTATGATTTAAACGATGATGTGCGTCTCTCTCTCCTTGTCGGTCTCTTTCGTTCTCTCTAACCTCTCGAAAACCTTTTATTTTACTTTTGTTAACCTTTTCTGAACGTTTTTTCACAAATCGTTTGATTTACACGGTGATGTGCGGCTCTTTCTCTTTGTTTTTCTCTTTCTTTCTCTCTAACCTCGCGAAAACCTGTTATTTTGTTCTTGTTAAGCTTTTCTGAACTTTTTTCACAGATCTTTGGATTTACTCGGTGCTGTGCGTCTCTTTCTCTTTGTCTGTCTCTTTCTTTCCCTCCAACCTATTCAAAACCTTTTATTTTGTTATTGTTACCTTTTCTAGACCTTTTTTTAAAAATCTTTTGATTTCCACGGTGATGTCCGTCTCTCGCTCCTTGTCGGTCTCTTTCTTTCTCTCTAACCTCTCGAAAAGCTTTTTTTTGTTCTTCTTACCCTTTTCTCAACCTTTTTTCACAGATCTTTTCATTTCATTGGTGATTTGGGTCTCTCTCTCCTTGTCTGTCTCTTTCTTTCTCTCTAACCTCACAAAAACCTTTTATTTTGTTCTTGTTGCCTTTTCCGAACCTTTTTTTACAGATCTTTTGATTTACACGGTGATGTGCGTCTCTTTCTCTTTGTCTCTCTCTTTCTTTCTCTCTAACCTTTTCAAAACCTTTTATTTTTTTCCTATAATCTATCTTGAACGTTTTTTTTACACATCGTCTTATTTACATGGTGAAGTGTGTCTCTCTCTCCACGTCGGTCTCTTTCTTTCTCTCGAAACTCTCGAAAACCTATTATTTTGTTTTTGTTAGGCTTTTCTGAACTTTTTTTCACAGATTTTTTGATTTACACGGTGAAGTGCATCTCTTTCTCTTTGTCTGTCTCTTTCTTTCTCTCTAACCTATTCAAAACCTTTTATTTTGTTCTTGTTACCTTTTCTAGACCTTTTTTTAAAAATCTTTTGATTTCCACGGTGATGTCCGTCTCTCGCTCCTTGTCGGTCTCTTTCTTTTTCTCTAACCTGATAAAAACCTTTTATTTTGTTCTTATAGCCTTTTCTTAACGTTTTTTTCACACATCATTTTATATACACGGTGATGTACGTCTCTTTCTCCTTGTCTGTCTCTTTCTTTCTCTCTAACCTCTTCAAAACCTGTTATTTTGTTCTTGCTACCTTTTCTGAACCTTTTTTCAGATCTTTTGATTTTCACGGTGATGTGCATCTCTCTCTCTACTTGCCTCTCTCTTTCTTTCTCTCTAACCTCATAAAAACCTTTTATTTTGTTCTTATAATCTTTTTTGAACGTTGTTTTCACACGCCGTTTTATTTACATGGTGATGTGCGTCTCTTTCTCCTTTTCGGTCTCTTTCTTTCTCTCTAACCTCTCGAAAACCTCTTATTTTGTTCTTGTTAAGCTTTTATGTACTTTTTTTCACAGATTTTTTTATTTGCACAGTGATGTGCGTCTCTTTTTTTTGTATGTCTCTTTCTTTCCCTCTAACCTCTTCAAAACCTTTTATTTTGTTCTTGTTACCTTTTCTGAACCTTTATTACAGATCTTTTGATTTAAATGATGATGTGTGTCTCTCTCTCCTTTTCGGTCTCTTTCGTTCTCTCTAACCTCTCGAAAATCTTTTATTTTATTTTTGTTAACCTTTCTGAACGTTTTTTCACAAAACCTTTGATTTACACGGTGATGTGCGTCTCTTTCTCTCTGTCTCTCTCTTTCTTTCTCTCTAACCTTCTCAAAACTTTTTATTTTTTTCTTATAATCTTTTTTGAACGTTTTTTTACACATTGTTTTATTTACACGGTGATGTGTGTCTCTTTCTCCTTGTCTGTCTCTTACTTTCTCTCTAACCTCACGAAAACCTTTTATATTGTTCTTATAGCCTTTTCTTAACGTTTTTTTTACACATCATTTTATTTACACGGTGATGTGTATCTCTCTCTCTCCTTGTCTGTCTCTTTCTTTCCCTCTAACCCAATAAAAACCTTTTATTTTGTTTTTATAATCTTTTTTGAACGTTGTTTTCACACATCGTTTTATTTACATGGTGATGTGCGTCTCTTTCTTCTTGTCGGTCTCTTTCTTTCTCTCTAACCTCTCGAAAACCTCTTATTTTATTCTTGTTAAGCTTTATGAACTTTTTTCACAGATCTTTTGATTTGCACAGTGATGTGCGTCTCTTTCTTTTTGTATGTCTCTTTCTTTCTCTCTAACCTCTCCAAAACCTTTTATTTTTACTTGTTACCTTTTCTGAACCTTTTTTACAGATCTTTTGATTTAAACAATGATGTGCGTCTCTCTATCCTTTTCGGTCTCTTTCGTTCTCTCTAACCTCTCGAAAACCTTTGATTTTGTTCTTCTTATCCTTTTCTGAACCTTTTTTCACAGATCTTTTGGTATACACGCTGATGTGCGTCTCTTTCTCCTTGTCAGTCTATTTCTTTCTGTCTAACATCTTCGAAACCTTTTCTTTTGTTCTTGTTAACCTTTTCTGAAACTTCTTTTCAAGACCTTTTGATTTCCACGGCGATGTCCGTCTCCCTATCTCTCCTTGTCGGTCTCTTTCTTTCTCTCTAACCTCTGGAAAACCTCTTATTTTGTTCTTGTTAAGCTTTTATGAACTTTTTTTCACAGATCTTTTGATTTAAACGATGATGTGCGTCTCTCTCTCCTTGTCGGTCTCTTTCGTTCTCTCTTACCTCTCGAAACCTTTTATTTTATTTTTGTTAACCTTTTCTGAACGTTTTTTTCACAAATCGTTTGATTTACACGGTGATGTGCGTCTCTCTCTCTCCCTGTCTGCCCCTTTCTTTCTCTCTGACCTCTTGAAAACCTTTGATTTTGTTCTTGTTATCCTTTTCTGAACCTTTTTTCACTGATGTTTTGATATACACGCTGATGTCCGTCTCTTTCTCCTTGTCTGTCTATTTCTTTCTATCTAACATCTTCAAAACTTTTTCTTTTGTTCTTGTTAACCTTTTCTGAAACTTTTTTTCAAGATCTTTTGATTCCAACGGCGATGTCCGTCTCTCTCTCTCCTTGTAGGTCTCTTTCTTTCTCTCTAACCTCTTCAAAAACTTTTTTTTTGTTTTTGTTAACCTTTTGTGAACTTTTTTTTACAGATCTTTTGATTTCCACGGTGATGTGCGTCTCTCTCCTTGTCTGTCTCTTACTTTCTCTGTAACCTCACGAAAACCTTTTATTTTGTTCTTGTTACCTTTTCTAGACCTTTTTTTAAAAATCTTTCGATTTCCACGGTGATGTCCATCTCTCGCTCCTGGTCGGTCTCTTTCTTTCTCTCTAGCCTCTCGAAAGGCTTTTTTTTTGTTCTACTTAACCTTTTCTGAACCTTTTTTCACAGATCTTGATTTTCACGGTGATGTGCGTCTCTATCTCCTTGTCTGTCTCTTTCTTTCTCTCTAACCTCATGAAAACCTTTTATATTGTTCTTATAGCCTTTTCTTAACGTTTTTTTCACACATAATTTATTTACACGATGGTCTGTCTCTTTCCTTGTCTCTAACCTCATAAAAACCTTTTAATTTGTTCTTATAATCTTTTTTGAACGTTGTTTTCACACATCGTTTTATTTGCATGGTGATGTGCATCTCATTCTTCTTGTCGGTCTCTTTCTTTCTCTCTAACCTCTCGAAAACGTCTTATTTTGTTCTTGTTAGGCTTTTATGAACTCTTTTTCACAGATCTTTTGATTTGCACAGTGATGTGCGTCTCTTTCTTTTTGTATGTCTCTTTCTTTCTCTCTAACCTCTTCAAAACCTTTTATTTTGTTCTTGTTACCTTTTCTGAACCTTTTTTACAGATCTTTTGATTTAAACGATGATGTGCGTCTCTCTCTGCTTGTCGGTCTCTTTCGTTCTCTCTAACCTCTCGAAAACCTTTTATTTTATTTTTGTTAACCTTTTCTGAACGTTTTTTCTCAAATCGTTTGATTTACACGGTGATGTGCGTCTCTCTCTCCCTGTCTGCCCCTTTCTTTCTCTCTGACCTCTTGAAAACCTTTGATTTTGTTCTTGTTATCCTTTTCTGAACTTTTTTTCACAGACCTTTTTTCACAGATGCTCATGTGCGTCTCTTTCTCCTTGTCTGTCTATTTCTTTCTGTCTAATATCTTCAAAACCTCTTCTTTTGTTCTTGTTAACCTTGTCTTAACCTTTTTTTAAAGATCTTTTGATTTCCACGGCGATGTCCGTCTCTCTCTTCTTGTAGGTCTCTTTCTTTCTCTCTAACCTCTTCAAAAACTTTATTTTGTTCTTGTTAACCTTTTCCGAACCTTTTTTTACAGATCTTTTGATTTTCACGGTGATGTGCATCTCTCTCTCCTGGTCTGTCTCTTACTTTCTCTCTAACCTCACTAATACCTTTTATTCTTGTTAACTTTTCCGAACTTTTTTTTACAGATCTTTTGATTTTCACGGTGATGTGCATATCTCTCTCCTTGTCGGTCTCTTTCGTTCTCTCTAACCTCTCGAAAACCTCTTATTTTGTTCTTGTTAAGCTTTTCTGAACTTTTTCTCACAGATCTTTTGATTTACACGGTGATGTGCGTCTCTTTCTCTTTGTCTGTCTCTTTCTTTCTCTCTAACCTATTCAAAACCTTTTATTCTGTTATTGTTACCTTTTTTTAAAAATTTTTTGATTTCCATGGTGATGTCCGTCTCTCGCTCCTTGTCGGTCACTTTCTTTCTCTCTAACCTCTCGAAAAGCTTTTTTTTGTTCTTCCTATCCTTTTATGAACCTTTTTTCACAGATCTTTTGATTTACACGGTGCTGTGCCTCTCTTTCTCTTTGTCTCTCTCTTTCTTTCTCTCTAACCTTTTCAAAACCTTTTATTTTTTTCCTATAATCTATCTTGAACGTTTTTTTTACACATCGTCTTATTTACATGGTGAAGTGTGTCTCTCTCTGCTTGTCGGTATCTTTCTTTCTCTCTAAACTCTCGAAAACCTATTATTTTGTTTTTGTTCGGCTTTTCTGAACCTTTTTTCACAGATCTTTTGATTTTCACGGTGATGTGCATATCTCTCTCCTTGTCGGTCTCTTTCGTTCTCTCTAACCTCTCGAAAACCTCTTATTTTGTTCTTGTTAAGCTTTTCTGAACTTTTTCTCACAGATCTTTTGATTTACACGGTGATCTGCGTCTCTTTCTCTTTGTCTGTCCCTTTCTTTCTCTCTAACCTATTCAAAACCTTTTATTCTGTTATTGTTACCTTTTTTTAAAAATTTTTTGATTTCCATGGTGATGTCCGTCTCTCGCTCCTTGTCGGTCACTTTCTTTCTCTCTAACCTCTCGAAAAGCTTTTTTTTGTTCTTCCTATCCTTTTATGAACCTTTTTTCACAGATCTTTTGATTTACACGGTGCTGTGCCTCTCTTTCTCTTTGTCTCTCTCTTTCTTTCTCTCTAACCTTTTCAAAACCTTTTATTTTTTTCTTATAATCTTTTTTGAACGTTTTTTTACACATTGTTTTATTTACACGGTGATGTGTGTTTCTTTCTCCTTGTCTGTCTCTTACTTTCTCTCTAACCTCACGAAAACCTTTTATATTGTTCTTATAGCCTTTTCTTAACGTTTTTTTTACACATCATTTTATTTACACGGTGATGTGTATCTCTCTCTCTCCTTGTCTGTCTCTTTCTTTCCCTCTAACCCAAAAAAAAACCTTTTATTTTGTTCTTATAATCTTTTCTGAACGTTGTTTTCACACATCGTTTTATTTACATGGTGATGTGCGTCTCTTTCTTCTTGTCGGTCTCTTTCTTTCTCTCTAACCTCTCGAAAACCTCTTATTTTATTCTTGTTAAGCTTTATGAACTTTTTTCACAGATCTTTTGATTTGCACATTGATGTGCGTCTCTTTCTTTTTGTATGTCTCTTTCTTTCTCTCTAACCTCTCCAAAACCTTTTATTTTTACTTGTTACCTTTTCTGAACCTTTTTTACAGATCTTTTGATTTAAACAATGATGTGCGTCTCTCTCTCCTTTTCGGTCTCTTTCGTTCTCTCTAACCTCTCGAAAACCTTTGATTTTGTTCTTCTTATCCTTTTCTGAACCTTTTTTCACAGATCTTTTGATATACACGCTGATGTGCGTCTCTTTCTCCATGTCTGTCTATTTCTTTCTGTCTAACATCTTCAAAACCTTTTCTTTTGTTCTTGTTAACCTTTTCTGAAACTTTTTTTCAAGATCTTTTGATTTCCACGGCGATGTCCGTCTCTCTATCTCTCCTTGTCGGTCTCTTTCTTTCTCTCTAACCTCTCGAAAACCTCTTATTTTGTTCTTGTTAAGCTTTTATGAACTTTTTTTCACAGATCTTTTGATTTAAACGATGATGTGCGTCTCTCTCTCCTTGTCGGTCTCTTTCGTTCTCTCTAACCTCTCGAAACCTTTTATTTTATTTTTGTTAACCTTTTCTGAACGTTTTTTTCACAAATCGTTTGATTTACACGGTGATGTGCGTCTCTCTCTCCCTGTCTGCCCCTTTCTTTCTCTCTGACCTCTTGAAAACCTTTGATTTTGTTCTTGTTATCCTTTTCTGAACCTTTTTTCACAGATGTTTTGATATACACGCTGATGTCCGTCTCTTTCTCCTTGTCTGTCTATTTCTTTCTGTCTAACATCTTCAAAACTTTTTCTTTTGTTCTTGTTAACCTTTTCTGAAACTTTTTTCAAGATCTTTTGATTCCCACGGCGATGTCCGTCTCTCTCTCTCCTTGTAGGTCTCTTTCTTTCTCTCTAACCTCTTCAAAAACTTTTTTTTTTGTTTTTGTTAACCTTTTGTGAACCTTTTTTTTACAGATCTTTTGATTTCCATGGTGATGTGCGTCTCTCTCCTCTTACTTTCTCTGTAACCTCACGAAAACCTTTTTTTTCTTATATTCTTTTTTGAACGTTTTTTTACACATCGTTTTATTTACACGGTAATGTGCGTCTCTCCCTCTTTGTCGGTCTCTTTCTCTCTCTCTAACCTCTCGAAAACCTTTTATTTTGTTCTTGTTACCCTTTTCTGAACCTTTTTTCACAGATCTTTTGATTTCCACGGTATGTGCGTCTCCCTCTCCTTGTGTGTCTCTTTCCTTCTACCTTCTTGAAAACCTTTTATTTTGTTCTTGTTACCTTTTCTAAACCTTTTTTCACAGATCTTTTGATTTCCACGGTGATGGCCGTCTCTCGCTCCTTGTCGGTCTCTTTCTTTCTCTCTAACCTCTCGAAAAGCTTTTATATTGTTCTATAGCCTTTTCTTAACGTTTTTTTCACACATCATTTCATTTACACGGTGATGTGCATCTCTCTCTCCAGTTGTCTGTCTATTTCTTTCTCTCTAACCTCATAAAAACCTTTTTTTTTCTTATAATCTTTTTTGAACGTTGTTTTCACACATCGTTTTATTTACATGGTGATGTGCGTCTCTCTCTCCTTGTCGGTCTCTTTCGTTCTCAATAACCTCTCGAAAACCTTTTATTTTCTTTTTGTTTACCTTTCCTGAACGTTTTTTCACAAATCGTTTGATTTACACGGTGATGTGCGTCTCTCTCTCCCTGTCTGCCCCTTTCTTTCTCTCTGACCTCTTGAAAACCTTTGATTTTGTTATCCTTTTCTGAACCTTTCTTCACAGATCTTTTGGTATACACGCTGATGTGCGCCTCTTTCTCCTTGTCTGTCTATTTCTTTCTGTCTAAAATCTTCAAAACCTTTTCTTTTGTTCTTGTTAACCTTTTCTGAACCTTTTTTTACAGATCTTTTGATTTCCACGGTGATGTGGGTCTCTCTCTCCTTGTCTGTCTCTTTCTTTCTCTCTAACGTCAAGAAAACCTTTTATTTTGTTCATGTTACCTTTTCCGAACCTTTTTTTACAGATCTTTTGATTTTCACGGTGATGTGCATCTCTCTCTCCTTGTCTGTATCTTTCTTTCTCTCTAACCTCTCGAAAACGTCTTATTTTTTTCTTGTAAGCTTTTCTGAACTTTTTTTCACAGATCTTTTGATGTACATGGTGATGTGCGTCTTTCTTTTTGTATGTCTCTTTCTTTCTCTCTAACCTCTTCAAAACCTTTTATTTTGTTCTTGGTTACCCTTTCTTAACCTTTTTTTACCAATCTTTTGATTTCTAGGGTGATGTGCGTCTCTCTCTCGTTGTCTGTCTCTTGCTTTCTCTCTAACATCTTGAAAGCCTTTTTATTTATTCATGTTAACCTTTTGTGAACGTTTCCTTCACGGATCTTTTTATTTATACGGTGATGTGCGTCTCTCCTTCCTTGTCGGTCTCTTTCTTTCTCTCTATCCTCTCGAAAACCTTTCATTTTGTTCTTGTTACCCTTTTCTGAACCTTTTTCCACTGATCTTTTGATTTCCACGGTATGTGCATCTCCCTCTCCTTGTCTGTCTCTTTCTTTCTCTCTAACGTCTTCAAAAACGTTTATTTTGTTCTTGTTAACGTTTCCTCAACCTCTCTTTCACGAATTTTTCTATATACATGGTGATGTGCGTCTCTCCTTCCTTGTCGGTCTCTTTCTTTCTCTCTATCCTCTCGAAAACCTTTCATTTTGTTCTTGTTACCCTTTTCTGAACCTTTTTCCAAAGATCTTTTGATTTCCACGGTATGTGCATCTCCCTCTCCTTGTCTGTCTCTTTGTTTCCCTCTAACGTCTTCAAAAACTTTTATTTTGTTCTTGTTAACGTTTTCTCAACCTCTCTTTCACGAATTGTTTGATATATACGGTGATGTGCGTCTCTCTCTCCTTGTCGGTCTCTTTCTTTCTCTCCAACCTCTCGATCACCTTTATTTTGTTCATATTAACCTTTTCTGAACGTTTCTTTCACGGATCTTTTGATTCACACGGTAATGTGCGTCTCTCCCTCCTTGTCGGTCTCTTTCTCTCTCTCTAACCTCTCGAAAACCTTTTATTTTGTTCTTGTTACCCCTTTCTGAACCTAATTGTCGGGGCTCTTTCTCTCTCTTTAACCTCTCGAAAACCTTTTATTTTGTTCTTGTTAACCTTTTCTGAACCTTTTTTTACAGATCTTTTGATTTCCATGGTGATGTGCGTCTCTCTCTTCTTGTCTGTCTTGTGCTTTCTCTCTACCTTCTTGAAAGCCTTTTTATTTTGTTCACATTACCCATTTCTGAACATTTCTTTCACAGATCTTTTCATTTACATGGTGATGTGCGTCTCTCTCTCCTTATCGGTCTCTTTCCTTCTCTCTAACTTCTCTAAAACCTTTTATTTTGTTCTTGTTAACCTTTTCTGAACCTTTTTTCACAGATCTTATCATTTACACTGTAATTGTGCGTCTCTCTCTCCCAGTCTGTCTCTTTCTTACTCACTAACCTCTTCAAAACGTTTTTTTGTTCTTGTTACTCTTTCCAGAACCGTTTGTAAGGATATGTTGATTTCCACGGTTATGTGCGCCTCTCTCTCCTTGTCGGTCTCTTTCTTTCTATCTAACCTCTTCAAAAGCATTTATTGAGTTCTTGTTATTCTTTTCTTAACCTTTTTTTACAGTTTTTTATTTCCACGGTGATGTGCGTCTCTCTCTCCTTGTCAGTATCTTTCTTTCTCTCTAACCTCTTGAAAACCGTTTATTTTATTTTTGTTAACCTTTCTGAACGTTTTTTCACAAAACCTTTGATTTACACGGTGATGTGCGTCTCTTTCTCTTTGTCTCTCTCTTTCTTTCTCTCTAACCTTTTCAAAACCTTTTATCTTTTTCTTATAATCTTTTTTGAACGTTTTTTACACATCTTTTTATTTACACGGTGATGTGTGTCTCTTTCTCCTTGTCAGTCTCTTTCTTTCTCTCGAATCTCTCCAAAACCTATTATTTTGTTTTTGTTAAGCTTTTCTGAACTTTTTTTCACAGATCTTTTGATTTACATGGTGAAGTGCATCTCTTTCTCTTTTTCTGCCTTTTTCTTTCTCTCTAACCTCTTCAAAACCTTTTATTTTGTTCTTGTTACCTTTTCCAAACGTTTTTTTAAAAATCTTTTCATTTCCACGGTGATGTCCGTCTCTCGCTCCTTGTCGGTCTCTTTCTTTCTCTCTAACCTCATCAAAACCTTTCATATTGTTCATATAGCCTTTTCTTAACGTTTTTTTCACACATCATTTTATTTACGCGGTGATGCGCATCTCTCTCTCCTTGTCTGTCTCTTTCTTTCTTTCTAACCTCATAAAAACCTTTTATTTTGTTCTTATAATCTTTTTTGAACGTTGTTTTCACAAATCGTTTTATTTACATGGTGATGTGCCTCTCTTTCTCCTTGTCGGTCTCTTTCTTTCTCTCTAACCTCTCGAAAACCTCTTATTTTGTTCTTGCTAAGCTTTTATGAATTTTTTTTCACACATCTTTTGATTTTCACAGTGATGTGCGTCTCTTTCTTTTTGTATGTCTCTTTCTTTCTCTCTAACCTCTTCAAAACCTTTTATTTTGTTCTTGTTACCTTTTCTGAACCTTTTTTACAGATCTTATGATTTAAACGATGATGTGCGTCTCTCTCTACTTGTCGGTCTCTTTCGTTCTCTCTAACCTCTCGAAAACCTTTTATTTTACTTTTGTTAACCTTTTCTGAACGTTTTTTCACAAATCGTTTGATTTACACGGTGATGTGCGGCTCTTTCTCTTTGTTTTTCTCTTTCTTTCTCTCTAACCTCTCGAAAACCTGTTATTTTGTTCTTGTTAAGCTTTTCTGAACTTTTTTCACAGATCTTTGGATTTACTCGGTGCTGTGCGTCTCTTTCTCTTTGTCTGTCTCTTTCTTTCCCTCTAACCTATTCAAAACCTTTTATTTTGTTATTGTTACCTTTTCTAGACCTTCTTTTAAAAATCTTTTGATTTCCACGGTGATGTCCGTCTCTCGCTCCTTGTCGGTCTCTTTCTTTCTCTCTAACCTCTCGAAAAGCTTTTTTTTTGTTCTTCTTACCCTTTTCTCAACCTTTTTTCACAGATCTTTTCATTTCCATGGTGATTTGCGTCTCTCTCTCCTTGTCTGTCTCTTTCTTTCTCTCTAACCTCACAAAAACCTTTTATTTTGTTCTTGTTGCCTTTTCCGAACCTCTTTTTACAGATCTTTTGATTTACACGGTGATGTGCGTCTCTTTCTCTTTGTCTCTCTCTTTCTTTCTCTCTAACCTTTTCAAAACCTTTTATTTTTTTCCTATAATCTATCTTGAACGTTTTTTTTACACATCGTCTTATTTACATGGTGAAGTGTGTCTGTCTCTCCTTGTCGGTCTCTTTCTTTCTCTCTAAACTCTCGAAAACCTATTATTTTGTTTTTGTTAGGCTTTTCTGAACTTTTTTTCACAGATTTTCTGATTTACACGGTGAAGTGCATCTCTTTCTCTTTGTCTGTCTCTTTCTTTCTCTCTAACCTATTCAATTTGTTTTTGTATTTTGTATTTGTATTTATTTATATTTATTTATTTTATTTATTTATTTATTTATTTATTTATTTATTTATTTATATTTATTTATTTTATTTATTTATATTTGTATTTGTATTTTGTTCTTGTTATCTTTTCTAGACCTTTTTTTAAAAATCTTTTGATTTCCAAGGTGATGTCCGTCTCTCGCTCCTTGTCGGTCTCTTTCTTTTCTCTAACCTGATAAAATCCTTTTATTTTGTTCTTATAGCCTTTTCTTAAAGTTTTTTTCACACATCATTTTATTTACACGGTGATGTACGTCTCTTTCTCCTTGTCTGTCTCTTTCTTTCTCTCTAACCTCTTCAAAACCTGTTATTTTGTTCTTGCTACCTTTTCTGAACCTTTTTTCAGATCTTTTGATTTTCACGGTGATGTGCATCTCTCTCTCTACTTGTCTCTCTCTTTCTTTCTCTCTAACCTCATAAAAACCTTTCATTTTGTTCTTATAATCTTTTTTGAACGTTGTTTTCACACGCCGTTTTATTTACATGGTGAAGTGCGTCTCTTTCTCCTTTTCGGTCTCTTTCTTTCTCTCTAACCTCTCGAAAACCTCTTATTTTGGTCTTGTTAAGCTTTTATGTACTTTTTTTCACAGATCTTTTGATTTGCGCAGTGACGTGCGTCTCTTTTTTTTGTTTGTCTCTTTCTTTCCCTCTAACCTCTTCAAAACCTTTTATTTTGTTCTTGTTACCTTTTCTGAACCTTTATCAGAGATCTTTTGATTTAAACGATGATGTGTGTCTCTCTCTCCCTCTCTGCCTCTATCTTTCTCTCTAACCTATTCGAAACCTTTTATTTTGTTCCTGTTAACTTTTCTGAACCTTTTTTTACAGATTTTTTATTTCCACGGTGATGTGTGTCTCTCTCTCCTTGTCTGTCTCTTGCTTTCTCTCAAACCTCTTGAAAACCCTTTATTTTTTTCATATTAGCCTTTTCTGAACCTTTTCTGAACCATATTAGCCTTTTCTGAAACCTTTTATATTGCTCTTGTTATCCTTTTCTGAACCTTTCTTTCACAGATCATTTCATTTAAAATGTGATGTGCATCTCTCTCTCCTTGTCTATCTCTTTCTTTGTCTCTAATCTTTTCAAAACCTTTTATTTTGTTCTTGTTTACCTTTTCGAACCTTTTTTTACAGATCTTGTGATTTAGACGGTGATGTGCATCTCTCTCTCCTTGTATGTCTGTTTCTTTCTCTCTGACCTCTTCAAATCCTTTTTTTGTTCTTGTTACCCTTTTCTGAACCTTTCTTTCAGAGATCATTTCATAAACACCATGATGTGCGTTTCTGTCTCCTTGTATCTCTCTTTCTTTCTCTCTAACAACTTGAAAACCTTTTATTTTGGTCTTGTTAAAATTTTCTGAACTTTTCTTTACAGATCTTTTGATTTCCTAGGTGATGTGCATCTCTCTCTCCTTGTCTGTCTCTTTCTTTTTCTCTAACCTCTTCAAAACCTTTTATTTTGTTCATGTTACCCTTTTCTTAACCTTTCTTTCAGAGATCATTTCACTTACACCATGATTTGCGTCTCTCTCTCTTTGTATGTCTATTCATTTCTCTCTAACCTCTTGAAAACCTTTCATCTTGTTCTTGTTAACCTTTTATTGATATTTTATACAGATGTTTTGATTTCCACAGTGATGTGCGTATCTCTCTCCTTGTCTCTCTTTCGTTGTCTCTAAACTCTTCAAAACCTTTTTATTTTATCCTAGTCAAGCTTTCCTAACCTTTTTTTACAGATCTTTTTATTTTAACCGTGATGTGCAACTCTCTCTCCTTGTCTTTTGCTTTCTCTCTAACCTCTTGAAAACCTTTTATTTTGTCCCTGTTACCTTTTCTGGACCTTTTTTCACAGATCTTTTGATATAAACGATGATGTGTGTCTCTTTCTTTCTCTCTAAACTCTTGAAAACCCTTCATTTTATTCTTGTTAACATTTTCAAAATTTTTTTTACAGATCTTTTGATTTCCTAGTTGATGTGCATCTTTCTCTCCTTGTCTGTCTCTTTCTTCCTATCTAACCTCTTCTAAACCTTTTCTATTGTTCTTGTTACGCTTTTCTGAACCTTCTTTCACAGATCATTTCATTCAAAATGTGATGTGCATCTCTCTCTCCTTGTCTATCTCTTTCTTTGTCTCTAACCTCTTGAAAACCTTTTATGTTGTTCTTGGTATTTTGTTCTTTTTGAACCTTTTTTTTACAGATCTTGTGATTTAGACGGTTATGTGCATCTCTCTCTCCTATGTTTCTTTCTTTCTCTCTAACCTCTTGAAAACATTTTGTTTTGTTCTTGTTACCCTTTTCTGAACTTTTTTCACGGATCTTTTGATATACACAATGATGTGATGTCTTTCTCGCCCTCTTGCCTGTTTCTTACTCTCTAACCTCTTCGAAACCTTTTATTTTGTTCCTGTTACCTTTTCTGAACCTTTTTTTACAGATCTTTCTTTTTTACAGTGGGCACGGCGCAAGCGCTGGGTGCAGGCCTTTCAACATGCGTCTGTTCTATCTCGTTTAGGCGCTGTTGCTGATAAACAACGGAACAGCTTTACCCTGCGCAGCCACGAGGGTCCTCGGATCATCTGGCATCGGCACCGAAAAATTAGGGAGCGCTTCCGTCAATTTTGAACCCTTCTCGACTTCTGGCTTCGTGACGTCAACAGAACCAAGTATAAAATACCGACCGCAAGTGGACTTCATCAGTGGGCACGGCGCAAGCGCTGGGTGCAGGCCTTTCAACATGCGTCTGTTCTATGTCGTTCAGGTTCGTGAAGGTTCCTGTTTTAGTAGCGACGATCGCTTTATAGTTGTTCTGCCGTGCTCACGGAAGTGCTTGAGTATTGCTTACGACTGCCTTTGTGTCTGTGGTCTGCTTCTCTGTGGGGACATAGAGGAAAACCGTGGGCTGACCGTAGAAGAAATGTTCGAAGCAATTAAGAATGGGCAACTATTCATTCAAAGAGACGTTTCTGATATCAAAAATTGCCTTCAGAGAACCGAGGAAAGACTACAAAGTTTTTAGCAAACGTCTTGACCAGTTAGGAACTGATGTGGTAAAATTACAAAATAGTGCCAGTGATACTGAAAGCGTGAAGTTAGCGGTAGATAGAATTCAGGACGAAATGAACGCTCAGCGAGCGAAACTGGCGAACATAGAAGACCGCAGCCGGAGGGCAAATCTTACCGTGTTCGAAATTCCTGAAGAAGCAAATGAAACTGAATTGGTTTTACGTGAAAAGGTTGTCAATGAAGTATTTTTAAAGAAATTGGGTGTGCAGTGTTCTTCAGTAGATCGAATTCATCGCTTGAGTACTCGCACTCCAAAGCGCCCAATTTTTCTTCACTTTAATGATTACGGAGAAAAGCTGGCTCTTTTTAAAAACGTAACAAACCTGAAAAAGACCGGAATATACATTCAAAATGACTACTGTGCGGACACCCTCCGGAAGCGGAAACTACTTAAGGCTAGTGCGGAAGGAGACGAATCTTTGGGCAAAAAGATAATGTTAGTTGACGATAAAATTAGTATCGACGGGCAGTTTTTTGTTTGGGACGATGTGGTTGGAGGCCGAAAGACATTCCCAAAGCAGGACAAGCTTCCCATTCCAGTAAACCAAGGCTGCAGTCCCGAAGATCCTTCCTCAGGCTAGCGCCAAACGAAGCGGCATTATTCTATGCCTAATTTTAATGCCAGGAGCACAGTTAATAAGGCAGAACAACTAGGAAACCTTTTGATGCTTTACGATTCCGATCTATGCATTATCACGGAAACGTGGCTACATGACTTGATTCTTGACTGTGAAATTGTGCCTCCGGGTTATCAATTGTTCAGACGTGATAGGTGTTCTCGCGGAGGTGGTGTGGCTGTTGTGGCAAAACGTGGTATCGATGTAAGCGTCGAGGAACAAATAAGTAGTCATGAAAGCTTGTGTCTGAGAGTATCGCTTGGCGAGCGAGCGTTTATTTTGTGTGCAGTTTATACGCCACCGGATGCTGATGATTCCTTTATGCAGAAGTTGTATGATCATTTGCAGAATTTTACCGGCAAGAATATTATAGCGGGCGACTTTAACCTGCCTGTCATAGACTGGCAGCACATGTGCTACGGCGAGTCTGTGTCAGCGGATTGTCTCATGGAAACAATGTTTTCACAAAACCTTGAACAAATTGTTTCGGAGTGCACTCGCGGAAATTCACTTCCGAATTTCCGCGAGTGCATTTATTACTGAAGCTTTTAGGGATGGTGTAGTTCAGGTAGAAAAAGGAATATCGGATCATAAACTTGTTTCGTTCGGTTGGACTTGGATCAGCGGTAAGAAGGAAGCAATGAAGTCGACTATTGTTAAAGATTTTTCCAGATCAGACGACACAGCCATTATAGACTACCTTGACTTACACCTTGAGAGCACTGAAAATGACCTAGAACGTTTATGGAGCAAGTTTTGCACAACAGTTGAATACTGCTTGAAAAACTTTATTCCAGATAAAAGACTAAGGAAATTTCATGTAAACCCATGGATCACTAGAGATATAATATGTATAAAACGCCAACTGAAGCGTTTACGGAAGGGCCACAAGGCTGGCTCCCCTAGGTTTGTTGAACTAAAACCCAGTTTGGCAACTAAAATAAAAAATGCGAGATTAAATTATTACGATACTGTTTTACTGGAATTCATTAAAAGTGACCCCTCAAAATTCTGGCGGCATTTGCGGGAAACCAAGGACGAAGTTGAGAAAATAAAATTTGGCAGTGAAACAGTCACTGATCCAGAGAAAATTGCAGACTGTTTTAACATATACTTCCACCAGATTTTTTCGAGTAATGAGGAGTATGACTTTCAAACATGAGTTCTGATGTGCTCGGAGATTTACAGATAACTCAAGAGGGTGTATTAGACATGCTACCTAAATTAAATATCAAGAAATCGACTGGACCTGATAACATTCCGAACAACTTTTTGCGACGCTACGCATAGCAAATTGCACCGTTTTTGACTCGGTTATTTACGTTATCGCTCAACTCTGGTGTTATTCAGGGTGACTGGAGGATAGCCCGCGTAGTTCCAGTGCACAAAAAGGAGACCGATTTGATTATGCCAACTACCGCCCCGTGTCGATTACTAGCGCATGTTGCAAACTGATGGAGCATGTTGTTGCAAACTTTATAAAAGACTTCTTAGCTGACAGAAATTTGTTGACCCCCTGCCAACACGGCTTTTGGAAGGGAATGTCAACGACCACGCAACTCGTCTTGACGGTACACGAAATGGCACGGGTTCTTGATATGTCTGGCCAAGTTGAAATGTTATGTCTCGATTTTAGCAAGGCCTTCGATAAGGTGCCTCACGCGGAACTACTCTACAAGCTTGAACGCCTGAACTTGCCTTTTCCGGTTATTCGCTGGATAAGTGCTTATCTGAGAAACCGGAAACAGTTTGTAGAAATAAAGAAGCGTGCATCAAAAGTGCTTCCTGTAACCTCCGGGGTACCTCAGGGAAGTGTACTGGGACCATTGCTGTTTTTAATTTATGTGAAGGACTTGGTTGATGTGGTGCCTTAAGATGTAACCATAAAGTTGTTCGCGGATGATTGTATTGTTTTCAAAGAAATAGTGTCAGAAGATAGCCATATTTGTCTACAGAAATCGCTCGCTGGTATTAATGACTGGTGTTCCCGCTGGGGCATGCTTCTAAATGGTGACAAAACAGTGCTTGTTCGAATTACAAGAAAGAAATACCCTATTATTTATACCTACTTACTGCATGATAAACCCGTTTTAGAAGTCAGTAGATATAAATATCTAGGTGTCACATTTACAAATAAGCTCATCTGGTCTGAACATATATCTGACATCTCGAAATCCCCCCTACGAAAGCTTTGGTTCCTAAAAAGAAGATTAAAAAACAGTCAAGTAAGTACAAAGCTCCTCGCATATAACACATGTATACGTTCAAAACTTTAATATGCCGCAGTTGTCTGGTACACTTTTGCCAAAAAACATTCCCACCAACTAGAAAATATTCAAAGAAAGGCGGTAAGATTTATGTTTCAAAATATAATCGGTGTGATTCTCCAACATCTTTGATGAAACCTAACAACATTCCAACATTAGAAGCACGCAGTAAAATTAGTCGACTATCATTCTTACATAATTGTATAACTGGCAAGTTGAAAAAAGCTCTCCCCCAAATTGTGAAACCCCTGACTACCAGGACCACAAGACACAGCCATAAGGGCACTCTAACACCAATTTTCGCTCGCACAACTGCTTTTAAAAACAGGTTTTTCCCACGCACAGTGTCAGAGTAGAACTCATTGCCGCCAGGTGTGTTTGAATCCGGAAAATTTTTAGAAGAACTGGAGCGTCTGTTCTTGTTTGCTTAGGGCTGCACTGAGTTATGAAGTGATTGCTGTCTGTTGTTGTATTGTATGAAGTTTTTTATGTATTTTATGTACCTCCTACAATGTCTGTGACGATGCTAGAGCTGTTTCGCTTAGTATTGCTACAAGACGACGACGAGGATGAGGACAAGGAAGAAGAAGTAGGGCAGGCGCGCGGCCAGCGCCGATTCGGTCTCATGGTCGACATCTTGTAAATTGTGAGAAATTGTTCGCCCATCTCATGGTTCACGTCATTTGTCCTGCCACCACGTAACATGTTTGGTGGAGTGTGCGGGGTGATCACCTTCATCCTGGCCCACAGCATCTCGCCGTGTTGACTCCTGAAGCGATCTTCTCCAGGCTCTTGGAACGCGTCGGCATGCCCCAGCCCCGGTGAGCCATCACGGGATCTGTTCCCCAGCCCGAGCCCCAGCCTATGACGTGCCGAAATCAGCCAAGACGTGAGAAGCCGCGACCCGACAAGACGACGATGCCATCCCCCTGCCCCGTTCGCCGGCGCGTCTTCTCAAGGGCTTTGGACATTGCTTCATGACGTCGGCGGGCATGGGTGTTCTGGGGCCAGTGTTCACCAAGCTCTTCATCCTCACCGTGGTGGCAACGACGTATTCACTGTGTATTATAATTTCATCGTTCGTACTCACTACACTCGTTCATCAGCTAAGGCCTAGACCGGGACGGTCTCCCTCGACGGCGGGGTAATGTTACAAGACGACGACGAGGATGAGGACAAGGAAGAAGAAGTAGGGCAGGCGCGCGGCCAGCGCCGATTCGGTCTCATGGCCGACATCTTGTAAATAGTGAGAAATTGTTCGCCCATCTCATGGTTCACGTCATTTGTCCTGCCACCACGTAACAGTATTTTTGTATTGTTGCCACTCCTCATCATCATCATCATCATCATCACCAGCCTATCTACGCCCACTGCAGGGCAAAGGCCTCTCCCATTATTCTCCAATTGCCTCGGTCCTGTGCCAACTGTGACCAATTTATCCCCGCAAACTTCTTTATCTCATCTGCCCATCTAACTTTCTGCCGCCTCCTGCAACGCTTGCCTTCTCTAGGGATCCACTCTGTTACCCTTAATGACCAGCGGTTATCTTGCCTTCGCATTACATGTCCTGCCCAAGTCCATTTCTTCTTCTTAATTTCTACTAGTATGTCTTTAACACCAGTTTGCTCCCTGACCCACTCCGCTCTCTTCCTCTCCCTTAATGTTACACCTATCATTTTCCGCTCCATTGACCGCTGAGTCGTTCTCAATTTAAGTTGAACCCTCTTAGTGAGCCTCCAAGTTTCTGCCCCGTAGGTGACTACCGGTAAGATGCAGCTGTCATACACTTTCTTCTTCAGCGACAATGGTAGGCTGCTATTCATTATCTGAGAATGTCTGCCATATGCACCCCACCCCATTCTGATCCTTCTAATTATCTCTGCCTCATGGTTTGGATCTGGGGTCACAACTTGGCCTAAGTAGATATATTCGCTTACCACTTCCACTGCCTCGCCACCTATGTCAAACCGCTGTGCTGTCCCGAGGTTATTGATCATTACTTTAGTTTTCTGCATAATAATTTTCAGGCCCACGGTTCTACTCTGTTCGCCCAGTGCGGAAAGCATGCTTTGCAATTCGTCCCCCGAGTTACTTAGCAAGGCAACTTCATCAGCAAATCTGAGGTTACTGAGGTATTCTCCATTAACCCTTACTCCCACCTGTTCCCAATCCAACGTTCTGAATACTTCTTGTAAACATGCTGTGAATAGCATTGGAGAGATTGTGTCTCCTTGTCTGACACCCTTTCTTATAGGTATTTTACTGCTCTCCCTATGGAGGATGATCGTAGCTGTAGACCCATTGTAGATATCCTCTAGTATTCTTACATAATGCTCATCTACCCCCTGGTTCCGTAATGCCTGAATGACTGCTAGGGTTTCGACCGAGTCAAATGCTTTCTCATAATCTATGAAGGCTATATATAGGGGTTCAGTATACTCAGCGCACTTTTCTATCACCTGATTGATCGTGTGAATATGGTCCATTGTTGAATAACCTTTACAGAACCCTGGTTGTTCTTTAGGTTGACTGAAATCTAAGGTTGCAGGAATTCGGTTAGCGATTACCTTGGTAAATACCTTGTAGACGACTGACAGTAAGCTGATCGGCCTGTAATTTTTCAAGTCCTTCATGTCGCCTTTCTTGTGAATTAGTATGATGCTCGCGTTCTTCCAAGATTCCGGTACCATTGCGGTCATTAGGCATTGCGTATACAGGTTAACCAGTTTTTCAAGGACAATTTCTCCGCCATCCTTCAAGAGGCCTGCTGTTATCTGATCCTCACCAGGTGCTTTGCCCCCTTTCATTTCTTTCAAAGCCTTCCTTACTTCTTCGGTCGTTACTGGTGGGATGTCTATCTCCTGTGAACTACTGTCTCGTTCGGCATCATTCTGTGTTTCCTGGCTACTGTACAGATCCCTATAGAACTCCTCGGTCACTGTGACTATTTTATCCTTATTTGTGATGACATTGCCTTGCTTATCCTTTAGTGCATACATCTGATTTTTCCCCACGCCAAGACGTCTCTTCACTGCTTTCAGGCTACCTCCGTTCTTTACAGCGTATTCGATCCTCTCCATATCATACTTCTGTATGTCAGCTGTCTTACGCTTATTGATTAGCTTGGAGAGCTCCGATAGTTCTATTCTCTCAGCTGCGGTGGAGATTCTGATGGTTTGCCATTTCCTGATTAGATCTTTCGTCTCCTGTGAAAGTTTACCAGTATCCTGTCTAGCCATAGTGCCCCCGACTTCTACTGCACACTCCATAATAATGCGTGTAAGGTTGTCGCTGGCTTCCTGCGTCGTAAACTCGGCTTCCTCGTTAAGAGCGGAATATCGGTTCTGCAGCGCGATCCTGAATTCTTCTACTTTACGTCACTCCTGCCACTCCTTCTACTTCTAATTCTTCTACTTTACGTCACGTTGCCACTCCTGCCTGGGCCTAAATATTGGCCTGCAGTACCAATAAATAAAAAAATAAAATAAAAATCTTTTGATTTCCACGGTGGTGTGCGTCTCTCTCTCCTTGTCGGTATCTTTCTTTCTCTCTAACCTCTTCAAAACCTTTTATTTTGTTCTTGGTAACCCTTTCTTAACCTTTTTTTACAGATCTTTTGATTTCTAGGGTGATGTGCGTCTCTCTCTCCTTGTCTGTCTCTTGCTTTCCCTCTAACCTCTTTAAGCAATTTTTTTTGTTCATGTTAGCCTTTTCTGGACGTTTTTTTCACGGATCTTTTGATTTACACGTTAATGTGCGTCTCTCCCTCCTTGTCGGTCTCTTTCTTTCTTTCTCTCTAACCTCTCGAAAACCTTTTATTTTGTTTTTGTTAAACTTTTTTGAACCTTTTTTTCACAGAGCTTTTGATTTACACGCTGATGTGCGTCTCTCTCTACTTGTCTCTCTCTTGCTTTCCATCTAACCTCTTCAGAAACCTTTTATTTTGTTCATGTTACCCTTTTCTGAACCTTTCTTTCAGAGATCATTTCACTTACACGGTGATTTGCGTCTCTCTCTCTATGTATGTCTCTTCATTTCTCTCTAACCTCTTGAAAAACCTTTCATTTTGTTCTTGTTACCTTTTATGAATTTTTCATACAGATCTTTTGATTTTCACAGTGATGTGCGTATCTCTCTCCTTGTCTCTCTCTCGTTGTCTCTAACCTCTTGAAAACCTTTAATTTTGTTCCTGATACCTTTTCTGCACCTTTTTTTAGGAGATCTTTTGATTTACACGATGATGTGTGTCTCTTTCTTTCTCTCTAATCTCTTGAAAACCCTACATTTTGTTCTTGTTAACATTTTTAAACTTTTTTTACAGCTCTTTTGATTTCCTAGTTGATGTGCATCTCTCTCTCCTTGTCTGTCTCTTTCTTCCTATCTAACCTCTTGAAAACCTTTTATATTGGTCTTGTTATCCTTTACTAAACCTTTCTTTCACAGATCATTTCATTCAAAATGTGATGTGCATCTCTTTCTTTTGTCTATCTCTTTCTTTGTCTCGAACATCTTCCAAACCTTTTATTTTGTTCTTGTTATTTTGTTCTTTTTGAACCTTTTTTTACAGATCTTGTGATTTAGAGGGTGATCTCTGTCTCCTTGTATGTCTCTTTCTTTCTCTCTAACCTCTTGAAAACCTTTTGTTTTGTTCTTGTTACCCTTTTCTGAACTTCTTTCACAGAAATTTTGATTTACACGATGATGTGTGTCTCTCTCTCCCTCTCTGCCCCTTTCTTTCTCTCTAACCTCTTTGAAACCTTTAAAGGTGTTGTGCCACCAAATTTTAAGTCTGTAAAAAGCCTGCTGTAGGCTTCCTCGGCATGCAACGACCCTCAACACGAAGTGCTGGGTACAGCAAGTGCTTAATATATATTTTAATTCGCTTCTAAAAATTACCTAAATGCTCTTCTGGAAATCGGGACCCATCGCTAGCGCCACTAACCATGACGTCAGTGTATTGCCAGCGCAGCAAAGTTTGTGACGTCATACAACGCTAGCGACTCGAGCGACGTGAACGTGAACTCCAGTTACAGTTTGTTTGGTCGCTTGGTCGTATCGACACACTATACCGATACGACGGCGACGCCGACGAGTCGTTAAAACATCGGCCAACTGACCGCGTTGTCACACCACGCCGACGGCGACACAAACACGTCGGCCGATGGAAAGTCGCCGTAGTGTGACTGACTCGCCGACCGAAGACGCCAACAAAACCGGTCGCCTGACTGGTCGCACGACGCGTCGTCAATCGACCGAGAAGCGAAAACTGCGCCCCGACAACATTCGTGCCGCAATGAACGCGGCTCTATTTTGTTAGTTTCTGGAGGGTAATAAACTCAGTAAGTTCCATTAAGCCCATACAACTCAACACTAGCGCTAATGCGATCCGTATTTTGGCGTTCGACGCTTCGGCCGTGCTCTTCGGCGACGCCGCTACCCCGGAATGCGTGTGCGATCGGCTCGCCTGTAGAAAATATAAGGTCAGTTTCGTGCAGAAGAACAGTTACGTAGGGTAATTTGGGTAATAAGGGATCAGTATCGGCAAAGGTTTTTAACGTAAAACGTAAAACCAAAGTACGGCAAGCACTATCCCTTCAGTGCAAAATCGCAGTCGCAGCCGGGCACACTTATTTTTGCGAGCGCTTTCGCAGAAGAGCAGAGTTGATGGCGATAAGCTGTCGCGGGGGCTTCGCGGAACCTTGCTGCGCAAGCGCTATTTAAAAAAATGTGAGTTTACAAGCCAGGAATTCTGTAAACTAGCTAGTAAACACCGACGTACGACTCCAAGGATGGGCCTCCATCTAGTACACCGGCTATATCGCGGAGCGTAATCGTTTGTTCGCTGGCTCAGTGGTCTCGCGCGTTCCGCCCATCCGGTCAACGTTGCCGGTTCGATTCGCGGCGGAGGCAGCTTTTTTTTTTTTTTTTGAGCGTTTTTTTAGCATTTTTATGGTTTGCAAATCCATGGTTTTCATTTGTCTGCATCCGAGGATGCAGACAAAGAATCCGCGTCGGAGCTGTCGCGGCTTGACGTGACGAGTCGGCGTGTTTACTTCCGTGGTGAAGCACGTATGTGGGGGAGCAGACGCCGCAGTAAAGTCGCAACGTACCGCAGCGCCGCCGTGGCAGAACCTCCTCGCAACACTTTGACGTCACTGCTTGAATCGGCGCCCAGAAACCGAAACCGAATCCTGTTCACATGAATCGTGCGATAATAAATTTTTCACTCAGAATATGTGCGTGTGAGAGCATGTATCATGCTTTCTAACGAATTATAAAACGTTTGCAACAAAGAATGCACAAGCAACAAATTTGGTGGCACAACACCTTTAATTTTGTTCCTGTTAACTTTTCTGAACCTTTTTTTACAGATCTTTTGATTTCCACGGTGATGTGCGTCTCTCTCTCCTTGTCTGTCTGTTGCTTTCTCTCAAACCTCTTGAAAACCCTTTATTTTTTCTTATTAGCCTTTTCTGAACCTTTCTTTCACAGATCATATCATTTACACGGTGATGTGTGTCTCTCTCTTCTTGTATGTCTCTTTCTTTCTCGCTAACCTCTTGAAAACCTTTCATTTTGTTCATGTTAACCTTTTCTGAACCTTTTTTTACAGATCTTTTGATTTCCATGGAGACGTGCATCTCTCTCTCGTTGTCTCACTATTGCTTTCTCTCGAACTTCTTGAAAACCTATTTATTTTGTTCAAGTTACCCTTTTCTGAACCTTTCTTTCCCAGATCTTTTATTAGCACGGGGATGTGCGTCTCTCCTCCTTGTCGGTCTCTTTTTTTGTGTAACATCTTGAAAACCTTTTATTTTGTTCTTGTTAACCTTTTCTGAACTATCTCTTCTCAGAACTTTTGATTTACACGGTGATGTGCGTCTCTCCCTCCCAGTCGGTCTCGGTCTTTCTCTCTTACCTCTTCAAAAACTTTTATTTCGTTCTTGTTTACCTTTTCGAACCTTTTTTTACAGACCTTTTGATGTACACGGTGATGTGCATCTCTCTCTCCTTGTCTGTCTCTTTCTTCCTATCTAACCTCTTGAAAACATTTTATATTGCTCTTGTTATCCTTTTCTGAACCTTTCTTTCACAGATCATTTAATTCAAAATGTGATGTGCATCTCTGTCTCCTTGTCTATCTCTTTCTTTGTCTCTAAACTTTTCATAACCTTTTATTTTGTTCTTGTTTACCTTTTCGAACCTTTTTTTACAGATCTAGTTATTTAGACGGTGATGTGCATCTCTTTCTCCTTGCATGTCTGTTTCTTTCTCTCTAACCTCTTCAAAACCTTTTTTTGTACTTGTTACCCTTTTCTGAACCTTTCTTTTAGGGATCATTTCACTTACACCATGATTTGCGTCTCTCTCTCTTTGTATGTCTCTTCATTTCTCTCTAACCTCTGGAAAACCTTTCATCTTGTGCTTGTTAACCTTTTCTGAACCTTTTTTTACAGATCTTTTGATTTCCACGGTGACGTGCATCTCTCTCTTGTTGTCTCACTTTTGCTTTCTCTCGAACTTCTTGAAAACCTAATTATTTTGTTCAAGTTACCCTTTTCTGAACCTTTCTTTCACAGATATTTTATTAGCCCGGTGATGTGCGTCTCTCCTCCTTGTCGGTCTCTTTTTTGTGTAACATCTTGAAAACCTTTTTTTTTCTTGTTAACCTTTTCTGAACTTTCTCTTCTCATAACTTTTGATTTACACGGTGATGTGCATCTCTCCCTTCCTGTCTGTCTCGGTCTTTCTCTCATACCTCTTCAAAAACTTTTATTTTGTTCTTGTTAACCTTTTCGAACCTTTTTTAAAGACCTTTTGATGTGCACGGTGATGTGCATCTCTCTATCCTTGTCTGTCTCTTTCTTCCTATCTAACCTCTTGAGAACCTTTTATATTGTTCTTGTTATCCTTTTCTGAACCTTTCTTTAACAGATCATTTCATTCAGAATGTGATGTCCACCTCTCTGTCCTTGTCTGTCTTTCTTTGTCACTAATCTTTTCAAAACCTTTTATTTTGTTCTTGTTTACCTTTTCGAACCTTTCTTTAGAGATCTTGTGATTTAGACGGTGATGTGCATCTCTCTCTCCTTGTATGTCTGTTTCTATCTCTCTAACCTCTTCAAAACCTTTTTTTGATCTTGTTATCCTTTTCTGAACCTTTCTTTCAGAGATCATTTCATTACACCATGATGTGCGTTTCTGTCTCCTTGTATGTCTCTTTCTTTCTCTCTAACATCTTGAAAACCTTTCGTTTTGGTCTTGTTAACCTTTCCTGAACTTTTCTTTACAGATCTTTTGTTTTCCTAGGTGATGTGCATCTCTCTCTCCTTGTCTGTCTCTTTCTTCCTATCTAACCTCTTGAAAACCTTTTATATTGTTGTTGTTACCCTTTTCTGATCCTTTCTTTCACAGATCATTTCATTCAAAATGTGATGTGCATCTCTCTCTCCTTGTCTACCTCTTATTTGTCTCTAACCTCTTCAAAACCTTTTATTTTGTTCTTGTAATTTTGTTCTTTTCGAACCTTTTTTACAGATCTTGTGAATTAGAGGGTGATGTGCATCTGTCTCTCCTTGTATGTCTCTTTCTTTCTCTCTAACCTCTTGAAAACCTTTTGTTTTGTTACCCTTTTCTGAACTTTTTTTACAGATCTTTTGATTTCCACGCTGATGTGCGTCTCTCTCTCCTTGTCTGTCTCTTGCTTTCTCTCAAACCTCTTGAAAACCCTTTTGTCTATCTCTTTCTGTGTCTCTAACCTCTTGAAAACCTTTTATTTTGTTCTTGTTACACTTTTCGAACCTTTTTTTAGAGATCTTTTGATTTAAATGGTGAAGTGCATCTCTCTCTTCTTGTCTGTCTTTTTCTGTCTCTCTAACCGCTTGAAAACATTTTCTTTTGCTCATGTTGCCCTTTTCTGAACCTTTTTTTTACAGAGCTTTTGATCTACACGCTGATGTTCGTCTGTTTCTCCTTGTCCATCTCTTTGTTTCTATCTAACCCCTTCAAAACCTTTATTTTGTTCTTGTTATCTATTCTGAACCTTTTTTTACAGATCTTTTGATTTCCACGGTGATGTGCGTCTCTCTCTACTTGTCTCTCTCTTGCTTTCTCTCTAACCTCTTCAAAAACCTTTTATTTTGTTCATGTTACCCTTTTGTAAACCTTTCTTTCACAGATCCTTTCGTTTACAACATGGTTTGCTTCTCTATCTCCTTGTATGTCTCTTTATTTCTCTGTAACCTCTTGAAAACCTTTCATTTTGTTCTTTTTAAGCTTTTTTAAAAATTTCTTTCACGGATGGTTTGATTTACACGGTGATGTGCGTCTCTCTCTCCCTATCTATGCCTTTATTTCTCTCTATCTCTAGAAAACCTTTCATTTTGTTCCTGTACCTTTTCTGCACCGTTTTTCACAGATCTTTTGATTTATACTGTGATATGTGTCTCTTTCTTTCTCTCTAACCTCTTGAAAACCTTTCATTTTTTTTGTAACCCTTTCTGAACTTTTTTTTACAGATATCTTGATTTCCTAGTTTATGTGCATCTCTGTCTTCTTGTCTGTCTTTTTCTTTCTCTCTAATCTCATCAAAATCTTTTATTTTGTTCTTGTTAACCTCTTCGATCCTTTTTTTACAGATCTTTTGATGTACACGGTGATGTGCGTCTCTCTCTTTCCTCGTCTGCTTTTTCTTTCTATCTAACCTCTTGGAAACCTTTCATTTTGTTCTTGTTAACCTTTTCTGAACTTTTTTTTACAGATCTTTTGATTTCCTTGGTGATGTGCATCTTTCTCTCCTTGTCTGTCTTTTTTTTTCTCTCTAACCTCTTCAAAACCTTTTATGTTGTTATTGTTAACCTTTTCGAACCTTTTTTTGCAGATCTTTTATTCACTCGCTTATGTGCATCTCTTTCTCCGTGTGTGTTTCTTGCGTTCTCTCTAGCCTCTTGAAAACTTTTTTTTTTGTTCATGTTACCCTTTTCTGAATCTTTCTTTTACAGATCATTTCGTGTACACCATGATGTGCGTCTATCTCTCCTTGTATATCTTTCTTTCTCTCTAACCTCTTGAAAACCTTTTTTTTGTTCTTGTTAACCTCTTCTGAACCTTTTTTTACAGATCTTTTGATTTCCTTGGTGATGTGCATCTCTGTCTTTTTGTCGCTCTCTTTCTCTCTAATGTCTCGAAAACCTTTAATTTTGTTCTTTTTAGCCTTTTTTGAACTTTTTTCGCAGATCTTTTGATTTACACAGTGTTGTGCGTCTCTCTCTCCCTGTCTTTCTCTTTCTTTCTCTCTAACCTCTTGAAAACCTTTTTTTTTGTTTTTGTTACCCTTTTCTGAACCTTTCTTTCACAGATCTTTTTGATTTCCACGGTAATGTGCATCTCTCTCTCCTTGTCTGTCTCTTTCTTTCTCTTTAACCTCTTCAAAACGTTTATTTTGTTCTTGTTACCTTTTCTGAACCTTTTTCTACAGATCTTTTGATTTCCACGGTGATGAGCGTCTCTCTCTCTAATTGTCTCTCTCTTGCTTTCGCTCTAACCTCTTGGAAACCTTTTATTTTTTTTATGTTACCCTTTTCTGAACCTCCCTTTCACATATTTTTTCATTTACACGGTGATGTGCATCTCTGTCTCCTTGTATATGTCTTTCTTTCTCTCTAACCTCTTGAAAAAATTTCATTTTGTTCTTGTTAACCTTTTCTGAACATTTTTTTACAGATCTTTTGATTTCCACGGTGATGTGCATCTCTCTCTCTTTGCGTCACTATTGCTTTTTCTCGAACTTCTTGAAGACCTATTTGCTTTGTTCAAGTTACCCTTTTCTCCACCTTTCTTTCACAGATCTAATATTTCCACGGTGATCTAATATACTCCCACATCGCAACTCATCTCGACCGAAATTCCTTCTTTTTTCCTAACCAGCATGGGTTCCGGCGTGGGCTGTCGTGCGAGACACAGCTGTACGAATTTTCTACTGATCTTCATTTTAACCTGGACTCTTCTTTTCAAACAGATGTAATATACCTCGACTTCTCCATACCTTTCGACCGTGTTCCCCACCGGCGTCTAAATAGTAAACTTTCTTGTCTCAGCATTGACCCCTTAGCCCTATCTTGGATTAAAAATTTTCTTACCGGTCGTGTTCAGTTTACTGTAGTCGCGAATAATGAATCAACCAGTGTTGATGTAGTTTCCGGTTTACCGCAAGGTTCCGTTCTTGGGCCTCTTTTGTTTATAATATTTAATAATCATATCCCAGACGAAATTTCATCTTCCATCCACCTTTTTGCAGACGATTGTGTACTTTACCGTCGCATTTCATGTTGTACTGACCAAATTGCATTGCAGAATGACTTGTCTACCAAAAATAAATGGTGTTCGCGGTGGCTAATGCTGCTTAATACAAAGAAATGTAAATTCATGCACGTTTCGCGCAAGCGCACTAACTTTTCCTTTCAGTATTCTGTGAACTTCCAACCCTTAACCCAGGTCGACTCGTATCATTATCTTGGCGCAACCATATCAAGTAAACTAACATGGTCCGATCATATAGAACAACTAGTCGCCGCTTCAGCAAAATCACTGGGCTACATCAAAAGATCCCTTACGTTCTGCCCACCGCAAATCCGAAAATTAGCTTACGAAACCTTCACGCGTACTAAACTTGAATATGCGTCTGCTATTTGGAACCCTGACCAAAATTACCTAATCAACGCATTAGAAGCAATCCAAAATCGCGCTGCCAGATTTATCACCTCACAATACAGTCCTCGCTTAAGTATTACCACTATTAAACGATCCCTAAACCTCCCTTCCCCAGAAATTCGCCGCAAGGTCACTCGGCTCTGCCTTCTGCACAAACTATACTTTTCCCTTCACAACGCAATAACGTTCTTCTCCCTCCCGCCCGTTCATCACGTCGCCTCTTTAACTCTTCAGTTTACAGCGCTTACATGGTTCGACTAACGCTTTCAAAAAATCCTTTTTACCTACAGCCATTGAAGACTGGAATAACCTGCCTGAATCCATAGTGCACGAACAAAACCAATTAAAATTTAAACAGCTAATCACAAATCATTTGATTTATTAGTAAATTTACATTTGTTGCCGTTTTCTCCCATGTATATTTATTTCCTTCTGTTGACACTGTTTTTATCATGTAGTTCACTCACGATTATGCTTTGTACCATTGACAATCATGCATCTGTGGAATTGTGCTTTGCCTCCCCCCTCATGTAATACCCCGCAATGGGCCTTTAAGGGTTCAATAAATGATGATGATGATGATGTGCGTTTCTCCTCCTTGTCAGTCTCTTTTTTTGTGTAACATCTTGAAAACCTTTTTTTTTCTTGTAACCTTTTCTGAAGTTTCTTTCTCAGATCTTTTGATTTACACGGTGATGTGCGTCTCTGCCTCCCTATCTGTGTCGGTCTTTCTGTCTTACCTCTTCAAAAACTTTAATTAGTTCTTGTTAACCTTTTCAAATCTTTTTTTACAGACCTTTTGATGTACACGGTGATGTGGGTCTCTCTCTCATTGTCTGTCTCTTTTCTTCTATCTTCCTTTTTGAAAACCTTTTATATTGTTGTTGTTACCCTTTTCTGATCCTTTCTTTCACAGATCATTTCATTCAAAATGTGATGTGCATCTCTCACTCCTTGTCTATCTCTTTATTTGTCTCTAACCTCTTCAAAACCATTTATTGTGTTCTTGTTATTTTGTTCTTTTCGAACCTTTTTTTACAGATCTTGTGAATTAGATGGTGATGTGCATCTGTGTCTCCTTGTATGTCTCTTTCTTTCTCTCTAACCTCTTGAAAACCTTTTGTATTGTTACCCTTTTCTGAATTTTTTTTACAGATCTTTTGATTTCCACGCTGATGTGCGTCTCTCTCTCCTTGTCTGTCTCTTGCTTTCTCTCAAACCTCTTGAAAACCCTTTTGTCTATCTCTTTCTTTGTCTCTAACCTCTTGAAAACCTTTTATTTTGTTCTTGTTACACTTTTCAAACCTTTTTTTAAAGATCTTTTGATATAAATGGTGATGTGCATCTCTCTCTTCTTGTCTGTCTTTTTCTTTCTCTCTAACCTCTTGAAAACATTTTGTTTTGCTCATGTTGCCCTTTTCTGAACCTTTCTTTCACAGATATTTTTATTTGCACGGTGTTGTGCGTCTCTGTCTCCTTGTGTGTCTCTTTCTTTCTCTCTAACCTCTTGAAAACCTTTTATTTTGTTCTTGTTAGCTTTTGTAAAACCGGTCTTTCAAGGATGATTTGATTTACATGGTGATGTGCGTCTCTCTCTCCCTATCTATGCCTTTCTTTCTCTCTACCTCTTGAAAACCTTTTATTTTGTTCCTGTACCTTTTCTGCACCTTTTTTCACACATCTTTTGATTTATACGGTGATGTGTGTCTCTTTCTTTCTCTCTAACCTCTTGAAAACCTTTCATTTTTTCTTGTAACCCTTTCTGAACTTTTTTTTACAGATATCTTAATTTCCTAGGTAATGTGCATCTCTGTCTTCTTATCTGTCTTTTTCTTTCTCTCTAACGTCATCAAAATCTTTTATTTTGTTCTTGTTAACCTTTTCGATTAATTTTTTAGATCTTTTGATTTCCGCGGTGATGTGCGTCTCTCTCTACATGTCTCTTTCTTGCTTTCCCTCTAACCTCTTCAGAAACCTTTTATTTTGTTCATGGTAGCCTTTTCTGAACCTTTCTTGCAGAGATCATTTCATTTACACCATAGTTTGCGTCTCTCTCTCCATGTATGTCTCTTTATTTCTCTCTAACCTCTTCAAAACCTTTAATTTTGTTATTTTTAACCATTTGTAAAACCTTTCTTTCACGGATCGTTTGATTTACACGGTGATGTGCGTCTCTCTCTCCCTATCTATGCCTTTCTTCCTCTCTACCTCTTGAAAACCTTTTATTTTGTTCCCATACCTTTTCTGCACCTTTTTTCACAGATCTTTTGATTTATACGGTGATGTGTGTCTCTTTCTTTCTCTCTAACCTCTTGAATACCTTTCATTTTTTCTTGTTAACCCTTTCTGAAGTTTTTTTTCAGATATGTTTATTTCCTCGTTGATGTGCATCTCTGTCTTCTTGTCTGTCTTTTTCTTTCTCTCTCACGTCATCAAAATCTTTTATTTTGTTCTTGTTAACCTTTTCGATATATTTTTTACAGATCTTTTGATGTACACATTTATGTGCATCTCCCTCTCCTTGTCTGTCTCGTTCTTTCTCTCTAACCTCTTGAAAACCTTTTAATTTGTTCATGTTACCCTTTTCTGAACCTTTTTTCACAGATCTTTTGATTTCCATGGTGATGTGCGTCGATCACTCCTTGTCTGTCTCTTTCTTTATCTCTAACCTCTTCAAAACCTTTATTTTCTTCTTGTTAACCTTTTCTAAACCTTTTTTTACAGATCTTTTGATTTCCACGGTGATGTGCGTCTCTCTCTCCTTGTCGGTCTCTTTCTTTCTCTCTAACCTCTTGAAAACCTTTTGTTTTGTTTTTGTTACCCTTTTCTGAACTTTCTTTCACAGAAATTTTGATTTACACGATGATGTGTGTCTCTCTCTCCCTCTCTGCCCCTTTCTTTCTCTCTAACCTCTTTGAAACCTTTAATTTTGTTCCTGTTAACTTTTCTGAACCTTTTTTTACAGATCTTTTGATTTCCACGGTGATGTGCGCCTCTCTCTACTTGTCTCTGTCTTGCTTTCTCTCTAACCTCTTCAAAAACCTTTTATTTTGTTCATGTTACCCTTTTCTGAACTTTTCTTTCACAGATCCTTTTATTTACATCATGTGTTGCGTATCTCTCTCCTTATATGTCTCTTTATTTCTCTCTAACATCTCGAAAACCTTTCATTTTGTTCTTTTTAAGCTTTTGTAAAATCTTTCTTTCACAGATCTTTTGATTTATACGGTGATGTGTCTCTTTCTTTCTCTCTGACCTCTTGAAACCTTTTATTTTATTCTTGTTAACCATTTCCGAACCTTTTTTCAAGGATCTTTTGATTTACACGCTGATGTGTGTCTCTTTCTCCTTGTATATGTCTTTCTTTCTCTCTAGCTTCTTCAAAACCTTTTTTACAAAACCTTCTTTTGATTTTCACGGTGATGTGCGTCTCTCTTTCCTTTACTCTTCTTTCTCTCTAACCTCTTGAAAACCTTTTTTTTGTTCCTGTAACCTTTTCTGCGCCTTTTTTCACAGATCTTTTGATTTACACGATGATGTGTGTCTCTTTCTTTCTCTCTATCCTCTTGAAAACCCTTCGTTTTGTTTTTGTTAACAATTTCTGAACTTTTTTTACAGATTGTTTGATTTCCTAGTTGATGTGCATCTCTCTCCACTTGTCTGATTCTTTCTTTCTCTCTAACCGCTTCAAAACGTTTTTATTTTCTTCTTGTTACCCTTTGCCAATTTTTTTTTACAGACCTTTTGATTTACAATGTCTTGGGCATCTCTCACTCTCCTTGTCTGTCTCTTTCTTTGTCTCTAACCTCTTCAGAACCTTTTAAGTGCGATGCACTTCTTAAGCGACCCTGAACCTGCGTCCACCGGCGATGTCCGCATAGCATACCCACGTGGGGGATTGGCCAGGAATCTCCTCGTCTTCCTTGGCAACGGGGGAGATGGGCGCGCGCTGCCTGGCCGCTGACATGGCACATACCCACGTGGGGGATTGGCCAGGAATTTGGCGTGAGAAGGGCTAATGCACCCGCTTAAAGGAGTAGTGACATGAAATTTCAAAGCTGAGATCCGCTCTAGCAATCAAGTACAACGACAATACAAATAGGTGTCTGTGAATAAATGCATCTTTCTTTCTTTGTAGTTGTGTGTGTGTGTGGGATCTCTCTTTCGCGAACATTACCGAACCGCGCAAATTCAACTCGTGCATTCGCACTTTCACATTCTTCCCCTCGGGGAAATGCGGGGAATTTTTATTTTAGTTTTGTTAACCTTTTCCTAACCTTCTTTCGCAGATATTTTGATTTACACGGTAATGTGCGTCTCTCTCTCCCTGTCTGTCTTTTTCTTTCTCTCTGAACTCTGCAAAAAGTTTTTTTGTCCTTGTTAACCTTTTCTGAACCTTTTTTTCCAAGATTGTTTGATTGACACGATGATGTGCGTCTCTCTCTCCTTGCCTCTCTCTCGCTTTCTCTCTAACCGCTTGAAAACCTTGTTTTTGTTTATGTTACCCTTTTCTGCGCCTTTCTTTCACAGATCTTTTCATTTACACCATGACATGCGTCTCTCTCTCCTTTCTATCTCTTTCTTTCTCTAACCCCTTCGAAACCTTTTATTTTGTTCCTGTTAACTTTTCTGAACCTTTTTTTACAGATCTTTCGATTTCCATGGTGATGTGCGTCTCTCTCTCCTTGTCTGTCTCTTGCTTTCTCGCTAACCTCTTAAAAACCTTTCATTTTGTTCTGGTTAACCTTTTCTGAACCTTTTTTTACAGATCTTTTGATTTTCACGGTTATGTGCATCTCTCTCTCGTTGTCTTACTATTGCTTTCTCTCGAACTTCTTGAAAACCTATTTATTTTGTTCAAGTTACCCTTTTCTGAACCTTTCTTTCACAGATCTTTTATTTGCACGGTGATGTACATGTCTCTCTCCTTGTATGTCTCTCTCTTTCTCCCTAACCTCTCAAAGACCTTTAATTTGTTCTTGTTAACCTTTTCCGAACCTTTTTTCACAGACCCTTTTATTATACGGTGATGTGCGTCTCTCTCCTTGTCGGTCTCTTTTTGTTTAACATCTTGAAAATCTTTTATTTTTTTCTTCTTAACCTTTTATGAACTTACTCTTCTCAGAACTTTTGATTTACACGGGTGTGTGCGTCTCTCCCTCCCTGTCTGTCTCTTTCTTTCTCTCGAACCTCTTAAAGAACTTTTATTTTGTTCTTGTTAACCATTTCTGAACCTTTTTTCACAAAACCTCTTGGAAACCCTTCATTTTGTTCCTGTTAACATTTTCTAAACTTTTTTTCCCGATAATTTGATTTCGAAATTGATGTGCATCTCTCTCTACTTGTCTGATTTTTTGTTTCTCTCTAACCTCTTCAAAACCTTTTATTTTGTTCTTGTTAACCTTTTCGAACCGTTTTTTACAGACCTTTTGATGTACACGGTAATGGGCGTCTCTCTCTCCTTGTCTGCCTGTTAATATCTCTCTAACCTCTTCAAAACCTTTTTATTTTGTCCTTGTTAACCTTTTCTGAACCTTTCTTTCACAGATCATTTCATTACACCATGATGTGCGTCTCTCTCTCCTTGTATGTCTCTTTCTTTCTCTCTAACCTCTCGAAAACCTTTATTTTCGTTCATGTCACCCTATTTTGAACCTTTTTTTACAGATCTTTTGATTTATACGGTGATGTGCGCCTCTCTCTGCTTGTCGGTCTCCTTCTTTCTCTCTAACCTATCGAAAACATTTTGTTTTGTTCTTTTCTACCTTTTCTGAATTTTTTTCTCACATCTTTTTATTGACATGGTGATGTGCGTCTCTCTCTCCCTGTCTGTCTCTTTTTTTCTCTCTATCCTCTTCAAAACCTTTTATTTTGCTCTTGTTATCCTTTCTGACCCTTTTTTCCACCGATCGTTTGATTTACACAGGCACGTGTGTCTCTCTCTGCCTGTCCGTGCCTTTCTTTCTCTCTAACCTCTTGAAAACCTTCTATTTTGTTCCTGTTACTTTTCTGCACTTTTTTTCACTGATCTTTTGATTTAGATGATGATGTGTGTCTCTTTCTTTCTATCTAACCTTTTGAAAACCTTTCATTTTGTTCTTGTTGATCTTTTCTGAACCATTTTTTAGAGATGTTTTGATTTCCACGGTGATGTGCATCTCTCTCTCCTTGTCTGTCTCTTTATTTTTCTCTAACCTCTTCAAAACCTTTTTATTTTGTTCTTGTTACCCTTTTCCAACCTTTTTTTACAGACCTTTTCATTTACACTGTAATGTGCATCTCTCTCTCCTTGTCTGTCTCTTTCTTTGTCTCTAACCTCTTCAAAAGCTTTTATTTTGTTCTTGCTAACCTTTAACGAACCGTTTTTCGCAGATCTTTTGATTTACACGGTTAGGTGCGTCTCTCTCTCCCTGTCTGTCTTTTTCTTTCTCTCTAAAATCTTGAAAAACTTCTTTTTGTTTATGTTACACTTTTCTGAAGCTTCTTTTCCCAGATCTTTTTATTTACACGATAATATGCATCTCTCTCACCTTTCTATCTCTTTCTTTGTCTCTAACCCCTTCAAAACCTTTTATTTTGTTCTTGTTAACCTTTTTGAACCTTTTTTTACAGATCGTTTGATTTACACGGTGATTTGCGTCTCTCTCTCCCTGTCTGTCCCTTTCTTTCTCTCTAACCTCTTAAAAACCTTTTGTTTTCTTCTTCGTTTTACACTTATCTGAACTTTTTTTCACAGATCTTTTGATTTACACAATGATGTGCGTCTCTCTCTTCCTGTTTGTCCCTTTCCTTCTCTCTATCCTTTTGAAAACCTTTTATTTTGTTCTTGTTACCCTTTTCTGAACCTGTTTTTCACAGATCTATTGATTTCCTAGTTGATGTGCATCTCTCTCTACTTCTCTGATTCTTTCTTTCTCTCTAACCTCTTCGAAACCTTTTATTTCGTTCTTGTTAACCTTTTCGAACCTTTTTTTACAGACCTTTTGATGTACACGGTGATGTGCGTCTCTCTCTCTCCTTGTCTGTCTCTTTCCTTCTATCTAACCTCTTGAAAACCTTTATTTTGTTCTTGTTACCTTTTTCTGAACCTTTCCTTCACAGATCAATTCATTCAAAATGTGATGTGCATCTCTCTCGCCTTGTCTATCTCTTTCTTTGTCTCTAACTTCTTGAAAACCTTTTGTTTTGTTTATGTTACCCTTTTCTGAACCTTTCTTTCACAGATCTTTTCATTTACATGGTGATGTGCGTCTCTTTCTCCTTGTGTGTCTCTTTCTTTCCCTCTAACCTCTTGAAAACCTTGTATTTTGTTCTTATTAACCTTTTCTAAACCATTTTTTCACAGAGCTTTTGATTTATACGCTGATGTGGGTCTCTTTCTCCTTGTCCGTCTCTTTGTTTCTCTCTAACCTCTTGAAAACTTTTAATTTTGTTCATGTTACCCTTTTCTGAATCTTTCTTTTACAGATCATTTCGTGTACACCATGATGTGCGTCTCTCTCCTTGTATATCTTTCTTTCTCTCTAACCTCTTGAAAACCTTTTATTTTGTTCTTGTTAACCTCTTCTGAACCTTTTTTTACAGATCTCTTGATTTCCATGGTGATGTGCATCTCTGTCTTCTTGTCGCTCTCTTTCTCTCTAATGTCTCGAAAACCTTTTATTTTGTTCTTTTTAACCTTTTCTGAACTTTTTTCGCAGATCTTTTGATTTACACAGTGTTGTGTGTCTCTCTCTCCCTGTCTTTCTCTTTCTTTCTCTCTAACCTCTTGAAAACCTTTTATTTGTTTTTGTTACCCTTTTCTGAACCTTTCTTTCACAGATCTTTCTTTCACAGACTGGAGAGGTGCCCAATTGAATTGCCCGACCTGGCCAGACTTTTACAGTTCTGCCTAGCGAACACTTATTTTACGTTTGAACAAGTGCACTACCGACAAGTTCATGGTACAGCGATGGGTGCGTCGGTGTCTGTAACGGCTGCGAACCTGACAATGGAGTCATTGGAACGCTGTGCACTGGCCTCCTTTGTTCCGGCCCCAAACATTTTCCTTCGTTATGTAGATGACTGTTTTTGCATAATTCGTAGAGACGTGCTACCCCAGTTCACAACGCACCTCAACTGCATGAATGCGGCCATACAGTTCACTGTTGAAGAAGAGATCAATGGACAACTGCCGTTTTTAGACGTGCTCGTCAAACGCTCCGGACCCGACCTCGTATTTGACGTGTACCGGAAGAGCAGCCATACCGGTCGTTATCTCCACTTCAGATCCGTTCAACCCGCCTCACACAAGCGCTCTGTAGTGTCTTCTTTGATCCGACGGAGCCATACTATTTGCACAAGGCCAGAAGACGTGGCGAAGGACGTTAAGAGAGTTCGTCAGGACCTGTCGGGCTGCGGCTACCCTGACGCCTTTGTTTCCTCCGTGGAAAGAAGGATGGCTCTGCAGACAACGCCCAGTGCCGGTAAAAAGAAGTGGGCTGCCATTCCTTATGTCCCTGGTACAAGCGAAGCATTGGCTCGTGTTCTGCGCAGCTATGATGTGCACGTGGCACACGTGCCATCGAAGAGGCTGCGATACACATTGACCCGCGTAAAGGATAAGCTTCCTAAAGAAAGATATCCCGGAGTGATATATGAGGTTCCTTGTGGAAACTGCAACTGTGTGTACGTAGGCGAGACGGGATGCTTTCAAAAGCGCCTAAAACAGCACTGCTATGATGTGAGGACGAAAAAAGTTGCGTCGAATGCCCTCGCCGAACATGCAGAGCTGTCGGGTCACGAGATAGACTGGGAAAATGCACGCATCATCACTACGGAGAAGAATTTGGCCGCAAGATTAAATTTAGAATCGCCAATAATACAGACAACGCCTAACACCCTCAATCGCAACATCGAAACCTTGCACCCAATGTATGCACGCGGCCTACGTCATGTTTTAAAGCCTACTTAAGGCCGTTTTTCTCTGCAATAAATTTCATTGTGAACAAGCCGAAACGTCTTTTGTGCGGGTGCGGGAGCCGAAACGTCTTTTAAGTTTTTCTTTTTCTTTTTCGTTACTTGGTCGGTGCCCTCTTTCTCTCTCAAATGTACCCTCCCGACCAGACGGTTGTCCGTCAAAACCTTGACTTCAGATCTTTTCATTTACACGGTGATGTGCGTCTGTCTCTCCTTGTGTGTTCTTTCTTTCTCTCTAACCTCTTCAAAACTTTGTATTTTGTTCTTGTTAACCTTTTCTGAACCGTTTTCCACAGTTCTTTTTGATTTCCATGGTAATGTGCGTCTCCCTCTCCTTGTCTATCTCTTTCTTTCTCTTTAACCTCTTCAAAACGTTTATTTTGTTCTTGTTACCTTTTCTGAACCTTTTTCTACAGATCTTTTGATTTCCACGGTGAAGAGAGTCTCTCTCTCTAATTGTCTCTCTCTTGCTTTCGCTCTAACCTCTTGAAAACCTTTTATTTTTTTTATGTTACCCTTTTCTGAACCTCCCTTTCACATATTTTTTCATTTACACGGTGATGTGCATCTCTGTCTCCTTGCATATGTCTTTCTTCCTCTCTAACCTCTTGAAAAAATTTCATTTTGTTCTTGTTAACCTTTTCTGAACCTTTTTTTACAGATCTTTTGATTTCCACGGTGATGTGCATCTCTCTCTCGTTGCGTCACTATTGCTTTTTCTCGAACTTTTTGAAGAACTATTTGTTTTGTTCAAGTTACCCTTTTCTCCACCTTTCTTTCACAGATCTAATATTTCCACGGTGATCTAATATACTCCCACATCGCAACTCATCTCGACCGAAATTCCTTCTTTTTTCCTAACCAGCACGGGTTCCGGCGTGGGCTGTCGTGCGAGGCACAGCTGTACCAATTTTCTACTGATCTTCATTTTAACCTCGACTCTTCTTTTCAAACAGATGTAATATACCTCGACTTTTCCAAAGCTTTCGACCGTGTTCCCCACCGGCGTCTAATAAGTAAACTTTCTTGTCTCAGCATTGACCCCTTAGCCCTATCTTGGATTCAAAATTTTCTTACCGGTCGTGCTCAGATTACTGTAGTCGCGAATAATGAATCAAGCCGTGTTGATGTAGTTTCCGGTTTACCGCAAGGTTCCGTTCTTGGGCCTCTTTTGTTTATAATATTTAATAATGATATCCCAGACAAAATTTCATCTACCATCCGCCTTTTTGCAGACGATTGTGTACTTTACCGTCGCATTTCATGTTGTACTGACCAAATTGCATTGCAGAATGACTTGTCTACCATAAATAAATGGTGTTCGCGGTGGCTAATGCTGCTTAATACAAAGAAATGTAAATTCATGCACGTTTCGCGCATGAATTTAAATGAACTTTGCCTTTCAGTATTCTGTGAACTTCCAACCCTTAACCCAGGTCGACTCGTATCGTTATCTTGGCGTAACCATATCAAGTAAACTAACATGGTCCGATCATATAGAACAACTAGTCACCGCTTCAGCAAAATCACTGGGCTACATCAAAAGATCCCTTACGTTCTGCCCACCGCAAATCCGAAAATTAGCTTACGAAACCTTCACGCGTACTAAACTTGAATATGCGTCTGCTATTTGGAACCCTCACCAAAATTACCTAATCAACGCATTAGAAGCAATCCAAAATCGCGCTGCCAGATTTATCACCTCACAATACAGTCCTCGCTTAAGGATTACCACTATTAAACTATCCCTAAACCTCCCTCCCCTAGAAATTTGCCGCAAGGTCACTCGCCTCTGCCTTCTGCACAAACTATTCTATAATTTCCCTTCACAACGCAATACCGTTCTTCTCCCTCCCGCCCGTTCATCACGTCGCCTCTTTAACTCTTCAGTTTACAGCGCTTACATGGTTCGACTAACACTTTCAAAAAATCCTTTTTACCTACAGCCATTGAAGACTGGAATAACCTGCCTGAATCCATAGTGCACGAACAAAATTCATTAAAATGTAAACAGCTAATCACAAATCATTTGATTTATTAGTAAATTTACATTTGTTGCCGTTTTCTCCCATGTATATTTATTTCCTTCTGTTGACACTGTTTTTATCATGTAGTTCACGCACGATTATGCTTTGTACCATTGACAAACATGCATCTGTGGAATTGTGCTTTGCCTGCCGCCTTATGTAATACCCCGCAAGGGGCCTTTAAGGGTTCAATAAATGATGATGATGATGATGATGATGATGATGTGCGTTTCTCTTCCTTGTCGGTCTCTTTTTTTGTGTAACATCTTGAAAACCTTTTTTTCCTTCTAACCTTTTCTGAAGTTTCATTCTCAGAACTTTTGATTTACACGGTGATGTGTGTCTCGCCCTCCCTATCTGTGTCGGTCTTTCTCTCTTACCTCTTCAAAAACTTTAATTAGTTCTTGTTAACCTTTTCGAATCTTTTTTTACAGACCTTTTGATGTACACGGTGATGTGGGTCTCTCTCTCATTGTCTGTATCTTTTCTTCTATCTTCCTTCTTGAAAACCTTTTATTTTGTTCTTGTTACCCTTTTCTGAGCCTTTCTTTCACAGATCATTTCATTCAATATGTGATGTGCATCTCTCTCTCCTTGTCTATCTCTTTCTTTGTCTCTAACCTCTTGAAAACCTTTTATTTTGTTCTTGTTACCCTTTTCGAACCTTTTCTTACAGATCTTTTGGTTTAGACGGTGATGTGCATCTCTCTTTTTTGGTCTGTCTCTTTCGTTGTCTCTAACCTCTTCAAAACCTTTTTTATTTTGTCCTTGTTAACCTTTTCTAACCTTTTTTTTACAGATCTTTTGATTTACACGGTGGTGTGCATCTCTCTCTCCTTGTCTGTCTCTTGCTTTCTATCTAACCTCTTGAAAACCTTTTATTTTGTTCTGGTTAACCTTTTCTGAACCTTTTTTTACAGATCTTTTGATTTTCACGGTTATGTGCATCTCTCTCTCGTTGTCTCACTATTGCTTTCTCTCGAACTTCTTGAAAACCTATTTATTTTGTTCAAGTTACCCTTTTCTGAACCTTTCTTTCACAGATCTTTTATTTGCACGGTGATGTACATCTCTCTCTCCTTGTATGTCTCTCTCTTTCTCCCTAACCTCTCAAAGACCTTTAATTTGTTCTTGTTAACCTTTTCCGAACCTTTTTTCACAGACCCTTTTATTATACGGTGATGTGCGTCTCTCTCCTTGTCGGTCTCTTTTTTGTTTAACATCTTGAAAATCTTTTATTTTTTCTTCTTAACCTTTTATGAACTTACTCTGCTCAGAACTTTTGATTTACACGGGTATGTGCGTCTCTCCCTCCCTGTCTGTCTCTTTCTTTCTCTCGAACCTCTTAAAGAACTTTTATTTTGTTCTTGTTAACCATTTCTGAACCTTTTTTCACAAAACCTCTTGGAAACCCTTCATTTTGTTCCTGTTAACATTTTCTAAACTTTTTTTCCCGATAATTTGATTTCGAAGTTGATGTGCATCTCTCTCTACTTGTCTGATTTTTTGTTTCTCTCTAACCTCTTCAAAACCTTTTATTTTGTTCTTGTTAACCTTTTCGAACCGTTTTTTACAGACCTTTTGATGTACACGGTAATGGGCGTCTCTCTCTCCTTGTCTGCCTGTTAATATCTCTCTAACCTCTTCAAAACCTTTTTATTTTGTCCTTGTTAACCTTTTCTGAACCTTTCTTTCACAGATCATTTCATTACTAATGATGTGCGTCTCTCTCTCCTTGTATGTCTCTTTCTTTCTCTCTAACCTCTCGAAAACCTTTATTTTCGTTCATGTCACCCATTTTTGAACCTTTTTTTACAGATCTTTTGATTTATACGGTGATGTGCGCCTCTCTCTGCTTGTCGGTCTCCTTCTTTCTCTCTAACCTATCGAAAACATTTTGTTTTGTTCTTTTCTACCTTTTCTGAATTTTTTTCTCACATCTTTTTATTGACATGGTGATGTGCGTCTCTCTCTCCCTGTCTGTCTCTTTTTTTCTCTCTATCCTCTTCAAAACCTTTTATTTTGCTCTTGTTATCCTTTCTGACCCTTTTTTCCACCGATCGTTTGATTTACACAGGCACGTGTGTCTCTCTCTCCCTGTCCGTGCCTTTCTTTCTCTCTAACCTCTTGAAAACCTTCTATTTTGTTCCTGTTACTTTTCTGCACTTTTTTTCACTGATCTTTTGATTTAGACGATGATGTGTGTCTCTTTCTTTCTATCTAACCTTTTGAAAACCTTTCATTTTGTTCTTGTTGATCTTTTCTGAACCATTTTTTAGAGATGTTTTGATTTCCACGGTGATGTGCATCTCTCTCTCCTTGTCTGTCTCTTTATTTTTCTCTAACCTCTTGAAAACCTTTTTATTTTGTTCTTGTTACCCTTTTCCAACCTTTTTTTACAGACCTTTCCAACCTTTTCTTTTCCAACCTTTTTTTACATTTACACTGTAATGTGCATCTCTCTCTCCTTGTCTGTCTCTTTCTTTGTCTCTAACCTCTTCAAAAGCTTTTATTTTGTTCTTGCTAACCTTTAACGAACCGTTTTTCGCAGATCTTTTGATTTACACGGTTAGGTGCGTCTCTCTCTCCCTGTCTGTCTTTTTCTTTCTCTCTAAAATCTTGAAAACTTCTTTTTGTTTATGTTACACTTTTCTGAAGCTTCTTTTCCCAGATCTTTTTATTTACACGATAATATGCATCTCTCTCTCCTTTCTATCTCTTTCTTTGTCTCTAACCCCTTCAAAACCTTTTATTTTGTTCTTGTTAACCTTTTTGAACCTTTTTTTACAGATCGTTTGATTTACACGGTGATTTGCGTCTCTCTCTCCCTGTCTGTCCCTTTCTTTCTCTCTAACCTCTTAAAAACCTTTTGTTTTCTTCTTCGTTTTACACTTATCTGAACTTTTTTTCACAGATCTTTTGATTTACACAATGATGTGCGTCTCTCTCTTCCTGTTTGTCCCTTTCCTTCTCTCTATCCTTTTGAAAACCTTTTATTTTGTTCTTGTTAGCCTTTTCTGAACCTGTTTTTCACAGATCTATTGATTTCCTAGTTGATGTGCATCTCTCTCTACTTCTCTGATTCTTTCTTTGTCTCTAACCTCTTCAAAACCTTTTATTTCGTTCTTGTTAACCTTTTCGAACCTTTTTTTACAGACCTTTTGATGTACACGGTGATGTGCGTCTCTCTCTCTCCTTGTCTGTCTCTTTCCTTCTATCTAACCTCTTGAAAACCTTTATTTTGTTCTTGTTACGTTTTTCTGAACCTTTCCTTCACAGATCAATTCATTCAAAATGTGATGTGCATCTCTCTCGCCTTGTCTATCTCTTTCTTTGTCTCTAACTTCTTGAAAACCTTTTGTTTTGTTTATGTTACCCTTTTCTGAACCTTTCTTTCACAGATCTTTTCATTTACATGGTGATGTGCGTCTCTTTCTCCTTGTGTGTCTCTTTCTTTCCCTCTAACCTCTTGAAAACCTTGTATTTTGTTCTTATTAACCTTTTCTAAACCATTTTTTCACAGAGCTTTTGATTTATACGCTGATGTGGGTCTCTTTCTCCTTGTCCATCTCTTTGTTTCTCTGTAACCTCTTCAAAACCTTCATTTTGTTCTTGTTAATCTTTCTGAACCGTTTTTTACAGATGTTTTGATTTCCACAGTGATGTACGTATCTCTCTTCTTGTCTCTTTTTCGTTGTCTCTAACCTCTTCAAAACATTTTTATTTTGTCCTAATCAATCTTTTCTAACCTTTATTTTACAGATAATTTCATTTAAACTGTGATGTGCATCTCTCTTTCCTTGTCTTTCTCTCTTTGTCTCTAACCTCTTCAAAACCTTTCATTTTGCTCTTGTTAACCTTTTCCGAACGTTTTTTCACAGATCTTTTGATTTATACGGTGATGTGCGTGTCTATCTCCTTGTCTGTCTCTTTCTTTCTCTCTAACCTCTTCAAAAACCTTTTATTTTGTTCTTGTTACCCTTTTCTGTGCCTTTTTTTTCCAGATCTTTTGATTTCCACGGTGATGTGCGCCTCTATCGCCTTGTCTCTTTATTGCTTTCTCTCTGACCTCTTGAAAACCTTTTATTTTGTTCATGTTACCCTTTTCTGAACCTTTCTTTCACAGATCTTTTCATTTACACGGTGATGCTCGTCTCTCTCTCCTTGTGTGTCTCTTTCTTTCTCTCTAACCTCTTGAAAACCTTTTATTTTGTTGTTGTTAACCTTTTCCGAACCTTTGTTTCACAGACCTTTTGATTTACACGCTTATGTGTGTCTCTATATCCTTGTCTGTCTCTTTCGCTCTAACCTTTTCAAAACTTTATTTTGTTCTTGTTAACCTTCTGTGCACCTGTTTTCAAAGATCTTTTGATTTCCACGGTGATGTGCGTCGGTCTCCCCTTGTCTGTCTCTTTCTTTCTCTCTAACCTCATCAAAACCTTTATTTTCTTCTTGTTACCCTTTTCTAAACCTTTTTTTACAGATCTTTTGATTTCCACGGTTATGTGGGTCTCTCTCTCTTTGTCGGTCTCTTTCTTTCTCTCTAACATCTCGAACACCTTTTTTTTTGTTCTTGTTAACCTTTTTTGAACTTTTTTTTCACAGATCATTTTATTTAAACGGGGATGTGCGTCTCTTTCTCCTTGTCTGTCTTTCCTTCTAACTAACGTCTGGAAAACCTTTTATTTTGTTCTTTTTAACCTTTTATGATCTTTTATCGCATATGTTTTGATTTACACGGCGTTGTGCGTCTCTCTCTCTCCCTGTCTTTCTCTTTCTCTCTAACCTCTTGAAAACATTTTATTTTGTTCTTGTTACCCTTTTCTGAACCTTTCTTTTACAGATCTTTTCAATTGCACGGTGATGTGCGTCTCTCTCTCCTTGTGTGTCTCTTTCTTTCTCTCTAACCTCTTGAAAACCTTTTATTTTGTTCTTGTTAACCTTTTCCGAACCTTTTTTTCACAGATGTTTTAATTTACACGCTGATGTGCGTCTCTTTCTCCTTGTCCGTCTCTTTGTTTCTCTCTAACCTCTTGAAAACTTTTAATTTTGTTCATGTTACCCTTTTCTGAATCTTTCTTTTACAGATCATTTCGTGTACACCATGATGTGCGTCTCTCTCCTTGTATATCTTTCTTTCTCTCTAACCTCTTGAAAACCTTTTATTTTGTTCTTGTTAACCTCTTCTGAACCTTTTTTTACAGATCTCTTGATTTCCATGGTGATGTGCATCTCTGTCTTCTTGTCGCTCTCTTTCTCTCTAATGTCTCGAAAACCTTTTATTTTGTTCTTTTTAACCTTTTCTGAACTTTTTTCGCAGATCTTTTGATTTACACAGTGTTGTGTGTCTCTCTCTCCCTGTCGTTCTCTTTCTTTCTCTCTAACCTCTTGAAAACCTTTTATTTGTTTTTGTTACCCTTTTCTGAACCTTTCTTTCACAGATCTTTCTTTCACAGACTGGAGAGGTGCCCAATTGAATTGCCCGACCTGGCCAGACTTTTACAGTTCTGCCTAGCGAACACTTATTTTACGTTTGAACAAGTGCACTACCGACAAGTTCATGGTACAGCGATGGGTGCGTCGGTGTCTGTAACGGCTGCGAACCTGACAATGGAGTCATTGGAACGCTGTGCACTGGCCTCCTTTGTTCCGGCCCCAAAAACTTTCCTTCGTTATGTAGACGACTGTTTTTGCATAATTCGTAGAGACGTGCTACCCCAGTTCACAACGCACCTCAACTGCATGAATGCGGCCATACAGTTCACTGTTGAAGAAGAGATCAATGGTCAACTGCCGTTTTTAGACGTGCTCGTCAAACGCTCCGGACCCGACCTCGTATTTGACGTGTACCGGAAGAGCAGCCATACCGGTCGTTATCTCCACTTCAGATCCGTTCAACCCGCCTCACACAAGCGCTCTGTAGTGTCTTCTTTGATCCGACGGAGCCATACTATTTGCACAAGGCCAGAAGACGTGGCGAAGGACGTTAAGAGAGTTCGTCAGGACCTGTCGGGCTGCGGCTACCCTGACGCCGTTGTTTCCTCCGTGGAAAGAAGCATGGCTCTGCAGACAACGCCCAGTGCCGGTAAAAAGAAGTGGGCTGCCATTCCTTATGTCCCTGGTACAAGCGAAGCATTGGCTCGTGTTCTGCGCAGCTATGATGTGCACGTGGCACACGTGCCATCGAAGAGGCTGCGATACACATTGACCCGCGTAAAGGATAAGCTTCCTAAAGAAAGATATCCCGGAGTGATATATGAGGTTCCTTGTGGAAACTGCAACTGTGTGTACGTAGGCGAGACGGGATGCTTTCAAAAGCGCCTAAAACAGCACTGCTATGATGTGAGGACGAAAAAAGTGGCGTCGAATGCCCTCGCCGAACATGCAGAGCTGTCGGGTCACGAGATAGACTGGGAAAATGCGCGCATCATCACTACGGAGAAGAATTTGGCCGCAAGATTAAATTTAGAATCGCCAATAATACAGACAACGCCTAACACCCTCAATCGCAACATCGAAACCTTGCACCTAATGTATGCACGCTGCCTACGTCATGTTTTAAAGCCTACTTAAGGCCGTTTTTCTCTGCAATAAATTTCATTGTGAACAAGCCGAAACGTCTTTTGTGCGGGTGCGGGAGCCGAAACGTCTTTTAAGTTTTTCTTTTTCTTTTTCGTTACTTGGTCGGTGCCCTCTTTCTCTCTCAAATGTACCCTCCCGACCAGACGGTTGTCCGTCAAAACCTTGACTTCAGATCTTTTCATTTACACGGTGATGTGCGTCTGTCTCTCCTTGTGTGTTCTTTCTTTCTCTCTAACCTCTTCAAAAGTTTGTATTTTGTTCTTGTTAACCTTTTCTGAACCGTTTTCCACAGTTCTTTTTGATTTCCATGGTAATGTGCGTCTCCCTCTCCTTGTCTATTTCTTTCTTTCTCTTTAACCTCTTCAAAACGTTTATTTTGTTCTTGTTACCTTTTCTGAACCTTTTTCTACAGATCTTTTGATTTCCACGGTGAAGAGAGTCTCTCTCTCTAATTGTCTCTCTCTTGCTTTCGCTCTAACCTCTTGAAAACCTTTTATTTTTTTTATGTTACCCTTTTCTGAACCTCCCTTTCACATATTTTTTCATTTACACGGTGATGTGCATCTCTGTCTCCTTGCATATGTCTTTCTTCCTCTCTAACCTCTTGAAAAAATTTCATTTTGTTCTTGTTAACCTTTTCTGAACCTTTTTTTACAGATCTTTTGATTTCCACGGTGATGTGCATCTCTCTCTCGTTGCGTCACTATTGCTTTTTCTCGAACTTCTTGAAGAACTATTTGTTTTGTTCAAGTTACCCTTTTCTCCACCTTTCTTTCACAGATCTAATATTTCCACGGTGATCTAATATACTCCCACATCGCAACTCATCTCGACCGAAATTCCTTCTTTTTTCCTAACCAGCACGGGTTCCGGCGTGGGCTGTCGTGCGAGACACAGCTGTACCAATTTTCTACTGATCTTCATTTTAACCTCGACTCTTCTTTTCAAACAGATGTAATATACCTCGACTTCTCCAAAGCTTTCGACCGTGTTCCCCACCGGCGTCTAATAAGTAAACTTTCTTGTCTCAGCATTGACCCCTTAGCCCTATCTTGGATTCAAAATTTTCTTACCGGTCGTGCTCAGATTACTGTAGTCGCGAATAATGAATCAAGCCGTGTTGATGTAGTTTCCGGTTTACCGCAAGGTTCCGTTCTTGGGCCTCTTTTGTTTATAATATTTAATAATGATATCCCAGACAAAATTTCATCTACCATCCGCCTTTTTGCAGACGATTGTGTACTTTACCGTCGCATTTCATGTTGTACTGACCAAATTGCATTGCAGAATGACTTGTCTACCATAAATAAATGGTGTTCGCGGTGGCTAATGCTGCTTAATACAAAGAAATGTAAATTCATGCACGTTTCGCGCATGAATTTAAATGAACTTTGCCTTTCAGTATTCTGTGAACTTCCAACCCTTAACCCAGGTCGACTCGTATCGTTATCTTGGCGTAACCATATCAAGTAAACTAACATGGTCCGATCATATAGAACAACTAGTCACCGCTTCAGCAAAATCACTGGGCTACATCAAAAGATCCCTTACGTTCTGCCCACCGCAAATCCGAAAATTAGCTTACGAAACCTTCACGCGTACTAAACTTGAATATGCGTCTGCTATTTGGAACCCTCACCAAAATTACCTAATCAATGCATTAGAAGCAATCCAAAATCGCGCTGCCAGATTTATCACCTCACAATACAGTCCTCGCTTAAGGATTACCACTATTAAACTATCCCTAAACCTCCCTCCCCTAGAAATTTGCCGCAAGGTCACTCGCCTCTGCCTTCTGCACAAACTATTCTATAATTTCCCTTCACAACGCAATACCGTTCTTCTCCCTCCCGCCCGTTCATCACGTCGCCTCTTTAACTCTTCAGTTTACAGCGCTTACATGGTTCGACTAACGCTTTCAAAAAATCCTTTTTACCTACAGCCATTGAAGACTGGAATAACCTGCCTGAATCCATAGTGCACGAACAAAATTCATTAAAATGTAAACAGCTAATCACAAATCATTTGATTTATTAGTAAATTTACATTTGTTGCCGTTTTCTCCCATGTATATTTATTTCCTTCTGTTGACACTGTTTTTATCATGTAGTTCACGCACGATTATGCTTTGTACCATTGACAAACATGCATCTGTGGAATTGTGCTTTGCCTGCCGCCTTATGTAATACCCCGCAAGGGGCCTTTAAGGGTTCAATAAATTATGATGATGATGATGATGATGATGATGTGCGTTTCTCTTTCTTGTCGGTCTCTTTTTTTGTGTAACATCTTGAAAACCTTTTTTTTCTTCTAACCTTTTCTGAAGTTTCATTCTCAGAACTTTTGATTTACACGGTGATGTGTGTCTCGCCCTCCCTATCTGTGTCGGTCTTTCTCTCTTACCTCTTCAAAAACTTTAATTAGTTCTTGTTAACCTTTTCGAATCTTTTTTTACAGACCTTTTGATGTACACGGTGATGTGGGTCTCTCTCTCATTGTCTGTATCTTTTCTTCTATCTTCCTTCTTGAAAACCTTTTATTTTGTTCTTGTTACCCTTTTCTGAGCCTTTCTTTCACAGATCATTTCATTCAATATGTGATGTGCATCTCTCTCTCCTTGTCTATCTCTTTCTTTGTCTCTAACCTCTTGAAAACCTTTTATTTCGTTCTTGTTACCCTTTTCGAACCTTTTCTTACAGATCTTTTGGTTTAGACGGTGATGTGCATCTCTCTTTTTTGGTCTGTCTCTTTCGTTGTCTCTAACCTCTTCAAAACCTTTTTTATTTTGTCCTTGTTAACCTTTTCTAACCTTTTTTTTACAGATCTTTTGATTTACACGGTGGTGTGCATCCCTCTCTCCTTGTCTGTCTTTTGCTTTCTCTCTAACCTCTTGAAAACCTTTTATTTTGTTCTTATTACCCTTTTCTGAACCTTTTTTTTCACGCAGCTTTTGATTTACACGCTGATGTGCGTCTCTTTCTTCTTGTCCGTGTCTTTGTTTCTCTCTAACCTCATCAAAACCTTTATTTTGTTCTTGTTACCTTTTCTGAACCTTTTTTTACAGATCTTTTGATTTCCACGGTGATGTGCGTCTCTCTCTACTTGCCTCTATCTTGCTTTCCCTCTAACCTCTTCAAAAACCTTTTATTTTGTTCATGTTAGCCTTTTCTGAACCTTTCTTTCACAGATCATTTCATTTACACCATACTTTGCGTCTCCCTCTCCGTGTATGTCTCTTTATTTCTCTCTAACCTCTTGAAAACCTTTCATTTAGTTCTTTGTAACCATTTGTAAAACCTTTCTTTTACGGATCGTTTGATTTACACGGTGATGTGCGTCTCTCTCTCCCTATCTATGCCTTTCTTTCTCTCTACCTCTTAAAAACCTTTCATTTTGTTAACGTACCTTTTCTGCACCTTTTTTCACAGATCTTTTGATTTATACGGTGATGTGTGTCTCTTTCTTTCTCTCTAACCTCTTGAAAACCTTTCATTTTTTCTTCTTAACCCTTTCTGAACTTTTTTTACAGATATCTTGATTTCCTAGTTGATGTGCATCTCTGTCTTCTTGTCTCTCTTTTTCTTTCTCTCTAACGCTATCAAAATCTTTTATGTTGTTCTTGTTAACCTTTTCGATCCTTTTTTACAGATCTTTTGATGTACACGGTGATGTGCGTCTCTCTCTCCTTGTCTGTCTCGTTCTTTCCCTCTAACCTCTTGAAAACCTTTTATTTTGTTCTTATTAACCTTTTCTCAAATTTTTTTACAGATCTTTTGATTTCCTAGGGGATGTGGATCTCTCTCTCCTTGTCTGTCTCTTTCTTTCGCTCTAACCCCTTCAAAACCTTTTATTTTGTTCATGTTACCCTTTTCTTACCCTTTCTTTCAGAGATCATTTCACTTACACGATGATTTGCGTCTCTCTCTCTATGTATGTCTCTTCATTTCTCTCTAACCTCTTGAAAACCTTTCATTTTGTTCTTTTTACCTTTTATGAATTTTTCATACAGATCTTTTGAGTTCCACAGTGATGTGCGTATCTCTCTCCTTGTCTCTCTTTCGTTGTCTCTAACCTCTTGAAAACCTTTAATTTTGTTCCTGTTACCTTTTCTGCACCTTTTTTCACAGATCTTTTGATTTACACGATGATGTGTGTCTCTTTTTTTCTCTCTAATCTCTTGAAAATCTACATTTTGTTCTTGTTAATATTTTAAACTTTTTTTACAGATCTGTTGATTTCCTAGTGTATGTGCATCTGTCTCTCCTTGTCTGTCTCTTTCTTCCTATCTAACCTTTTGGAAACCTTTTATATTGGTCTTGTTACCCTTTTCTGAACCTTTCTTTCACAGATCATTTCATTCAAAATGTCATGTGCATTTCTTTCTTCTTGTCTATCTCTTTCTTTGTCTCGAACCTCTTCCAAACCTTTTATTTTGTTCTTGTTATTTTGTTCTTTTTGAACCTTTTTTTACAGATCTTGTGATTAAAAGGGTGATCTCTTTCTTTCTCTATAACCTCTTGAAAACCTTTTGTTTTGTTCTTGTTACCCTTTTCTGAACTTTCTTTCACAGATCTTTTGATTTACACGATGATGTGTGTCTCTCTCTCCCTCTCTGCCTCTTTCTTTCTCTCTAACCTCTTCGAAACCTTTTATGTTGTTCCTGTTCACTTTTCTGAACCTTTTTTTACAGATCTTTTGATTTCCACGGTGATGTGCGTCTCTCTCTTCTTGTCTGTCTCTTGCTTTCTCTCAAACCTCTTGAAAACCCTTTATTTTTTTCCTTTTAGCCTTTTCTGAACCTTTCTTTCACAGATCCTATCATTTACACGGTGATGTGCGTCTCTATCTTCTTGTGTGTCTCTTTCTTTCTCGCTAACCTCTTGAAAACCTTTCATTTTGTTCTTGTTAACCTTTTCTGAACCTTTTTTTACAGATCTTTTGATTTCCACGGAGACGTGCATCTCTCTCTCGTTGTCTCACTATTGCTTTCTCTCAAACTTCTTGAAAACCTTTTTATTTTGTTCAAGTTACCCTTTTCTGAACCTTTCTTTCCCAGATCTTTTATTAGCACGGTGATGTGCGTCTCTCCTCCTTGTCGGTCTCTTTTTTTGTGTAACATCTTGAAAACCTTTTATTTTGTTCTTTAACCTTTTCTGAACCATCTCTTCTCAGAACTTTTGATTTACACGGTGATGTGCGTCTCTCCCTCCCTGTCGGTCACGGTCTTTCTCTCTTACCTCTTCAAAAACTTTTATTTCGTTCTTGTTAACCTTTTCTAACCTTTTTTTACAGACCTTTTGATGTACACGGTGATGTGCATCTCTCTCTCCTTATCTGTCTCTTTCTTCCTATCTAACCTCTTGAAAACTTTTTATATTGCTCTTGGTATCCTTTTCTGAACCTTTCTTTTACAGATCATTTCATTCAAAATGTGATCTGCATCTCTCTCTCCTTGTCTATCTCTTTCTTTGTCTCTAATCATTTCATAACCTTTTATTTTGTTCTTGTTTACCTTTTCGAACCTTTTTTTACAGATCTTGTGATTTAGACGATGATGGGCATCTCTCTCTCTTTGTATGTCGGTTTCTTTCTCTCTAACCTCTTCAAAACCTTTTTTTGTTCTTGTTACCCTTTTCTGAACCTTTCTTTCAGAGATCATTTCATTACACCATGATGTACGTTTCTGTCTCCTTGTATATCTCTTTCTTTCTCTCTAACCTCTCGAAAACCTTTCATTTTGTTCTTGTTAACATTTTATGAATTTTTTATACAGATCTTTTGATTTCCACAGTGATGTGCGTATCTCTCTCCTTGTCTCTCTTTTGTTGTCTCTAACCTCTTCAAAACCTTTTTATTTTGTCCTAGTCAAGCTTTTTAACCTTTTTTTACAGGTGTTTTGATTTAAACTGTGTAGTGCATCTCTCTCTCCTTGTCTCTTGCTTTCTCTCTAACCTCTTGAAAACCTTTTATTTTGTTCATGTTACCTTTTCTGCACCTTTTTCACAGATTTTTGTATTTAAACGATGATGTGTGTCTCTTTCTTTCTCTCTAACCTCTTGAAAACCCTTCATTTTGTTCTTGTTAACATTTTGTAAACTTTTTTTATAGATTTTTTGATTTCCTAGTTGATGTGCATCTCTTTCTCCCTGTCTATCTTTTTCTTCCTATCTAACCTCTTGAAAACCTTTTATATTGTTGTTGTTACCCTTTTCTGATCCTTCCTTTCACAGATCATTTGATTCAAAATGTGATGTGCATCTCTCTCTCCTTGTATATCTCTTTATTTGTCTCTAACCTCTTCAAAACCTTTTATTGTGTTCTTGTTATTTTGTTCTTTTCGAACCTTTTTTTACAGATCTTGTGAATTAGAGGGTGATGTGCATCTGTGTCTCCTTGTATGTCTCTTTCTTTCTCTCTAACCTCTTGAAAACCTTTTGTATTGTTACCCTTCTCTGAATTTTTTTTACAGATCTTTTGATTTCCACGCTGATGTGCGTCTCTCTCTCCTTGTCTGTCTCTTGCTTTCTCTAAAACCTCTTGAAAACCCTTTTGTCTATCTCTGTCTTTGTCTCTAACCTCGTGAAAACGTTTTATTTTGTTCTTGTTACACTTTTCGAACCTTTTTTTAGAGATCTTTTGATATAAATGGTGATGTGCATCTATCTCTTCTTATCTGTCTTTTTCTTTCTCTCTAACGTCATCAAAATCTTTTATTTTGTTCTTGTTAACCTTTTCGATCCTTTTTTTACAGATCTTTTGATTTCCACGGTGATGTGCGTCTCTCTCTACATGTCTCTCTCTTGCTTTTCCTCTAACCTCTTCAGAAACGTTTTATTTTGTTCATGTTAGCCTTTTCTGAACCTTTCTTTCACAGATCATTTCATTTACACCATAGTTTGCGCCTCTCTCTCCATGTATATCTCTTTATTTCTCTCTAACCTCTTGAAAACCTTTCATTTTGTTATTTTTAACCATTTGTAAAACCTTTCTTTCACGGATCGTTTGATTTACACGGTGATGTGAGTCTCTCTCTCCCTATCTAAGCCTTTCTTTCTCTGTACCTCTTGCAAACCTTTTATTTTGTTCCCGTACCTTTTCTGCACCTTTTTTCACAGAACTTTTTATTTATATGGTGATGTGTGTCTTTCTTTCTCTCTAACCTCTTGAATACCTTTCATTTTTTTCTTGTTAACCCTTTCTGAACTTTTTTTACACATATGTTGATTTCCTAGTTGATGTGCATCTCTGTCTTCTTGTCTGTCTTTTTCTTTCTCTCTAACGTCATCAAAATCTTTTATTTTGTTCTTGTTAACCTTTTCGATCCTTTTTTTACATATCTTTTGATGTACCCGGTCATGTGCGTCTCTCTCCTTGTCTGTCTCATTCTTTCTCTCTAACCTCTTGAAAACCTTTTATTTTGTTCTTATTACCTTTTTCTGAACTTTTTTTACAGATCTTTTGATTTCCTAGGGGATGTGTATCTCTCTCTCTTTGTCTGTCTCTTTCTTTGTCGCTAACCTCTTCAAAACCTTTTATTGTTAACCTTGTTAACCTTTTCCGAACGTTTTTTCACAGATCTTTTGATTTCCACGGTGAGATGCGTCTCTATCTCCTTGTCTCTCTCTTGCTTTCTCTCTGACTTCTTGAAAACCTTTTAATTTGTTCATGTTACCCTTTTCTGAACCTTTTTTCACAGATCTTTTGATTTCCACGGTGATGTGCGTCGATTTCTCCTTGTCGGTCTCTTTCTTTCTCTCTAACCTCTCCAAAACCTTTTTTTTTATTGTTGTTAACCTTTTCTGAACTTTTTTTTCACAGATCGTTTGGTTTACACGAGGATGTGCATCTCTTTCTCCTTGTCTGTCTCTTTCTTTCTCTCTATCCTCTTCAAAACCTTTCATTTTGGTCTTGTTAACTTTTTTGAACATTTTTTACAGATCTTTTGATTTCCTGGGTGATGTGCATCGCTCTCTTCTTTTCTGTCTTTTTCTTTCTCTCTAACCTCTTGAAAACCTTTTATTTTGTTCTTGTTACCCTTTTCCGACACTTTCTTTCACAGATCATTTCATTTACACCATGATGTGCGTCTCTCTCTCCTTGTATGTCTCTTTATTTCTTTGTAACCTTTTGAAAACCTTTCTTTTTGTTCATGTTATCCTTTTATGAACTTTTTTTTTACAGATATTTTGATTTCCACGGTGATGTGTGTCTCTTTCTCCTTGTACATGTCTTTCTTTCTGTCTAGCCTCTTGAAAAATTTTCATTTTGTTCTTAAACGTTTCCGAACCTTTTTTTTTACAGATCGTTTGATTTACACGGGGATGTGCATCTCTTTCTCCCTGTCTGTCTCTTTCTCTTTAACCCATTAAAAATTTTCTTTCGTTCTTGTAACCCTTTTCTGAACTTTTTTCACAAATCATTTGATTCCCACGTGATGTGCGTCTGTTTCTCCTTGTCTGTCTCTTTCTTTCTCCCTAACCTCTTCAAAACCTTTTTTACAGATCTTTTGATTTCCACGATGATGTGCGTCTCTTTCTTTCTTTCTAACCTCTTGAAAACCCTTCATTTTGTTTTTGTTAACACTTTCTGAACTTTTTTTACAGATTGTTTGATTTCCTAGTTGATGTGCATCTCTCTCCACTTGTCTGATTCTTTCTTTCTCTCTAACCGCTTCAAAACCTACTTATTTTGTTCTTGTTACCCTTTGCCAACCTTTTTTTACAGACCTTTTGATTTATACTGTGATGTGCATCTCTCTCTCTCCTTGTCTGTCTCTTTCTTTGTGTCTAACCTCTTCAAAACCTTTTATTTTGGTTTTGTTAACCTTTTTCTAACCTTCTTTCGCAGATATTTTGATTTACACGGTTATGTGCGTCTCTCTCTCCCTGTCTGTCTTTTTCTTTCTCTCTGAACTCCTCAAAAAGTTTTTTTTTGTCCTTGTAACCTTTTCTGAACCTTTTTTTCCAAGATTGTTTGATTGACACGGTGATGTGCGTCTCTCTCTTCTTGCCTCTCTCTCGCTTTCTCTCTAACCGCTTGAAAACCTTGTTTTTGTTTATGTTACCTATTTCTGAGCCTTTTTTTCACAGATCTTTTCATTTACACGATGACGTGCATCTCTCTCTCCTTTCTATCTCTTCCTTTGTCTCTAACCCCTTCAAAACCTTTTATTTTGTTCCTGTTAACTTTACTTAACCTTTTTTACAGATCTTTTGATTTCCATGCTGATATGCGTCTCTCTCCTTGTCTGTCTCTTGCTTTCTCTCAAACCTCTTGAAAACCCTTTTGTCTATCTTTTTCTTTGTCTCTAACCTCTTGAAAACCTTTTATTTTGTTCTTGTTACACTTTTCGAACCTTTTTTTAGAGATCTTTTGATTTAGACGGTGATGTGCATCTCTCTCTTCTTGTCTGTCTCTTTCGTTGTCTCTAACCTCTTCAAAACGTTTTTAATTTTTCCTTGTTAACCTTTTCTAACATTTTTTTACAGATCTTTTGATTTACACTGTGTTGTGGATCTCTCTCTCCTTATCTGTCTTTTTCTTTCTCTCTAACCTCTTGAAAATATTTTGTTTTGTTCACGTTACCCTTTTCTGAACCTTTCTTTCATAGATATTTTCATTTACACGGTGATGTGCGTCTCTGTCTCCTTGTGTGTCTCTTTGTTTCTCTTCAACCTCTTAACCTCTTGAAAACGTTTTATTTTGTTCTTATTACCCTTTTCTGAACCTTTTTTTCACAGAGCTTTTGATTTACACGGTGATGTGCGTCTTTTTCTCCTTGTCCGTCTCTTTGTTTCTCTCTAACCTCTTCAAAACCTTTATTTTGTTCTTGTTACCTATTCTGAACCTTTTTTACAGATCGTTTGATTTCCATGGTGATGTGCGCCTCTCTCTACTTGTCTCTGTCTTGCTTTCTCTCTAACCTCTTCAAAAACCTTTTATTTTGTTCATGTTACCCTTTTCGAAACCTTTCTTTCACAGATCCTTTCATTTACATCATGGTTTGCGTCTCTCTCTCCTTGTATGTCTCTTTATTTCTCTCTAACATCTCGAAAACCTTTCATTTTGTTCTTTTTAGGCTTTTGTAAAACCTTTCTTTCACAGATCTTTTGATTTATACGGTGATGTGTCTCTTTCTTTCTTTTTGACCTCTTGAAAACCTTTTATTTTATTCTTGTTAACCATTTCCGAACCTTTTTTCACAGATCTTTTGATTTACACGCTGATGTGTGTCTCTTTCTTCTTGTATATGTCTTTCTTTCTCTCTAGCTTCTTCAAAACCTTTTTTACAGATCTGTTGATTTTCACGGTGATGTGCGTCTCTCTTTCCTTGACTCTTCTTTCTCTCTAACCTCTTGAAAACCTTTTTTTTGTTCCTGTTACCTTTTCTGCGCCTTTTTTCACAGATCTTTTGATTTACACGATGATGTGTGTCTCTTTCTTTCTGTCTAACCTCTTGAAAACCCTTCGTTTTGTTTTTGTTAACAATTTCTGAACTTTTTTTACAGATTGTTTGATTTCCTAGTTGATGTGCATCTCTCTCCACTTGTCTGAATCTTTCTTTCTCTCTAACCGCTTCAAAACCTTTTTATTTTCTTCTTGTTACCCTTTGCCAACCTTTTTTTACAGACCTTTTGATTTACACTGTCTTGGGCATCTCTCTCTCTCCTTGTCTGTCTCTTTCTTTGTCACTAACCTCTTCAGAACCTTTTACGTGCGATGCACATAAGCGACCCTGAACCGGCGTCCACCGGCGATGTGCGCATAGCATACCCACGTGGGGGATTGGCCAGGAATCTCCTCGTCTTCCTTGGCAACGGGCGGAGATGGGCGCGCGCTGCCTGGCCGCTGACATGGCACATGCCCACGTGGGGGATTGGCCAGGAATCGGGCGTGAGAAGGGCTAATGCATCCGCTTAAAGGAGTACTGACACGAAATTTCAAAGCTGAGATCCGCTCTAGCAATCAAGTACAACGACAACACAAATAGGTGTCTGTGAATAAATGCATCTTTCTTTCTTTGTAGTTGTGTGTGTGTGTGGGATCTCTCTTTCGCGAACATTTCCGAACCGCGCAAATTCAACTCGTGCATTCGCACTTTCACATTCTTCCCCTCGGGGAAATGCGGGGAATTTTTATTTTAGTTTTGTTAACCTTTTCCTAACCTTCTTTCGCAGATATTTTGATTTACACGGTTATGTGCGTCTCTCTCTCCCTGTCTGTCTGTTTCTTTCTCTCTGAACTCTGCAAAAAGTTTTTTTTGTCCTTCTTAACCTTTTCTGAACCTTTTTTTCCAAGATTGTTTGATTGACACGGTGATGTGCGTCTCTCTCTCCTTGCCTCTCTCTCGCTTTCTCTCTAACCGCTTGAAAACCTTGTTTTTGTTTATGTTACCCTTTTCTGAGCCTTTCTTTCACAGATCTTTTCATTTACACGATGACGTGCGTCTCTCTCTTCTTTCTATCTCTTTCTTTGTCTCTAACCCCTTCAAAACCTTTTATTTTATTCCTGTTAACTTTTCTGAACCTTTTTTTACAGATCTTTTGATTTCCACGGTGATGTGCGTCTCTCTCTCCTTGTCTGTCTCTTGTTTTCTCTCAAACCTCTTGAAAACCTTTTATTTTGTTCATGTTAGCCTTTCCTGAACCTTTCTTTCAGAGATCATTTCATTTACACGGTGAAGTGCGTCTCTCTCTTCTTGTATGTCTCTTTCTTTCTCGCTAACCTCTTGAAAACCTTTCATTTTGGTCTTGTTAACCTTTTCTGAACCTTTTTTTACCGATCTTTTGGTTTTCACGGTGATGTGCATCTCTCTCTCGTTGTCTCACTATTGCTTTCTCTCGAACTTCTTGAAAACCTATTTATTTTGTTCAAGTTACCCTTTTCTGAACCTTTCTTTCACAGATCTTTTTTTTGCACGGTGATGTACGTCTCTCTCTCCTTGTATGTCTCTCTCTTTCTCCCTAACCTCTAAAAGACCTTTAATTTGTTCTTGTTAACCTTTTCCGAACCTTTTTTCACAGATCCTTTTATTTATACTCTCCTTGTCGGTCTCTTTTTTGTGTAACATCTGGAAAACCGTTTATTTTTTTTCTTGTTAACCTTTTCTGAACTTACTCTTCTCAGAACTTTTGATTTACATGGTTATGTGCGTCTTTCCCTCCCTGTCTGTCTCTTTCTTTCTCTCGAACCTCTTAAAGAACTTTTATTTTCTTCTTGTTAACCATTTCTGAACCTTTTTTCATAAATCTTTTAATTTAAACGATGATGTGTATCTCTTTCTTTCTCTCTAACCTCTTGGAAACCATTCATTTTGTTCCTGTTAACATTTTCTAAACTTTTTTTCAAGATAATTTGATTTCGAAATTGATGTGCATCTCTCTCTACATGTCTGATTTTTGTTTCTCTCTAACCTCTTCAAAACCTTTTATTTTGTTCTTGTTAACCTTTTCGAACTGTTTTTTTACAGACCTTTTTATGTACACGGTAATGTGCGTCTCTCTCTCCTTGTCTGCCTCTTAATTTATCTCTAACCCCCTGAAAACCTTTCATTTTGTTCTTGATAACCTTTTTTGAACCTTTTTCTTCAGATCTTTTATTTCCACGGTGATGTGCATCGCTCTCTTCTTGTCTGTCTCTTTTGTTGTCTCTAACCTCTTCAAAACCTTTTTATTTTGTCCTTGTTAACCTTTTCTGAACCTGTCTTTCACAGATCATTTCATTACACCGTGATGTGCGTCTCTCTCTCCTTGTATGTCTCTTTCTTTCTCTCTAACCTCTCGAAAACCTTATTTTGGTTCATGTCACCCATTTTTGAACCTTTTTTACAAATCTTTTGATTTATACAGTGATGTGCGCCTCTCTCTGCTTGTCGGTCTCCTTCTTTCTCTCTAACCTATCGAAAACCTTTTGTTTTGTTCTTTTTTACCTTTTCTGAATTTTTTTCTCAGATCTTTGGTTTACATGGTGATGTGCGTCTCTCTCTCCCTGTCTGTCTCTTTTTTTCTCTCTATCCTCATTAAAACCTTTTATTTTGCTCTTGTTATCCTTTCTGACCCTTTTTTCCACAGATCGTTTGATTTACATGCTCACGTGCGTCTCTCTCTGCCTGTCCGTGCCTTTCTTTCTCTCTAACCTCTTGAAAACCTTCTATTTTGTTCCTGTTCCCTTTTCTGCACTTTTTTTCACTGATCTTTTGATTTAGACGATGATGTGTGTCTCTTTCTTTCTATCTAACCTTTTGAAAACCTTTCATTTTGTTCTTGTTAATCTTTTCTGAACCATTTTTTAGAGATCTTTTGATTTCTACGGTGACTTGCATCTATCTCTCCTTGTCTGTCTCTTTATTTGTCTCTAACCTCAACAAAACCTTTTTATTTTGTTCTTGTTACCCTTTTCCAACCTTGTTTTACAAACCTTTTGATTTACACTGTGATGTGCTTCTCATTCTCTTGTCTGTCTCTTTCTTTGTCTCTAACCTCTTCAAAACCTTTTATTTTGTTCTTGCTAACCTTTAACGAACCGTTTTTCGCAGATCTTTTATTTACACGGTTAGGTGCGTCTCTCTCTCCCTGTCTGTCTTGTTCTTTCTCTCTAAACTCTTGAAAACCTTGTTTTTGTTTATGGTATACTTTTCTGAAGCTTCTTTTCACAGATCATTTCATTAAACCATGATGTACGTCTCTCTCTCCTTGTATGTCTCTTCCTTTCTCTCTAACCTCTCGAAAACCTTTATTTTGGTTCATGTCACCCATTTTTGAACCTTTTTTTACAGATCTTTTGTTTTATACCGTGATGTGCGCCTCTCTCTGCTTGTCGGTCTCCTTCTTTCTCTCTAACCTATCGAAAACCTTTTGTTTTGTTCTTTTTTACCTTTTCTGAACTTTTTTTCTCAGATCTTTCGATTTACACGGTGATGTGCGTCTCTCTCTCCTTGCCTCTCTCTCGCTTTCTCTCTAACCGCTTGAAAACCTTGTTTTTGTTTATGTTACCCTTTTCTGAGCCTTGCTTTCACAGATCTTTTCATTTACACGATGACGTGCCTCTCTATCTCCTTTCTATCTCTTTCTTTGTCTCTAACCCCTTCAAATCCTTTTATTTTGTTCATGTTAACTTTTGTGAACCTTTTTTTACAGATCTTTTGATTTCCACGGTGATGTGCGTCTCTCTCTCCTTGTCTGTCTCTTGCTTTCTCTCAAACCTCTTGAAAACCTTTTATTTTGCTCATCTTAGCCTTTTCTGAACCTTTCTTTCACAGATCATTTCTTTTATACGGTGGTGTGCGTCTCCCTCTTCTTGTATGTCTCTTTCGTTCTCGCTAACCTCTTGAAAACCTTTCATTTTGTTCTTGTTACCCTTTTCTGAACCTTTTTTTACCGATCTTTTGATTTTCACGGTGATGTGCATCTCTCTCTCGTTGTCTCACTATTGCTTTCTCTCGAACTTCTTGAAAACCTATTTATTTTGTTCAAGTTACCCTTTTCTGAACCTTTCTTTCACAGATCTTTTATTTGCACGGTGATGTACGTCTCTCTCTCCTTGTATGTCTCTTTCTTTCTCCCTAACCTCTAAAAGACCTTTAATTTGTTCTTGTTAACATTTTCCAAACCTTTTTTCACAGATCCTTTGATTTATACGGTTATGTGCGTCTCTCTCCTTGTCGGTCTCTTTTTTGTGTAACATCTTGAAAACCTTTTATTTTTTTCTTGTTAACCTTTTCTGAACTTTCTCTTCTCAGAACTTTTGATTTACATGTATTGTGCGTCTCTCCCTCCCTGTCTGTCTCTTTCTTTCTCTCGAACCTCTTAAAAACCTTTTGTTTTCTTCTTGTTAACCTTTACTGAACTTTTTTTAACAGATCTTTTGATTTACATAATGATGTGCGTCTCTCTCTTCCTGTTTGTCCCTTTCCTTCTCTCTATCCTTTTGAAAACCTTTTATTTTGTTCGTGTTACCCTTTTCTGAACCTTTTTTTCACAGATCTTTTGATTTCCTAGTTGATCTGCATCTCTCTCTACTTCTCTGATTTTTTCTTTCGCTCTAACCTCTTCAAGACCTTTTATTTTGTTCTTGTTAACCTTTTCGAACCTTTTTTTACAGACCTTTTGATGTACACGGTGATGTGCGTCTCTCTCTGTCCTTGTCTGTCTCTTTCCTTCTATCTAACCTCTTGAAAACCTTCTATTTTGTTCTTGTTACCCTTTTCTGAGCCTTTCCTTCACAGATCAATTCATTCAAAATGTGATGTGCATCTCTCTGTCCTTGTCTATCTCTTTGTTTGTCTCAAACTTCTTGAAAACCTTTTGTTTTGTTTATGTTACCCTTTTCTGAACCTTTCTTTCACAGATCTTTTCATTTACATGGTGATGTGTGTCTCTTTCTCCTTGTGTGTCTCTTTCTTTCATTCTAACCTCTTGAAAACCTTGTATTTTGTTCTTATTAACCTTTTCTTAAACTTTTTTTTCACAGAGGTTTTGATTTATACGCTGATGTGCGTCTCTTTCTCCTTGTCCGTCTCTTTGTTTCTCTGTAACCTCTTCAAAACATTCATTTTGTTCTTGTTAACCTTTTCTGAACCGTTTTTTACAGATCTCTTGATTTCCACAGTTATGTTCGTATCTCTCTCCTTGTCTCTTTTTCGTTGTCTCTAACCTCTTCAAAACATTTTTATTTTGTCCTAGTCAACCTTTTTTAACCTTTATTTTACAGATCATTTCATTTAAACTGTGATGTGCATCTCTCTTTCCTTGTCTTTCTCTTTGTCTCTAACCTCCAAAACCTTTTATTTTGCTCTTATTAACCTTTTCCAAACTTTTTTTCACAGACCTTCTGATTTATACGGTGATGTGCGTGTGTCTCTCTCCTTGTCTGTCTCTTTCCTTCTCTTACCTCTTCAAAAACCTTTTATTTTGTTCTTGTTAACCTTTCTGTACCTTTTTTTACAGATCTTTTGATTTCCACGGTGATGTGCGTCTCAACCTCCTTGTCTCTCTAGGGCTTTCTCTCTGACCTCTTATAAACCTTTTATTTTGTTCATGTTACCCTTTTCTGAACCTTTCTTTCACAGATCTTTTCATTTACATGGTGATGCTCGCCTCTCTCTCTTTGTGTGTCTCTTTCTTTCTCTCTAACTTCTTGAAAACCTTTTATTTTGTTCTTGTTAACCTTTTCCGAACCTTTGTTTCACAGACCTTTTTATTTACACGCTTATGTGCGTCTCTATATCCTTGTCTGGCTCTTTCGCTCTAACATTTTCAAAACTTTATTTTGTTCTTGTTAACCTTCTGTGAACCTTTTTTCACAGATCTTTTGATTTCCACGGTGTTGTGCGTCGGTCTCTCCTTGTCTGTCTCTTTCTTTCTCTCTAACCTCATCAAAACCTTTATTTTCTTCTTGTTACCCTTTTCTAAACCTTTTTTTACAGATCTTTTGATTTCCACGGTGATGTGCGTCTCTATCTCCTTGTCGGCCTCTTTCTTTCTCTCTAACCTCTCGAACACCTTTTTTTGTTCTTGTTAACCTTTTTTGAACTTTTTTTCACAGATCGTTTTATTTACACGGGGATGTGCGCCTCTTTCTATTTGTGTGTCTCTTTCCTTCTAACTAACGTCTGGAAAACCTTTTATTTTGTTCTTGTTAACCTTTTATGATCTTTTTTCGCATATCTATTGATTTACACGGTGTTGTGCGTCTCTCTCTCTCCCTGTCTTTCTCTTTCTTTCTCTCTAACCTCTTGAAAACATTTTATTTTGTTCTTGTTACCCTTTTCTGAACCTTTCTTTTACAGATCTTTTCATTTACACGGTGATGTGCGTCTCTTTCTCCTTGGCCGTCTCTTTGTTTCTCTCTAACCTCTTCAAAACCTTTTTTTTTGTTCTTGTTACCTATTCTGAACATTTTTTTACAGATCTTTTGATTTCCACGGTGATGTGCGTCTTTCTCTACTTGTCTCTCCCTTGCTTTCTTTCTAACCTCTTCAAAAACCTTTTATTTTGTTCAGTTTACCCTTTTCTGAACCTTTCTTTCCCAGATCCTTTCGTTTACACCATGGTTTGCGTATCTCTCTCCTTGTATGTCTCTTTATTTCTCTCTAACCTCTCGAAAACCTTTCATTTTGTTCTTTTTAAGCTTTTGTAAAACCTTTCTTTCACACATCTTTTGATTTATACGGTTATGTGTGTCTCTTTCTTTCTCTCTAACCTCTTGAAAACCTTTCATTTTTTCTTGTTAACCCTTTCTGAACTTTTTTTTTACAGATATGTTGATTCCCTAGTTGATGTGCATCTCTGTCTTCTTGTCTGTCTTTTTCTTTCTCTCTAACCTCATCAGAATCTTTTATTTTGTTATTGTTAACCTCTTCGATCCTTTTTTTACAGATCTTTTGATGTACACGGTGATGTGCGTCTCTCTCTCCTTGTCTGTCTCTTTCTTTCTCTCTAACCTCTTGAAAACTTTTTATTTTGTTCTTATAAACCTTTTCTGAACGTTTTTTCACAGATCTTTTGATTTTCACGGTGAGGTTCGTCTCTATCTCCTTGTCTCTCTCTTCCTTTCTCTCTGACCTCTTAAAAAGCTTTTATTTTTGTTCATGCTACCCTTTTCAGAATCTTTTTTCACAGATCTTTTGATTTCCACGGTGATGTTCGTCGATCTCGCCTTGTCTGTCTCTTTCTTTCTCTCTAACCTCTTCAACATCTTTATTTTCTTCTTGTTAACCTTTTCTAAACCTTTATTTACAGATCTTTTGATTTCCACGGTGATGTGCGTCTCTCTCTATTTGTGGGTCTTTTTCTTTCTCTCTAACCTCTCCAAAACCTTTTTTTTGTTCTTGTTAACCTTTTCTGATCTTTTTTTTCACAGATCGCTTGATTTACACGGGGATGTGCATCTCTTTCTCCTTGTCTGTCTCTTTCTTTGTCTCTAACCTCTTCAAAACGTTTTATTTTGGTTTTGTTAACCTTTTCCTAACCTTCTTTCGCAGATATTTTGATTTACACGGTTACGTGCGTCTCTCTCTCCCTGTCTGTCTTTTTATTTCTCTCTGAACTCTTCAAAAAGTTTTATTTTGTCCTTGTTAAACTTTTCTGAACCTTTTTTTCCAAGATGGTTTGATTGACACGGTGATGTGCGTCTCTCTCTCCTTGCCTCTCTCTCGCTTTCTCTCTAACCGCTTGAAAACCTTGTTTTTTTTATGTTACCCTTTTCTGAGCCTTTCTTTCACAGATCATTTCATTTACACGGTGGTGTGCGTCTCTCTCTTCTTGTATGTCTCTTTCTTGCTCGCTAACTTCTTGAAAACCTTTCATTTTGTTCTTGGTAACCTTTTCTGAACCTTTTTTTTACCGATCTTCTGATTTTCACGGTGATGTGCATCTCTCTCTCGTTGTCTCACTATTGCTTTCTCTGGAACTTCTTGAAAACCTATTTATTTTGTTCAAGTTACCCTTTTCTGAACCTTTCTTTCACAGATCTTTTATTTGCACGGGGATGTACGTCTCTCTCTCCTTGTATGTCTCTCTCTTTCTCCCTAACCTCAAAAAGACCTTACATTTGTTCTTGTTAACCTTTTCCGAACCTTTTTTCACAGATCCTTTAATTATACGGTAATGTGCGTCTCTCTCCTTGTCGGTCTCTTTTTTTGTGTAACATCTTGAAAAACTTTTATTTTTTTGTTGTTAACCTTTTGTGAACTTTCTCTTCTAAGAACTTCTGATTTACACGGTGATGTGCGTCTCTCCCTCCCTGTTTGTCTCTTTCTTTCTCTCGAACCTCTTAAAAAACATTTATTTTGTTCTTGTTAACCATTTCTGAACCTTTTTTCACAAATCTTTTGATTTACACGATGATGTGTATCTCTTTCTTTCTCTCTAACCTCTTGGAAACTCTTCATTTTGTTCCTGTTAACATTTTCTAAACTTTTTTTACAGATCATTTGATTTCGAAGTTGATGTGCATCTTTCTCCACTTGACTGATTCTTTGTTTCTCACTAACCTTTTCAAAACCTTTTATTTTGTTCTTGTTAACCTTTTCGAACCGTCTTTTACAGACCTTTGATGTAAACGGTGATGTGCGTCTCTCTCTCCTTGTCTGTCTTTTAATTTCTCTCTAACCTCTTGAAAACCTTTCATTTTGTTCTTGATAACCTTTTTTGAACCTTTTTTTCAGATCTTTTATTTCCACGGTGATGTGCATCGCTCTGATCTTGTCTGTCTTTTTTGTTGTCTCTACCCTCTTGAAAACCTTTTATTTTGTTCATGTTACCCTTTTATGAACCTTTCTTTCACAGATCATTTCATTACACCATGATGTGCGACTTACTCTTCTTGTCTGTCTCTTTCCTTCTATCTAACCTCTTCAAAACCTTTTATTTTGCTCTTGTTACCCGTTTCTAACGTTTTTTTTACAGATCTTTTGATTTACACTGTGATGTGCATCTCTCTCTTCTTGTCTGTCTCTTTCGTTGTCTCTAACCTCTTCAAAACTGTTTTTTTGTTCTTGTTACCCTTATCCGAACCTTTTTTCACAGATCTTTTGATTTATACAGTGATGTGCGTCTCTCTCTCCTTGTCTTTCTCTTTCTTTCTCTCTAACCTCTTGAAAACTTTTTGTTTTGTTCATGTTACCCTTTTCTCAACCTTTCTCTCACAGACCATTTCATTTACACGGTGATGTGCGTCTCTCTCTCCTTGTGTGTCTCTTTCTTTCTCTCTAACCTCTTGAAAACCTTTTATTTTGTTCTTGTTACCCTTTTCGAACCTGTTTTTACAGACCTTTTTAATGTACACGGTGATGTGCGACTCTCTCTCCTTGTCTGCCTCTTTCCTTCTATCTAACCTCTTCAAAACCTTTTATTTTGTTCTTGTTACCCTTTTCGAACATTTTTTTACAGATCTTTTGATTTAGACGGTGATGTGCATCTCTCTCTTCTTGTCTGTCTCTTTCGTTGTCCCTAACCTCTTCAAAACCATTCATTTTGTAGTTGTTAACCTTTTCTAACGTTTTTTTACAGATCTTTTGATTTAGACGGTGATGTGCATCTCTCTCTTCTTGTCTGTCTCTTTCGTTGTCTCTAACCTCTTCAAAACCTTTATTTTGTTCTTGTTACCCTTTTCTGAGCCTTTCTTTCACAGATCATTTCATTTACACCATGATTTGCGTCTCTCTCTCCTTGTATGTCTCTTTATTTCTCTCTACCTCTTGAAAACCTTTCATTTTGTTCTTTTTACCGTTTTGTAAAACCTTTCTTTCACAAATCGTTTGATTTACACGGTGATGTGCGTCTCTCTCTTCCTCTCTATGTCTTTCTTTCTCTCTACATCTTGAAATCCTTTTATTTCGTTCCTCTACCTTTTCTGCACCTTTTGTCACCGATCTTTTGTTTTACACTGTGATGTGTGTCTATTTCTTTCTCTGTAACATCTTGAAAACCTTTCATTTTTTCTTGTTAACCCTTTCTGAACTTTTTTTAAAGATATCTTGATTTCCTAGTTGATGTGAATCTCTGTCTTCTTGTCTGTCTTTTTCTTTCACTCTAACCTCATCAAAATCTTTTATTTTGTTCTTGTTAACCTCTTCGATCCTTTTTTTACAGATCTTTTGATGTACACGGTGATTTGAGTCTCTCTCTCTCCTCGTCTGCTTTTTCTTTCTAACTAACCTCTTGAAAACCTTTTATTTTGATCTTGTTAACCTTTTCGAACCTTTTTTTGCTGACCTTTTGATGTACACGGTGATGTGCGTCTCTCTCTCCCTGTCTGTCTCTTTCTTTCTCTCTAGCCTCTTGAAAACCTTTTATTTTGTTCTTATTACGTTTTCTGAACCTTTTTTTCACAAAGCTTTTGATTTACACGCTGTGCGTCTCTTTCTCCATGTCTGTCTCTTTGTTTCTCTATAACCTGTTCAAAACCTTTATTTTGTTCTTGTTAACCTTTTCTGAACCTTTTTTTACAGATCTTAGATTTCCACGGTGATGTGCGTCTTTCTCTACTTGTCTCTCTCTTGCTTTCTTTCTAACCTCTTCAAAAACCTTTTATTTTGTTCATGTTACCTTGTTCTGAACCTTTCTTTCACAGATCATTTCATTTACACAATGATTTGCGTCTCTCTCTCCTTGTATGTCTCTTTATTTCTCTCTAACCTCTTGAAAACCTTTCATTTTGTTCTTGTTAACCTTTTCTAAACTTTTTTTTCAGATCTTTTGATTTCCTAGGTATTGTGCGTCTTCCTCTCCTTGTCTCCCTTTTTCTTTCTCTCTACGCTCTTCAAAATCTTTTATTTTTTAATTGTTACCCTTTTCTAAACCTTTCTTTCACAGATCATTTCATTCAAGATGTGATGTGCATCACCTTCTCCTTGGCTATCTCTTTCTTTGTCTCCAACCTCTTCAAAACCTTTTATTTTGTTCTTGTTACCCTTTTCGAACATTTTGTACAGATCTTTTGATTTAGACGGTGATGTGCATCTCTCTCTTCTTGTCTGTCTCTTTCGTTGTCTCTCACCTCTTCAAAACCTTTTATTGTGTCCTTGTTAACCTTTTCTAACCTTTTTCTTACAGATCTTTTCATTTACACTGTGATGTGCATCTCTCTCTCCTTGTCTGTCTCTTTCTTTGAACCTCTTCAAAACTGTTTATTTTGTTCTTGTTACCCTTATCCGAACCTTTTTTCACAGATCTGTTGATTTATACAGTGATGTGCGTCTCTCTCTCCTTGTCTCTCTCTTTGTTTCTCTCTAACCTCTTGAAAACCTTTTCTTTTGTTCATGTTACCCTTTTCTGATCCTTTCTTTCACAGATCTTTTCATTTACACGGTGATGTGCGTCTCTCTCTTCTTGTGTGTCTCTTTCTTTCTCTCTAACCTCTTGAAAACCTTTTATTTTGGTCTTATTAACCTTTTCTGAACCTTTTTTCACAGAACTTTTGATTTACACGCTGATGTGCGCCTCTTTCTCTTTGTCCGTATCTTTGTTTCTCTCTAACCTCTTCAAAACCTTTATTTTGTTCTTGTTAACCTTTTCTGAACCTTTTTTACAGATTTTTTTATTTCCACGGTGATGTGCGTCTCTCTCTTGCTTTCTTTCTAACCTCTTCAAAAACCTTTTATTTTGTTCATGTTACCCTTTTCTGAACCTTTCTTTTACAGATCATTTCGTTTACACTCTGACGTGCGTCTATCTCTCCTTGTATGTCTTTCTTTCTCTCTAACCTCTTGAAAACCTTTTATTTTGTTCTTTTTAACCTTTTCGGAACCTTTTTTTTACAGATCTTTTGATTTCCACGGTGATGTGCATCTCTCTCCTCTTGTCGGTCTCTTTCTTTCTCTCTAACGCCTCGAAAACCTTTTATTTTGTTCTTTTTACCTTTTCTGAACTTTTTACACAGATCTTTTGATTTACTAGGTGTTGTGGGTCTCTCTCTCCCTGTCTTTCTCCTGCTTTCTCTCTAATCTCTTGAAAACGTTTTATTTTGTTCTTGTTACTCTTTTCTGAACCTTTCTTTCACAGATATTTTTATTTACACGGTGATGTGCGTCTGTCTCTCCCTGTGTGCCTCTTTCTTTCTCTCTAACCTGTTGAAAACCTTTTATTTTGTTCTTGTTAACCTTTTCAGAACCTTTTTTTCACAGACGTTTTGATTTACACGCTGAAGTGCGTCTCTTTCGCCTGGTCTGTGTCTTTGTTTCTCTCTAACCTCTTCAAAACCTTTTATTTTGTTCTTGTTACCCTTTTGTAAACCTTTTTTTGCATCTCTCTCTCCTTGTCTGTCTCTTTCTTTCTCTCTAACTTCTTTAAAACCTTTTATTTCGTTCATGTTACCCTTTTCTGAAACTTTCTTTCACAGATCATTTCATTTACACCATGATGTGCGTCTCTCTCTCCTTGTATGTCTCTTTATTTTTTGTAACCTTTTGAAAACATTTCATTTTGTTCTTGTTAACTTTTTATGAACGTTTTTTACAGATCTTTTGATTTACATGGTGATGTGCATCTCTCTCTCCTTGTCTGTCTCTTTCGTCGTCTCTAACCTCTTTAAAACGTTTTAATTTTGTCCTTGTTCTCCTTTTCTACCCTTTTTTTAAAGATCGTTTGATTTACGGTGTGATGTGCATCTCTCTCTTTGTCTGTCTCTTTCTTTGTCTCTAACCTCTTCAAACCCTTTTATTTGTTCCTGTTACATTTTATGCACCTCTTTTCACAAATCTTTTGACTTACACGGTGATGTGTGTCTCTTTTTTTCTCTCTAACCTCTTGAAAACGTTTCATTTTTTCTTGTTAACCATTTCTGAACTTTTTTTACAGATATCTTGATTTCCTAGTTGATGTGCATCTCTCTCTTCATGTCTGTCTTTTTCTTTCTCTCTAACCTCATGAAAATCATTTATTTTGTTCTTTTTAACCTCTTCTATCCTTTTTTACAGATATTTTCATGTACACGGAGATGTGCGTCTCTCTCTCTCTCCTCGTCTGTCTTTTTCTTTCTATCTAACCTCTTGAAAACCTTTTATTTTGTTCTTGTTACCCTTTTCTGAACCTCTCTTTCACAGATCATTTCATGTAAACGGTAATGTGCGTCTCTCTGTCCTTGTATGTCTCTTTCTTTCTCTCTAACCCCTTGAAAACCTGTCATTTTGTTCTTGTTAACCTTTTCCGAACTTTTTTTTACAGATCTTTTGATTTCCTAGGTGATGTGCTTCTTTCTCTCCTTGTCTGTCTTTTTCTTTCTCTCTAACGTCTTCAAAACCTTTTATTTTGTTATTGTTAACCTTTTTGAACCTTTTTTTCAAAGATCTTTTGATTTACACGCTGAGTTGCGTCTCTTTCTCCTTGTCTGTCTCTTGCTTTCTCTCTAACCTCTTGAAAACCTTTTATTTTGTTCATGTTACCCTCTTGAGAGAGAAAGAGGGCACCGACCAAGTAACGAAAAAAGAAAAACTTAAAAGACGTTTCGGCTCCCTCATGGGAGCCTTGTTCACAACAATGTTGTGAACAATTGTTGAACAACAAAATTGAACAACAATGTTGTGAACAATGATTGTTGTGAACAAGGCTCCCGTGCGGGAGCCGAAACGCCTTTTAACTTTTTCTTTTTTCGTTACTTGGTCGGTGCCCTCTTTCTCTCTGAAATGTATCCTCCCGACCAGACGGTTGTCCGTCAAACCCTTGACTTCATGTTACCCTCTTCTGAACCTTTCTTTTACAGATCATTTTGTTTACACCATGATGTGCGGCTTTCTCTCCTTGTATGTCTTTCTTTCTCTCTAACCTCTTGAAAACCTTCTATTTTGTTCTTGTTAACCTTTTGTGAACCTTTTTTTACAGATCTTTTGATTTACACGCTGATGTGCGTCTCTATAACCCTGTCTGTCTCTTTCGCTCTAACCTCATCAAAACATTTATTTTGTTCTTGTTAACCTTTTATGAACCTTTTTTTACAGATCTTTTGATTTCCACGGTGATGTGCATCTCTCCCTCCTTGTCGGTCTCTTTCCTTCTCTCTAACCTCTTAAAAACCTTTTATTTTGTTCTTGTTACCCTTTTCTGAACCTTTCTTTCACAGATCTTTTCATTTACACGGTTATGTGCGTCTCTCTCTCCTTGTGTGTCTCTTTCTTTCTCTCTAACCATCTTGAAAGCCTTTTATTTTGTTCTTGTTAACCTTTTCCGAACTTCGTTTTAGCAGACCTTTTGATTTACACGCTGATGTGTGTCTCTTTTTTCTTGTATATGTCTTTCTTTCTCTCTAACCTCTTGAAAAATTTTCTTTTTGTTGTTGTTAACCCTTTCCGAACCTTTTTTTCACAGATCTTTCGAATTACACGCTGATGTGCGTCTCTATATCTTTGTCTGTCTCTTTCTTTCGCTCTAACCTCTTCAAAACTTTTATTTTGTTCTGATAATCTTGTGTGAACTTTTTTTCACAGAGCTTTTCTTTTACATGGTGATGTGCTTCTCTCTCTCCCTGTCTGTCTCTTTCTTTTTCTCGAACCTATTGAAAAACTTTTATTTCTTTTTGTTAACCTTTTCTGAACCTTTTTTTCACAGATCGTTTGATTTACACGCTGATGTGCGTCTCTTTCTCCTTGTCTGTCTCTTTCCTTGAATTTGAATTTGAATTGCAGCAGCAGTCACCACCGTCGGAACTCCGCTAAGCAACGACATTTCGATTCGCAGGCTGCCTGGAGCTGCGTCGTCGTCGGGCGTGCAACTGCACAGGGAAGGTCAGTGCTTGCGCTGAAAACTGGCCACACTTGGGTGACTAGGATTCGGGTAACCGAAACACGTGTCCACCAGCTTGAGTGCCACTGCACTTGCTTGTGGATCACCGCCCTCGTGTGACGTGGACATCGGAGCGACGCAGCATACGGCGCCACCGCAATCTCGGCTATAAGTACTTCGATTCGACAACTGATCATCACATTGCAGTAGCAGTCGCCGCCGTCGGAACTCCGCTAAGCAACGACATTTCGATTCGCAGGCTGCCTGGAGCTGCCTCGTCGTCGGGCGTGCAACTGCACAGGGAAGGACAGCGCTTGCGCTGAAAACCGGCCACACTTGGGTGACAAAGATTCGGGTAACCGAAACACGTGTATACCAGCTTGAGTGCCACTGCACTTGCTTGTGGATTACCGCCCTCGTATGACGTGGATATCGGAGCGACGCAGCATACGGCGCCACCGCAATCTCGGCTATAAGTACTTCGATCCGACAACTGATCATCACATTACAGCAGCAGTCGCCGCCGTCGGAACTCCGCTAAGCAACGACATTTCGATTCGCATGTGCGCATTTCTTGTATCTTTTAGTTTACTTTACTGTTGTTTCGTGGCGACTGCTGCTGCAACTGTTTTTGCAACTGTCCCCTCTTTGTCGCAATGCCAACCAATGTTGAGCTATCTAAACGCCTTGACCAGCTGGAAAGCTCGATCGCTGGAATCGCCGATACCGTTACTAAAGTTGTCATTGCTAAACTGGAGACCAATTCCAACAAAGTTATTGAAAACCTGAAAAAAAAAATTGATGGTTTCCGTGAGAGCATGAAATTTATGAATGAATCTTTTGAAGACCTGAAAGCTGAGAAGGTACAACTACTTGCCACCAAGAAAGAATTGAGTGCACGGAACCTAACCTTGGAGCGGAAGGTTTCCGAATTGAAGCAGTATTCACGAAAAAACAATGCAGAACTAAAAGGGGTTCCATTCACTCAAGGCGAGGACTGCGTTGCGATCATTAAAACAATTGCATCGAAAATTGATTGCTCGCTCGCGGAAACAGACATTGACGTGGTGCATCGAGTGCCATCAACGGCAAACTCAAAAAACATAATCGCAAGGTTTGTTTCTCGCACAAAGAAGGCTGAATTCATCACGAAGGCGCGTAAGGCTCACCTCCAAACCAAAGATATCGGATTCCATGACGCAGATGCCAAGCCGGTCTACATAAACGATCATCTCACCATGGAAAACAAACAGCTCTTCCCTAAGGCCCTTGCTCTGAAAAAAGAACATAACTGGCAGTTCCTGTGGACTGCTGATTGCCTCATCAAAGCACGCAAGAGGACAGTCATGTCTTCCGAATTCGTGATGAACCAGATCTTCGCGTCTTCACCTCCTCGGCATAAGCATTATCGCTCATTGAGCTATGTCGTACATTAGTACTACAGAACTTCGAACCCTAGCATCTAACCTTCATGATTCTGTCATACATTTTAACTCCCGCAGCCTCAGAAAGCATTACAATGAATTCGAGGCCCTGATATCTTCCGTTACCAAGCCCTTTTCTATCATATGTATTCCCGAAACTTGGCTTGCTGACCCTGACAGAAACCTGTATACCTTTCCCTCTTATTCTGCTGAGTATTGCCACCGTGCCACATATAGCCATGGCGGGTCTGCCATTTTTGTAAAAAATGATATTTACTACACTCGTAGATTAGACCTTTCACTCGACATTCCTGATTGCGAATCTGTTTGGGTGGAAGTTAATCACTCAACCTTCGAAATTGACGGGAAGTGTATACATCTTTGGTAGTATATACAGATCGCCTAGTTCTTCTGTATCCAATTTCTGCGCCGCTCTAGATGGTTTACTGCACTTGATCACCCGTGAAAACAAAAACATTGTTATACCAGGAGATATTAACATTAACCTTTTGGATTTCGAGTCGTCACAATTTTCGAAATATAGCAGTTGTTTTCAGGGCCATGGGTTTGAATCACTCATTAATTTACCTACGCGTTGTGTGGGCAACGACAATGGCGCGGCAATTGATCATGCCCTTAGCAACGTTTTTTTCCCCACCAGAAGCTTTCGTTGTTCGTAATACCTTTACGGATCATTACCCTGTAGCTGTTCTTTTTAATCGTACAAAACGTGCCCAAAACACCCAATTCCTCAAATCCGTTTTCAACAGGCAACAATTCACTTGCATCATTAACAACGCAGTCTGGTCTCCAGTTATTGGCTCCAGGGATGCTCAAGTAGCTTACAGTGAATTTTCTAATATTATCACGGAGCTCATAGGATTGTGCACCACATGTACGTTGCAAAAAAAAGTAACTTTTCTCCTGTGAACCCTTGGCTTACTCAAGGATTGTTAACAAGTTTAAGAAAAAAGGACAATCTATATCGCAAAACAAAAAGGAAGCCATACCACCTTCAGTTGAAAGCCCGCTACAAAAAGTATTCCAACCTTCTAACAAACTTGCTAAAAAGGCCAAGAGAAACTTCTATGAAAACAAAATTCTGCAGACTGGTAGCAACACCGCTAAGCAGTGGCGTATATTCATTCTTTCCTTAACAGCCAGTGCAAAACTGAGATCAGCGAAATACGCCTTGGTTCTAGAACGTGTTCTAATTCATCTGACATCGCAAATGCTTTCAGCACTTTCTTTTCTGAAATTTCTTCCTTATCAGCATCAACGCACATAGTCAACAACATTGCACGCGCTCCGCATTCTTTCTTCTTGTACCCGGTAACGCCTATCGAAGTCCGCACAACAATCATTAATCTTAAAAATACCAGCCCCGGACACGATAAAATTCACGCAACTTGCATCAAAGAGAATGTAGATGCCATAAGTGATATCTTCACCCATGTAGTTAATCTTATTTTTAAATCTGGAGTATTTCTCCGTGAACTCAAAAAAAGTTTGATAATTCCTGTTTTCAAAAAAGGCGATAAGGCAATAATGAATAACTACCACCCGATTTCAATCTTACCATTTTTTAGCAAAGTCATCGAAAAAATCGTAGAAAAACGCCTCTCATCATATCTAAATAAATTTAATTTGCTAACACCTAGGAAATTCGGTTTTAGGCCTGGTTTATCCACCAACCTTGCACTGATAGCTCTGAAAGACTATATTAAACACGAAATTGACCAGGCAAGTTTATGGGGGGTATTTTCATCGATTTTTTCAAGGCATTTGACACCATTAATCATGACATCTTGTTTTCGAAACTCTTCTTGTACGGTATTAACGGACCGCCGCTACAACTATTACGAAGTTTCTAATTTAATCGTGAACAAATTAATAATATTTCTGGTACACTCCTAAAACTTAGGCGTTCCGCAAGGTTCGATTCTCGGCCCTCTTTTATTTTTATTATACATCAATGACCGTCCTACCTGCCTCAAATTGTCTAATTGCCTACTCTATGCTGATGATACCACCATCTACTCGTCACACTCATCTATTGACATCCTTACTACAAACCTCAACATCGATATTAGTAACATTTGCTCATGGTCTCAGAGCAATGGTCTATTAATCAATCCTTCCAAAACTAAATTTGTCGTATTTTTGTCTCGTTTGAAGACTCTAACTTCTATTGATCCTGTTTACATTTGCTCTGATGCTATCCCACCGTCTAATCAATGCTCATTTTTGGGGGTTGAACTTGACAGCTCCTTAAAATTTATTAACCACATAAACTCAGTAAAAAAGAACATGGCTTATGGGATCAGAGTATTAATTAGGGCAAGAAATTATTTCCGCCTGCCTACGCTTCTAACGCTTTACTATGCTTTTATTTACAGCCATATAAACTATTGCATTTCATCCTGGGGTTTAACTTACGATATTCATTTAATCCCTTTGAAGCGCATTCAAAACCAAGCTGTTCGAATCATGACCCATGTCACTTCTTTATATCGGCACCCAGATCTCCTCCCGTTGGATAAACTTATTTTATATAATCTTGGAATGACCGCCCATAGATTTGTTACTGATAAGAGTGTGCTTTTTATAATCGGTAGAACTGATCTGACTAACCACAACAAGACGCGATTTGCATCACAACATAATTTATTACTCCCAAAAGTTAGAACAAACTTTGGTAAACAGACAGTTGAATTTGCAACCATTAAATTATGGAATAACTTGCCTGTTAATGCTAAAAATCAATTAGGTCGCTCATCTTACAAACAATCAATTCTTAAATTTATTCTCGAAAACCCCCACTTCTGATTTGATTAATTCGCACGACTTCGATCTTTTTTTTATGCTCACTTTTTTTTCATTTCTAATTCTCACCATTTTTTTCCTCTTTTGTCTTTGCACTTTTTTGTATAACTGAGACGTGTGCTTGCTTTGTGAACAAAGTTATTCTGTGTCAGTGTTGTGTAATTTTGCAATAATCTTCGCATAAATTCTTTTTTAGGTTCCTTCTGTTGCGATTGCTTGAACGTTATATTGTCATACTGTTCATTTACAAGAGGTCCCACCGCAGTGCCGCACTTCGGGACCTCTTTCTGTAATATCAGTGACCATGCACTGTACCTTTGTTATCGATTACATTAAACTGAAACTGAAACTGAAACTGAATTTGAATTTGAATTCAATTTTATTGACCGAGCGTGAACATGAAATGTGAATGGGTTCAGATGCACTGGGAGGTCCCAAGGTAAGAACCTCAGGCGGGACCTCCCATGATGATTGTAAAAAAAAAGAGAGCAATCATCAAGCAACACTAGAATACAATGTCAGCAAATAAACACTCAGCATAAAACAGAGAAAGATGCATACAAAAGCCAAAGAAAATCAAAGAAAAAATATTACACTAAGAAGCAGGAACACTAAAAAACAAAGAATACAACTCCAATCTATTCAAAAAGGAGATATGAATACCACATTAACAACAAGACATAATACTACACTTACAATTCAGCAAAACAGAAGGGCCTAACAAGAAAGTTTTTAATTTGGATTTAAAAACGCAAAGTGAATTACAAGATTTAATATCATAGGTTAGTGAATTCCAGAGCGAAATGGCGGAGGATTGAATCGTTTGTCTGCCGTAGTTAGTGTGTATACACGGAAGTAACAGATTCTGGCGTGAAGCAAAGCGCGTTGAATTGAGATTATAACCTCTTCTAACCTCTTCTATAACCTCTTCTCCCTAACCTCTTCAAAACCTTTTTTACAGATCTTTTGATTTTCACGGTGATGGGTGTCTCTCTCTCTCCTTGTCTCTTGCTTTCTCTCTAACCTCTTGAAAACCTTTTATTTTGTTCCTGTTACCTTTTCTGCACCTTTTCTCACAGATCTTTTGATTTATACGATGATGTGTGTCTCTTTCTTTCTCTTTAACCTCTTGAAAACCCTTTATTTTGTTTTTAATACAATTTTCTGAACTTTTTTACAGATGGTTTGATTTCCTAGTTGATGTGCATCTCTCTCTACTTGTCTGATTCTTTCTTTCTCTCTAACCGCTTCAATACCTTTTATTTTATTCTTGTTAACCTTTTCGAACCTTTTTTTACAGACCTTTTGATGTACACGGTGATTTGCGTCTCTCTCTTCTTGTCTGTCTCTTTTTTTCTATCTGACCTCTTGAAAACCTTTTATTTTGTTCTTGTTACCCTTTTCTGAACCTTTCTTTCACAGATGATTTCATTCAAAAGGTGATGTGCATCTCTCTCTCCTTGTCTATCTCTTTCTTTGTCTCTAACCTCTTCAAAACCTTTTATTTTGTTCTTGTTTACCTTTTCGAACCTTTTTTTACTGATGTTTTCATTTAGACGGTGATGTGCATCTCTCTCTCCTTGTCTGTCTCTTTCTTTCTTTCTAACCTCTTCAAAACCTTTTTTTTTTGTTCTTGTTACCCTTTTCTGAACCTTTTCTGTTTCATTTCCTTTGGAAAACTAGATGTTATAGTTCTAGGTTGCGCATTTGTGAGAGTTCATGCCTTAGGGTTGCTTGTCCTGTCCAGCAGCCCATTTGAATGGCAGCCCATTTCAATAGGTCGTGCCTTATGCTATATCGTAATATAGTTGAGCCATCATTTAAATTGTCTTCTTTATTTTCTTTTACTGCTTCGAATACAAGTGAACACGAGGTTAAAGGCGAAAACGAATCTAGAAAGAGACGACATTGAAAGATACAAGGGTGGGTCAGCGCGGTGATTGGATGACGTCGGGCAGCAGGCGACACTGGCGATGTCGACGCCAACGATATCACCCTAGGGGCGGGGAGATTTCCCTGGGGCCCAAGTACAGGAGGCACCCAGAGTGAGTCAGAGGCACTCAAGTTGAGGGTCGGCGGTGGGGAGTTCCCCGGGAGCAGGTCGCCTTGGAAAATGGCTCGAGCCGTGGCTTATCCCAGTGGTGGTTCGGTGCCCAGGGCAAATATACTTAGGTCCGGAACGGGACACAAATTCTGCGGGGAGCGAAGGTGGACACTCGAGTTCACTTCAGCCACGCGGAGCCAATAGCCATAATTTCTGCGCCAGCGGAGGCCTCGTGCGCTGTCATAGACGCCGAGGTGAGTAGTTCGGACCCAGAAGTTCCGAAAGCGGCAGTTTTCAGTCTCATCTCAGCGATCGAATTCTGGCTTGGTGTAAAACACGAAGCTGCTTCGCAGAAAACGCCATTTCTTTTCCTGCAGCTCCAAACATTGAGAGATTGCAAGAACAGCCATAGCACGTATGTTTTCCGCCGCAGTGCGTTCTGTATTATTTCGTGCTCCTCGTATGGTCCCAATTAAATGTTTATGTTATGGTACCACGTTTTTTTAGTCAAACATTAGTTTCCCGCACATTCACATAATCGCCAGTTTCATAGTGTCAACTGAAACGTTTACTTGCATTAATTTCCTCATTTTGAAGCTGTTCATGTACATATCCTCGAAATGGCGGGATTGATCCCCACTGTCCAATAAATGGCAAAATATAGTTGCCAAAACGGCAGTTGCCAAATGAGGCGCACTCCAACGGAGCAGATATAGGTCTACTGTTGCCTGCGTTGGTCACTGCAGGTGCGCTCACGAAAGGCGATAGTCCTTCTTTAGCTGCCCAGACATTAAAATTAGAGTCTGTCTGTCTGTCTGTCTGTCTGTCTGTCTCTCTGTCTGTCTGTCTGTCTGTCTGTCTGTCTGTCTGTCTGTCTGTCTGTCTGTCTGTCTGTCTGTCTGTCTGTCTGTCTGTCTGTCGAACAGACAGACAGACAGCGGGCTGAACGACCTTCAACAGATCAAAAATGGCTGCAAACTACTAAAGCCACCGGCGTGGGTCCCGCATGTTCGTTTTACGCAGCAGCCAATAAACCTCATGCCTATTTCAGGCGAAATATCAGTACTAAGCCGACATAAGCAATGGTATTTTAATTAATAATACCGACAGAGTGGCTTTTACGGTTGAAAATAAAAATAATATCGCGTTCAAAAAATTGAGGCAAGCTGACCGCTGACTAGCAAGGTAACCCAAGGACAGTATGGGCGCGGGTAAATTGAATGTAACTGAGAAAGTCGGCATGGCATTGGCCATGGCAGGAGCGATAGAGGGGAAGAGACTCGGCGGTGGGAAGGCCCGGCGGAAGACTATCGTCTGCAGACGATATTTGCAGCGAAATGAGCAGCATTCGAGGCCATTTTTACCCACAGCTTTCCTTGTTTGATTTAAACTCTAATCTTGTCTCGTCCTGAAAACTTTATCAGCCAATGCAGCGCTCAGGAAACACAAGCACGAAGTGCATCGGTGTTAGCAAAACACACCGGTTGCCTGCATGCTGAATTTATTCCTAAGGACATAATGCCATCTGGGGGTTATTTTACGCTTGTGGGGAGTTGTCGATATACGCCGTTACTCCCACACTGCTTTCGTGATATGTTGGGCGCGCATTCTAGAAGCCTACATAAAAGTTCTAGAAATGCTAGAGCTTTTGAGGTCCAGTAGGCTGCCATAAAAGTGTAATGTTAGGAATGCCTACAAATAAACAAAGCAGTTGTATTTATGTACAAACTTTCGTGCTTCTCTGGTTATACGCTTTAATTCCTGTTCAGTCGTTTCAGCAGAGAAAGGTGTTTTTCTCACGTATCCTCCTCTTTTTGCCACATCGCTAACAGTGGCGTTCTTTCGCTCCGATGCAGAACAACTTTGGAGATGGCGGCTGCTGGCAGTTAAAAGGCAAGACGTGCATTTTCCCGAACTTTCGCGTGATTGATGCATATTCCCTCTCCCTCCCCCTATTCGCTAATTCCCCCAAAATGTGTGCTTCAGTTCACACGTTCGGAAGCAGACTACGCAGAACTGTTTTCTGGAGTACATTGTGTATCCCGCTCGCCATCATGGCGTTGTCTGTGAGTTTTTAATTGCACGAGTTTTTCTTCCTGTGATTCACATGATAGATTTTATTCACGTCCTTTTACCAGAAGGTACGTATTTATGGCAAAATGGCGGAAAGAAAAAAACTGAACTATTATCTGGCATATGTAGCCATGCTACGCTAAGTTGTTCATCAGTTTGAATTAAAGGTTTCTGTTGTTACTTGTCGTTGTTGGTACTTGCATGCCCTTACGGTGTCAGTATTACTTTATTGCTAGCTGCACCTCGTGCTAAAATTTTCCGTGTGACCAGTTTAGCTGGAAGGCTTGAAAAATCACAGGACATTCTATTGCCCGCCAGAGCATCATCCGAATGTCGCATCCCCTGGCCGCTAGGCCAGGCATTCATCGAAGCGATCGAGGACACACACGTTCTCATTCACGCAGTACCGTTTCCCCTGAACAACAACACGGGCAAACTCAAAGACAGCGCAACTCTACAGACACACCTAAATTCCTACCCGCTACGACCGCCCTCGATTCTAACCGCCGTATTAACAATTACTACGCGACGAAGAAACCACCTTACGGCACCACAAACCATTTGGCATCACCTTAACACCCTACTGCACGCAATGTACGCCCTCCTCCCCCAATACCCCACCACCTGCGACTTCTATTCTGTAGCTGTCCCCCTATACGTGGTATGCACAGCCGACAAACCTCTACTCTTACCCCAAATCTAACTTCCACCTGAGCAGCTGACCACCTCCGTGCTCTGCGACCACAGGACCGGTGGAGGTGGCCCGGGCGGCCAGCCCGCACTAAGGCATCTTGGCTGAAGGTGCCAATCAGGGGGTGCATGCTCGAACAACCTCCTCCTGTTCACAAGTTTGTGAAGTACTCTATCTCGGTCTTAGAAAGCCGCGCAGAATGTGAATCTTGTGGAAGGAGATCTCGCAGCCTGTTCCGCTATCTGGGGCAAGGAACAAGCTATTCCACCGCACCTCGCGGCAGACGGGGTAAAGAAAAGAGTTGAGAAAGTCACCCAATCATTTCACCCATGCTGGGGTCCCATAATTTCTCAATGTGTCCAACAAAGAAAATTATGAAGCAAGAACAAGTACAAGTTAAGCAAGCATCCCTGCTGCCGCTATGAGGGAAACGAACAAAACGGAAGGCTTTGCTGGTCAGGTCTTTTATCGCGGGGCCATTAGCAACCCTTTCGAGGGAACAAGGAGGCGAGTGAAAGGGAGGGGCGGATAGAAGAGCCGCAAAGGAGCCTCTGAACCTGACAGAGGCGCAGCCTAGCCGCTCCCCCTCTTACCCGCACACTTGTTGGTTTGCGGCGCGCCTGTCGTCTGGATGGTAATGAGCTGGAAAGTTTGCTCGCACTAATTGCGTCTTTTAGGCAGGGGCCCAATTTGTTCACGGATACTGCGGTGGGCCTTCACAAAGCCTGGATCTTTTCCGTTACGGATTTCAAAGTCTTTTAACTCACGTCAGAACACGTATTTTACAATTGAATACTTATAACAAAACTCAAGTTGCTGCTTTCAGTGTGGCCGATATAATAATGGTGGGTCGCCCTAAAGACAAGTGCAGAAACCGACAGAACTTTCTGGAAGAATTTATTACTTGGTCTTTTTTCATAAAATTCGAAGAGCTAACATTAGTTTCAAAATCCCCAAAAATTGTCAGTGGCCGCATTTCTGCGCCAAGGAGAACTAGTGTGTTGATGCCTGCACTGCTAAATAAATAAGTGGTATTCGTGGATTTCTGATGGCGAGGCTCAGGACTCATTATGTATTTTGTGACCTTACAATGTAACAGGTGAAACGGTAACCAAACTGTTCAATACTTATTCATCATCGGGTAAGAATTATAGGCGACACTAATACAGACTACGAAACCAATGCAGTTTACAGTAATAAGGAATACGCACGAGAAAATGTCCTCTTCAGCTTAGGAAACTGAACGCTAGAAGAAGTAAAAGAATATTACTACCTCGGGCAGATGGTTAGTGCTGACCCCAACCACGAGAGAGAAATCCCGCACAGAACAGGTATGGGTTGTAAAGCACTCGGCAAGCCCTACCAAATAATGAAACCTAAGCTACCTCTTTTACTCAAAAGAAAAATGTACAACCAGTGCATACTACCAGTGATGACATACGAAGCTGGAACTTGCCGCCTGACTAAACAACCAGAAAGCAAACTTATGTCCGATCAACGGGCCATGAAACGAATAATTATTTATTTTTATTTATTTTGAGAGGCTCCGGCGAGAAGGCTTTGTTGAAGACGAGAAGGCCCTTTATTCGGCAAGCAGCAGCCCGAACCCGAGAAGGGACTTCAAGCCACGATGATGATGATGCGCGATCCGCGCGCGTTCCGCGCACAGGCGATGATGTGCTTATGATGAACGGGCGAGGTAAGAAGACGAAGACGATGCATTAATGGCAAATAAATGGAGGGAAAACGATGAAGGAAGCCCGGCAGTCACTTGCGCTTACAATTTATACAATACTGCAGGCCACAAATGGGCCCAAGCAGGAGTGGGGGTGTTACAGTACCGTTAGATCAATTATACAATCTTTAGCGAGGTAAAAACAATAAACAGGACAATACAAAATTATTTTGAAAAACACTGCGAATTGATAATACCAAATTTACAAGTCAAACATTTGATCAATAGATTTCAGCACAGTATCGAATGAAAGAATTTCATACGGGAGGTTATGCCAGTCGGTTATAGTGCGAGGAAAAAAAGAATACTAAAAATTGTTAGTGCGCGCTGTGATAGGCATGAACTTTGCAGAATGGTAATTCCTGGTGGGACGCGATGATAACGGAGTCAGGAAGGCCGATGTTTCGAGTTTGATATTCCCGTGTGATAATTGGAAAAGAAATTTTAGCATATTCATTTAGTGTCGAGATTCCAAAGTTGGGATTATATTTATTTTCATTAGTTCTGTTGGGGAATCATGACGGCGGTATCGGTTGTAAATGAAGCGGACGGCTAATCTTTGAATTTTTTTGAGATTGTCAATGTCTTTTTTAGTATGTGGATCCGAGAGTACGCATGCGTATTCAAGGCATGGTCGTACTATTGTGTTATACGCGAGAAGCTTTATGTTCGCAGGCGAGTTTTTCAGTTTATGTCTTAGTAAGCCTAGTTTTCGTCGTGCTGAGGCGCATACTTTAAGAATGTTAGATTACTAGTAATTGTAACGCCAAGATATTTAAAGCTGTCTGTTCGCGAGATAGGAAGACCATTGATTGTGTACTGGTGTTCATATGGTTGCTTTTTGTTAGTAATACGCATAAATACGGTTTTCTCAGTATTTAGTTTCATGTCCCAAAGGTCGCACCAATTATGTATTGCGTCAAGGCTATCGTTTAGAATTTGCTGATCATTAGAAGAATTAATTGTGCTGGATAACAAACAGTCATCTGCAAATAATCGTATTTTAACACCTTCTTTAACATATGATGATACATCGTTAATATAAATGAGGAAAAGTAATGGTCCCAGAACACTTCCCTGGGGGACGCCGGAATTAACCGGAAGGAAGTCTGAATGAGAACCATTTATATCTACAAATTGAACGCGGGAATGCAGGTAAGATTTTATCCAGTTTACGATGGTAGATGGAAGACCCAGTAAATTAAGCTTGAAAATTAACTTTGAATGGGAAATTCGGTCGAAGGCTTTGCTGAAGTCTATGAAAACTACGTCAGTTACGCCTGATTTGTCAATTACAGCAGAGAAGAAATGAATAGAACTAATAAGCTGAGTAGTGGTAGAAAGGGCCTTACAGAACCCATGCTGAAATGGTGACAGAATATTACGCTCATCTAAAAAGTTTAAAATGTAGTTCGAAATAATGTTCTCCATGAGTTTACAACATGATACTGTTAGTGATATGGGCCTATAGTTTGCTCCGAAGCCATTATCTCTTTTTTTAAACACTGGGACCACCCGGGCGATGAGCCAATATTTCGGAACAATGCGTTGCAATAAGGACGAGGGAAAAATTACAACCAAGAAACGTGCGAGTGACTCGGCGTAGTGACGATTAAATACATTAGGAATGTTGTCTGGGCCACATGACGATTTAGATTTGATATTAAGAAGCATAGAAAATACGCCTTCAAAAGTTATGAAATCTGGATCAACCTTAACACAGTTATCCTTTGATTGTCACACACGGACGGGTCAGAAAACACTGAGTGGAAATAGAGGTTAAATTCAATCGCGATTTGCTTAGAATATCGAATAATCTCATCTCCGAGCTTAACACATTCGACTGATTTTTGTTTGTTAGGCTGAAGCTTGCGCCAGAATTTTGCCGCATCACTTTATAGGAACTGTGGCAGGGTCACCGAGAAGTAATGGAGTTTAGCTGCGCGTATATTATTAGCAAGTGAATCTTTTAACTTCTGAAGCAGCGGGCCTTTCGGCTGCCACCTTTTCGTTTTCTTAACCTTACGCGTTAAATGAATAATTTCTCTGGTTATCCAAAGGTTTCTGCGGTTTGACGTCTTAGCTTCGTTTGGAATGAACTTTTCGAGGCAAAACTCACACAGCGACCGGAACTTTTTCCTCAGATGATTAGCATCATTGCCTGAAAAACCGTCGAAAGACAAATCAAGATAGTCGAGAATAGATTCATCATTAGCCCTACTAAGGTCTTTAAACATTTTTCGCTGTAAGGGCACCTGGTCAGATAGATCTACTACAGAACATGTGAAAAGGACAAGCTTATGGTCGGACAGGCCGTTTTCTACAGATACATATACATTGGAGAAACTTTTACTATGAAAAACGAGATCGGGAATGGATGCCGCATTTTCCTGAACGCGTGTTGGAGTTCCTACTGCTTGATCAAGATCGCATGCCAACATAATATCAAAAACAACTTTATCGCTAAAACATGGAGAGCGTACCTTAGCCTAGTTGTTGTTCGGGAGATTAAAATCACCGGCAATAATCAAGTGGTTTTTGGAATTTTTGAGTGAGTAATCATAAAGTTTGGTTAAAAATTCTCATTTCTGAAGACGGGGGACGGTAAACGGCACTTAAGATAATTGTATGTCCAAAGATGTTTAACTGTAGGCATAAGGTTTCATGATCTTATATTTGATCTAAAAGAATAGTGGATCTGCGAGTATTCAAGAGAACAGCGACACCACCACCGCGATACGGTCTGTCTCGTCTAATCATTTTGTAGTTTTCCGGTACTATATCTTCATCGGAATAATTATCGCTTAACCAAGTTTCCGTAAGAACGGTGATGTGGGGTGCGTAGGTTAACAAGATACTTTCGAATTCTACAGTTTTGTTAACAATGCTTTGAGCATTATTATTAAGGAGGCGCAAATTTTGATTACATCGGCGAGGGGCTTGTCATGCACTAACTGACGGTTGGGATGTGCTTGAAACTGGTGTCGGCTTTGGAACAGTTAAAACCTTCACGCGCATGTTCTTGCTATCATCCCACATTAAAGTGTCGTCATCGATCCGTAACTTATCGTCTACAAGATATGGCTTTTTCCCATTTGCTTTGTCAAATTTTCCACTATCCCACAGCAGTTTACGTCGACGCAGTGTGCAACGTGAGTAATTGTTTTGAATGAAGATTTCAGTTCCTTTGAGCTTTTTGCGTTTTTTAATATTTCTTGTTTTTCCGGGAAGTCCTGAAGATACATGAGTACGGGACGATTTCCATCTTGTCTACCAGGTCTATGTATACGACTAATCGAGTTGCAGGATACATTAGGTTATTTACAAAATATTTCATCCACTACATCTTTTCTTAAGACATCCGCAGTTTCTTTCGGTTTTTCAATGATGATGATGATGATCATCATCATCAGTTTATCTACGCCCACTGCAGGGCAAAGGCCTCTCCCATTATTTTCCAATTACCTCGGTCCTGTGCCAACTGTGACCAATTTATCCCCGCAAACTTCTTAATCTCATCTGCCCATCTAACTTTCTGCCGCCCCCTGCAACGCGTGCCTTCTCTAGGGATCCACTTTGATACACTTCATGACCAGCGGTTATCTTGCCTTCGCATTACATGCCCTGCCTACGTCCATTTTTTCTTCTAATCTCAACTAATATGTCCTTAACACGTGTTTGTTCCCTGACCCACTCCGCTCGCTTCTTGTCCCTTAATGTTACACCTATCATTTTACGCTCCATTGCCCACTGAGTTGTTCTCAATTTAAGTTGAACCCTCTTAGTGAGCCTCCAAGTTTCTGCCCCGTAGGTGAGTACCGGTAAGATTCAGCTGTCATACACTTTCTTCAGCGACAATGGTAGGCTGCTATTCATTATCTGAGAATGCCTGCCATATGCAACCCACCCCATTATGATCCTTCTAATTATCTATGCCTCATGGTTGGGGTCTGGTTCACAACTTGGCCTAAGTAGATATATTCGCTTACGACTTCCACTGCCTCGCCACCTATCTCAAACCGCTGTGCTCTCCCGAGGTTATTGATCATTACTTTAGTTTTCTGCATATTTATTTTCAGGCCCACGCTTCTACTCTATGCGTCCAGTGCGGAAAGCATGCTTTGCAATTCGCCCCCCGAGTTACTTAGCAAGGCAATGTCATCACCAAATCTAAAGTTATTGAGGTATTCTCCATTAACCCTTACTCCCACCTGTTCCCAATCCAACGTTCTGAATACTTCTTGTAAACATGCTGTGAATAACATTGGAGAGATTGTGTCTCCTTGTCTGACACCCTTCCTTATAGGTATTTTAGTGCTCTCCTTATGGAGGATGATGGTAGCTGTGGACCCATTGTGGATATCCTCTAGTATTCTTACATAATTCTCATCTACCCCCCGGTTCCGTAATGCCTGAATGACTGCTAGGGTTTCGACCGAGTCAAATGCTTTGTCATAATCTATGAAGGCTATATATACTCAGTATACTCAGTTCAGTATACTCAGCGCACTTCTCTATCGCCTGATTGATCGTGTGAATATGGTCCATTGTTCAATAACCTTTACGGAACCCTGCTTTTTCCTTTGGTTAACTGAAATCTAAGGTTGCAGAAATTCTGTTAGCGATTACCTTGGTAAGTACCTTGTAGACGACTGACAGTAAGCTGATCAGCCTGTAATTTTTCAAGTGCTTCATGTCGCCTTTCTTATGGATTAGGATGATGTTCGGGTTCTTCCAAGATTCCGGTACCATTGCGGTTATTAGGCATTGCGAATACAGGTTTGCCAGTTTTTCAGGTACAATTTCTCCGCCATCCTTCAAGAGGTCTGCTGTTATCTGATTCTCTCCAGGTGCTTTGCCCGCTTTCATTTCTTTCAAAGCCTTCCATACTTCTTCGCTCGTTACTGGTTGGATGTCTATCTCCTCTAAACTACTGTTTCGTTCGGCATTATCCTGGATGTCCCGGCTACTTTACAGATCCCTGTAGAACTCCTCGGCCACTGTGACTATTTTATCCCTATTTGTGATGACACTGCCTTGCTTATATTTAAGTGCATACATCTGATTTTTCCCCATGCCAAGACGCCTCTTCACAGATTTCAGGCTACCTCAGTTCTTTGCACCGTATTTGATCCTCTCCATATTAAACTTCCGTATGTCAGCTGTCTTACGCTTATTGATTAACTTCGAAGGCTCCGCTAGTTCTATTCTGTCAGCTGCGGTAGAGATTGTCATGGTTTGCCGTTTCCTAGTTAGATATTTCGTCTCCTGTAAAGGTTTGCCAGTATCCTGTCTAGCCATAGTGCCCCCGACTTCTACTGCACACTCCGTGATAATACGTGTAAGGTTGTCGCCGGCTTCCTGTATCATAAGCTCGGCTTCCTCGTCTCGTTAGGCGCTGAATATCGGTTCTGCAGCGCGAACCTGAATTCTTCTACTTTACGTCTTCCTGTTAGCTCATTTATCGGCTTCTTTCATACTAGCTTGTTGCGTTCCCTCCTCAAATCCAGCCTAATTCGAGATCTTACCATACGGTGGTCACTACAGCTTACCCTGCCGAGTGCTTCCACATCCTGCACGACGCCGCGGTTATCGCATATGAGGTTTATTTCATTTTTATGCTCCCCATTCGGGCTCCTCCAGGTCCACTTCCGACTCTCTCGTTTACAGAAGAAGGTATTCATTATGCGTAGGTTATTCCGTTCTGCAGACTCAACTAGTAGGTCCCCCCTGCTGTTTCTACAGCCCAGACCATAGTTCCCAACTGCCTTATCTCCAGCCTGATTCTTTCCTACTTTAGCATTGAGGTCCCCCATAACTACGGTATACTGTGTTTTTGCTTTAGCCATTGCCCATTCCACATCTTCATAGAGGCGTTCCACTGCTTGGTCGTCGTGGCTGGATTTGGGCGCGTAGCCCTGCACCACCTTGAGCTTATGCCTCTTATTGAACCTAATTACAAGACCTACTGCCCTTTCGTTAATGCTAGTGTTCTTCTATGTTGCCAGCTATACTTTTATTGACTAGAAATCCCACTCCCAGTTCTTTTCTGTCCTCTAGACCCCGGTAACATAAGACCTGCCCATTTTTCAGCACCGTAAAGGCTTCGCCTACTCTCCTAACCTCTCTAAGGCCTTTTGCATCCCATTTAATGCACCCTAGTTCTTTGAACAACACATCGAGACTCGCTTCGCTAGATAAGGTTCGCGCATTAAACGTTGCCAGGTTCAGATTCCATTGGCGGCCTGTCCGGATCCAGGGATTTTTAGCACCCTCTGCTGCGTCACAGGTGTGACCGCCGCCAGGGTCAGTTGCTTCGCAGCCGCTGGGGACTGAGGGCCGTGGGGTAATTTGCGTATTCATGGGAGGTTGTGGCCGTTACTACGCCAGGGTGGCCTATCCTGCTCTGGTGAGGGAGTGCATTACCGGCATTGGTCGCCGGGGTCAGGCCGCACCCCAAGCCCCTTTTCACAATTCCATCAATACGCGGACTTTTTCTCTTTTTTTTAATCCCGTGGGAATTGTCCGGTACCGGGATTCGAACCACGGTCCTTCTGCACGCGAGGCGGGTGTTCTACATCTACGCCATCGCTGCATCTTTCAATAAGGGTGTACACTATTAGGTTTGATCGCCGACTACGTCTTCAATATCCACTATCTTCTCCGACTGATCTGCTACCGATGTTTTTTGAACATTCAAACTTGTATCAAACTTGTATCTTGCAAGTAGATTTGTTCATGGTGTTAAGAAGCGTTTCTAGGTTACAGACTTTTTGAAGGACAGCTGTTAATGTTGCCCGCTGGGCGGTTTGTTCCGAGTTTATATCAGAGATACTCTTCAGAATTTCTTTCTGCCCTTCCAAAACCTTATCTAGCATTTCTTGAATGTCGGGTCCAGAGTTTGACTCAATATCGCCACAGAACATAAGTTTGCACACAAAAAAACAGTCGTATAAAATACCGAGGCAGGTGCGTGGGCATGGCACAACCACCAAGAACCTGTTGCTTGAACAAACCCAAGAATGCGTACAACCAACCTGCATAACGAAGTGACAGAGCTTGGTCAGCATTGGTGCTTGGTGCATTTCGCCATGCCCACTGAAGTTGAACCGTTGAGGGCCGGAGTTTATAGGTACCAACGATGATGACGTCACAGAGCGTAGCGCCATGTCGTTGTTGACGGCAGGGAAGTTGAACCACACGTGCACTGGCCCAGTTGTGATGAATGGTGTGGCTCGCTGAGATAAGTGGATAACCGGGGGAAAGACGGGCTCTTTATAGCTAGCGGGCTCGAAGAACAAGCCTCCGAGAAGGACTGCCTGCATAACGAAGAGACAGAACTTGGTCAGCATTGCTGCTTGGTGCATTTCGCCATGCCCACTGAAGTTGAACCTTTGAGGGCCGGAGTTTATAGGTACCAACAATGATGACGTCACCGAGCGTAACGCCATGTCGTCGGTGACGGCAGGGAAGTCATCGAGGAGTTTACTAGACAAGACACATCTGTGTAGACATGAGTGAAGTTGGGGTAGTGCATGTATACTTGACAAAGAGCCGGTTTTTGCACGGCGACTGCAGGTAAACCAGCTTTTCGGAATAGGCCCCGCACAGACAACTCAATATTGGACTTGGAAGAAGCACGGAGAACTTGGGGGCGAAGTTGCAGGGCTACTGGGAAATGGGCTCGCCGTGTCGTGAGACTAACCGACAACCGGTGGCCAATCAGGGTAGCAGAGGGGATACCAGGCGATGGGTCTGGAAGCAGGGCAAGGTCAACAACCCTACTGAAGGAGGAAATGGGGAAATCCGAGGGAAGCTGTGGACTCGGGCGGTGCACGACAGGAGCGTTTGGAAGGCAATGGGAGAGGCCTTCGCCCTGCAGTGCACCTGAGCAGGCTGTTGTTATGGTTGTTTCTGTTGATAATGATGATGATGATGACATTCTATGTTCAAGGGCAGGTTATGTCCTTTTCAGTGGAGAAAATGTCTTCGTCTCGTGCAGGATATATTTCGGGCGTGAAATCTTCACGTCGTAACGGTTGCGGTGGTGTACGCTGCTGGTGGTTTTAGCTGCAGTGCCTTATTTTTTTCTGAAGAGGTATTTTTGTGTTTCCCTTGTCTTCCGAGGCATACCTCCTTGAGAGACCACGTGCCACAGCTTCCGCTGAGGTAAACGCTTCAGAATCCATCGCAGCAGAGTGAGCGCAGACACAGAAATCTGTCTAGTGGTGCGATTGTCCCTTCATCACCAATATATCTGATTGCTCGTTTCGTCTGTCACAGTGACTGACAGGCTAGGCCAATGCCCCAATTCAGCAACACGTCAATAGTGTAAACGTGCTAATCAGCATGCTTCTGTCAAATGAGTGCCCGGATTGCGTCCTGCTATTATCTTCGTTCTGATCCTTTTCCCAATGTGTAGTTGCCTTCTTCCTGTGTTACTGTACCCACTGCCTATTCTGTAGACCAGAGGACAAAATAATGTTCAGCTTTATTCTGTGGTCCAGGCCACAGGGTCATGTTCTGGTTTGACCTACTGCTGCACTCGTCCGATTCCGTGGCGCGGATTAAGAGTATCGGGTTTTGGCCCTAACGCCCAGGGCTAGGGTGCCAGCAATTATGTAGTTTAATTGAATTTTGTTCTGTAATCAGTTCTCTTAGGTCAATTTTACACATTTTTTGTGGATAAATGTGGATTGGTATCTTTCAGGCTGCTTTAAAAAAATAAGGATCAACTAAAACCTGCGGTCTGGTTGTTGTTGTAATCTTTATTAGAAAGGAAGGCCGAAGGCCAGGTGGGGGGGGGAGGACGGAGCACTGTTCTTATGATGCCGGCTTCAAGGGTTCTCTTACGACGTCGTGCAGACCACTGGTAAATTGCCCGTACTAGGCCGCTTTTTGTGGCATAAATGGCGATTTCGAAGAGTGTGTCGTGTGAGAGGGATGTTGGGTCGATGTAGGTTAAGGTGTCGTGGTGAGGGGGAGTGAATGTACGAAATCGAGAAAACTTGGGGCCGTGCCAGATGAGGTGGTGGAGATCGGCTGCGATGGAGTGGTGGCAGTAGGGACATCGGGGGGCGTGCTGGGGATAATACCATTGTCGAATGGTCTCTGGTGCCGTACAGGTGTTGGCCAGCAACTTGTTAAAGAAGATCTCTTGTGCTCGGGTCAGGGTGGGGAAGGAGGTGAGGTGGCCTGAAGGGGTGAGTGCCTTGAGGCGTTGTTGTTTCAGCTGCTTGAATCTACGGAACCTGATTGCGAGAGCGAGAGTGGGGTCATCGTGAGGGTCACGGCGCCGGGGGTCCATCGGAGGCTATTGTGAGAAGGGCCTCCTGTGCAGCCACGTGAGCTGCTTGGTTCCCAGGAGCGGCCGGTTCATGACCGGGGGTCCAGTCGATTCGGACTTCGCAGCCTGGTGTTTGGAGCGCAGTGATTTGATGAATAATGTGGTGGACAGAAGGTTGGGTGGACATGGGATCACAAAGTTCTTGGAGAGCTTCATATGAGTCTGTTAGGATGCGAAGGTTGGGGGGAATGGGGAGATGGTAATCGTACATGAAGTAGTCGAGAGAATCGTGGATAGCGATGACCTCCGCGTCCGTTGAAGTAATATTGGGAATACGGTGATATTGGGCTCCCATGATAGATAAATTGTGCGGGCTGATCCATGCTGTGCCGACATTTGTGTTTATGTGGCTAGCGTCGGTGTAGACGTCAATTTCGCACGGTCGTTTAGTTGAGGCAAGGCGTCGGCAGCGTTGCTGTCGAAGCTTGGGCTTCCTGCGTGCGACGGGTTGTGAGGTGACGGATTGAGTGAAGTGGGGCCGCTGCCAGGGGGGTATTGGGGCTGGAAAATTAGGGGGGGGGAATATTGCTTCGTTGATCCCACGCGGTGAGGAGCACGCCTTGGTGGGTGAGTTGTCGTATAAAATTGCATTGTTCCGTTTGTTCCTGAATGATGCGGTCGATTGGTGGGAGGGTCGCTGCTTGTTGGATGTTTGCAATTCTTGTACGACGTGGCAGGCCAGTGATGGTGCGTAGGGTGGAATTGGGAAGAACTTGTAGCGTGCGTCGTTGGGTGCAGTTGAGGTCATAATCTGTCCCTCCCTACGAAAGAGTGCCCACCGCTACTGCTCTGCCGAGGGTGGTGATAGCCTGTTGTTGGCCTCCCCCATGTTTGTTTGAGAGCCATCGGAGGGTGTGCTGCACGAACTTCCATTTCTTCTTAACGCGACTAAGCCAGATTGTGGGGCTGTTTCTGGTTCCAATGTAGACTCCGAGGAGTTTAATTGGTTCCAGTCTGGCTGACACAGAAATGGAGGCAACGTGCCAGCTCAAGTCAGTGGACTTGAGCTGGCACGTAATCGGTGGGGGGTTGACGGCCGAAGATGGCGAGAAATTCTGTTTTGTGAGGTGCGAGGGACAGGCCAAGGTCGGAGAGGACCTTTTCGAGTCCCGTCACTGCGCACTGGAGGTCCGTAATCATGTCGTTTTGATTTGGGGATTGGGCTGATTCGGGGCCATATGGTAATATCGTCGGCGCAGATAGTAAAGCGGGCTGTGGACTCAGTGGTGAACCGTCTTGCTATTCTGCTCATGGCTAAGTTAAAAAAAGTATGGAGCCTTGTGGCACACCCCTGTCAAGGTAAAAGACTCGGGGAGACCAGCCGGGGTAGGTTTAGTGTAATTGAATGGGGCGAGCTTCAAGGAAGTTTCGGATCCAGGTTTGAGCATTCTAGTTGGGAAATGCCTCAGCAAGTTCTTCAAGGATTGCTTGTTGGCTAACGCAGTCGAAGGATTTCTGTAAGTCTAGTGCGAGAAAGTAGTCGGGGGGGTTGTCGGGAGTATTTCGGGTTAATCACCCTTCTGAGGAGCCAGAGGCTGTCAGCGGTGCCGAGATTAGGCGAATACCTGTTTGGGAGGGGTGAAAATAGGGTCTTACGAATTCAAGATAGTGGGCGATTCGGTTATGGATGAGCTGTTCTATTAGTTTGCAGATAACGGGAGTGAGGGATATCGGTCGGAGATGCGAGAAGTCGTCGGTGGTTGGTTGCTTCTTGTTTGGTTTCGGTATTGGAAATATGATCGACAGTTTCAGGTGGCTTGGGACGAGTCCGGTTCCCCATGAGTGACTGCGTTGTTCAAGGAGGTGTAGCTGGCCTGGTTCAGGTAGATTGCATAGGTGAATCCATTGAATTCCATCGTGGCCAGGGGTGGATTTGGCCCTTCCTTGACGGAGCGCTGTAGTAAGTTCCGCAAACGAGAATAGGCTTTCAAGTTCAGGCACTGGGTCCTGTATTATAATATTTGGTAATGGTTGCGGAGGAGTAAGTGAAGCGTGAGGAAAGAAGCTGCGGAGGAGAGTTTCTTCAATTAGGGAGTAGTTCTTGCTGGTGAGCATTAGAGTTGCCCCTATTGGTTCGCAGCTGCGTTTTTTGTCACCAAGGCTTCGAAGAAGTTTCCGCAAAGAACTGAGTCCAGGGAGTCTGCCGAGGTCATTGCATAATGCCGCCCAGTTGTCGGCGGCCAGTTGTTTTAAAGCAAAGCTTTTTACCTCTACCCCCCAAGGGTTCTTTCGCGACCGTTGGTGTCACCAGAAAACTCCAGCGAACAAATAAAAGAATTTACCGGCACCACTGGGAATCGAACCTGGAACTAGTAGACTAACAAAGCGAGAGCCCGTTGTCTTACCGACCTAGCTACGAGCCCACGCGAAGCCGGGGAAGACAGGTGGCGTACTCACCAAGCACATCTACGGGTTTACCCCCTTCGTCCTCACTGAATGCCACGTGAAAGCGTCACGCGACCACTTACGCCCGTCTAGCGGCCCTGTGCGCACCTTGCTCATGTGCTAAGATTTACAAAAATTAAAGCAAGCTCACACCAATGAATGTCATCTCACTTCTAGTACGCCAATGTTCTAAAGCCTGCGGCCTCCAGTGTTCACGTAAAAAATTACAGCTCCTTGTCGTCCGCCCACACGCCAAATCAAGGAATACATTCAAATACTCCTTGATGGCCAGGCCATCACTCCAAGCCCCACCATCAAGATCCTGGGCCTACATCTCGAGGCTAACACCAAGAGTGACGTCTCCTTGCAGCACCTCATGAACAGCATTTATCAAATCATACACATGATCAGGCGAGTTGCCACCAAGAAGTGAGGCCTAAAGGAATCTGGTACCTCTCGAATAATTGAGCTTTTGTCCTCTCGAGAGTCACTTACGTCAACCCTCTGTCTTCTTCTCAACAAGGAAGACATAGAGATGATCTATATAATGATTAGAAAGGCGGTCGAGGAGGCCATTCGTCTTCTCATGAGTGCGTCCACGCAGAGCCTGCTTAGCACGGGGCTCCACAACACGGTGGAAGTGCTGATAGAAGGCCATCTTTCTAACCAGAAGGTCCGACTCAGAACTGCGGTGGGTAACCGCATGCTTCACCACCAAATTGGCTGGGCAGCTCAGAATGTCACTCCGCTTGACGTACTCCCATACTCTTGGCGACTAAAACTAAAGATGCTCCTTTTGCTTTGAAATATGAACCCCTCACATGACGAGGGTCACCGAAAAGCACGGGCTCAAGCATAAACACCACCCTCGATGGGGATCATGCAGTTATCTACACAGACGCTTCCAAACATCGAGGGCAGCAATACGCCATCATCGTGGCTACCTCCAGAACCAACCTCTTTGCGTGTATCTCGCTTAGGACCCTAGAAATGACGGCAGCAGAAGAGGCAGCCATCACCCTGGCTCTCACTCAACCAGGGGTTCGGAGGCTAGTCACCGATTCCCAGCAAGCCAACTGGAATTACCAGTCGGGTTGGGTGTCCTGACCTATACTGCGCGTGCTAAAAAACCACTCCCCGAACGGTTCCATTCAGCTCATCGGGACAGCCCCTCACGCTTCAATGGAGGGCAACAAATACGCCCACCCAACAAGCCTGCGCTTTTAACTCCCGTGCACGAGGACAGTCACCCGCTTGTCACGTTCAGGGAGATAACCCAGCATTATCGCCTTCTGAGACAGACCGTACCTTCGCCTTACCCCGACCTTTCCAGAGAACAACAAACTACCTTACGGCTCATACAATCCGGGCTCCTTCCCACAGCCTACGCGTCTTCACTTAATGCATCCGAATCGCTACGACGCTGAATGTAAATTTTGCTCAGAAGTAGGAACACTCCGCCCCGTAATCGGGGTGTGCGACTTTAGCCCTGAGCACCCTCCTCTCTTTCCGTCAACTACCCAACAAGAGCAATGGGAGATGCTGCTGTGTAGTACCTCTCTACCTACCCAGCTGCAGCGGGTGGACGGAAAACAGGCCGCGCGGACTGCATATGGGCCCCACAGAAGAAGGAATCACTCCCCAGGGCTGCACTCTGGGCCGTTCAGAAATCTGAACAGAAGTATTTCTTCCTCCTCCCCCTCCTTCTCTGCCGCAAATCTCGTCGCCTCCGCCCGCGGCGCAGAGACGGAGAAGTCAGATCGTCTAACACCGGGTTGGAGATTACTTTAATTTTATAAAAAAAGTTTCCACTCTTGTGCTACACCAATACAACTCAACCAAACACCGTTCATGCATCATGCATTGATTTAACCTTACCAAGAATATCTCTTTGAAGTAATAAATTGTGTGGTTAAGTGCATCTGTGGTTTTACTATTGGTAGAGCGATGTGAGTGAATTTAAGTGACGTCGCATGGGTAATCGTTATGGGTGCCGTTTACAGCTTTGCTTTCCAACCACATTCACGCGGTGGATTGGCGCGATTTTTTTTGGTAAGCCGTGATAGTTCTGTATTGGTCACGTATGCGACATAGACAGGAATGTATTCTGGTTTACAGAATAATGCTGCACATTATCCTGTATTCATAATCGTCATAATCCACTCATCCATAGAATAGGTACTGCCGTTACTATATGACTTATACGCTTGGCCAATCGGCCTGTATAGCCCCACTTATACGCTCTTGGCATAAACACGTTTTGATGCTTTCGTTGTTAGCATGCTCACAATATACTTGTAGGCGTACCCGCCACGGTGGCTCGGTGGCTAACGCCTTGTGCTGCTGAGCACGAGGACTCGGGTTCGATTCCCGGTCGTGGCGGTCGCTTTTCCGATGGAGGCGGAAAGCGAAAACACCCGTGTGTTCGAGATTTTGGCGCACGTTAAAGATCCCCAGGTGGCCGAAAGTAATCCGGAGCCCTCCACTACGGCGCGCCTCATGGCCTGCATTGCATCGGCGCATTAAACCCAAAAACAGTCAATCAATCAGTTGTAGGCGTTCAGTTTTGCCATTGTGTCGTCTTATTACCGTCGTCATAGACGCTTTCCCTTTGATTCATTTCCGTCTTATTCTCCTCAAGACCAATGGTGCATATACCGACGAAGGCGACTGCTTTATTCATCTTCTTTGTTTCCTTTTTGGCCTTGCATAAGCTGCATATACCCACTATTGGCGCAAATCGGGCTTCGCTACTTCGGTGTTTAGCATGCTCAAATTGCTCTTGCAGGGTAAACATTTGACAGAAATCTGTCTGGTCGGGAAGTTTCAAGTGAAAAATATCATTACAAATCTGCAGCCAGAGGCTTTGTGAGAGGCCAACCGCGCTGAGAGTCTATAAGGCGTTAACTTTGAGCGCACAAAACGAGGACAGAACGAAAAAAAAAAGACACAAAGACCAGTGCAGCCACCGCTACAGCGTGGCCCCAGTCACCCCTGAGCTCTAAAACGACGTCCTATGCATTCTCTGTAATTATATTTCTCAAATTCCTCTTGCTGGCCTTAACACATATATCAAAAAGATGTCTCGAAGTTTACGGCTACAGTGCGCACACTAGGTCCCCCTTCCATTTGCTGGAGCCAGGGCTCGGTGTTAGGGCAGGGGAGACGCGTTGTACTCTTATTCTGTACGACCCTGGTTCGAATGCTGGGCCAGCATAATTTTCTTCACTTAGTTTTTATTCTGTTGCGCAGTCTGCCATTATTCAGGCCACGTCGACGCAAGCGGCTGCATTTTCGCCTAATGGTGCCATTAGTGAATGAAAGAAGCATAAACTTACGGGATACATTCTTGAGGTGGTAAGAGTATTTATTCCGGGGCATGCCTCCGTCAATGTCATCACCGTCGGGCTTTGCGATAGAGAGCTGGTGTTCTTACGCTTGGGAACGCATTTACGAAAAACGAGCGTGCCGTTGTTCCTGGCTTTCGATATGTCTACATTTCTTGTGAGAACGAATTGTTTATATACTTGCACGCTGTCGCAATAAACTACTGTTGGAAACTGACGCCCTATCTTACTCCTGGCCCTGATTGTGCAATGATTTCAAACACACACGCGTTATCAAGATTCCCAACTGCGCACTAATAAGCACGCCACTATACGGGCATATTAGAACGGAACCTTAGCATTGAATATATAAATACTGGGGAATAATTTTGCCGAGCACACTATATACCGCAGTGTGGACCTCCCACCAGGACCCCCTCCCCCCCTGCACTACAGTTCCCGAATGTGGGTGAGACATCTCAGGAACGCATCTTACTTATTGCTTTGCCTCCAGATATTCGGGAGTCAGATATATTCGGCTGTGCCCTATAGCGCTTTTTGCCTTGGGACAAGGTATATATCTGAGGGATCTAGCTCCCTCTGAATGGAGAATGAGTGGAGTTCTTTTACTGAATCCATCATTTGCACGAATCATCAATAACTTTATTGAGACAAATGGTCATAGGCATTCACTGCAGAGCGATGGTTCGGGTGACCATTTCGAGACATTTATTTATTTTGAAGCGTGGTTTATTGGACCACTAACGGGCAGTTAGAGCTGCGGAGAAGCCGAGGTTCTTCGTGCCAAGCAAGCTGTGTTCGACGCGATACTCGATCGGCCCGTGCGCCAAGCGATACTTCTGCCTTCTCGTCGTCGGGCGTGCACCAAGCCGAATATCCCCAACGGGGAATTGTCCTTGCACGAGCACCTATGATGATTACATCAATCGCGTCCACAATCAACGCTACAATATTCGCCCCCGGTGGAAAAGGAGCCATCCTGGCGACTCAAGGTGACGAGGAGACCACAGGATTGTAATACTCTTTCAGCCGGTTGGCGTGAACTATCTCGCGTCCACGGTGTCGACGGTCGGGTGCGGGAGCAACCGGTTCGACGAGGTAGTTCACTGGTGAAGTTTGCTTGACGACTCTGTGGGGTCCATGATATTTTGCAACAAGCTTCGGTGAGAGACCAGGTGTAGGGCATGGGACCCAAAGCCAGACAAGTGAATCAGGCCTATAGGTTGGAACCGCGGTGGAAGCGTCGAGATTATGCTTCTGGTGTTGCTGGTGTTCAGATGTGAGCGAGCGGGCGAGCTGACGGCACTCTTCGGCATGCTTGACTATTTCGGAAATGGGTGCGAACTCGGTCTGATCTGGGCGGTAGTGCAAAATTGTGTCAAGAGTGCATGCCGGCTCCCGTCCGTAGAGCAGGAAAAAAGGTGAGAATTCCGTCGTCGTCTGCGTGGCCGTGTTGTAGGCGTAGGTGACAAAAGGAAGTATCACGTCCCAGTCAGAATGGTCCGACGCCACGTACGTCGAAAGCATATCACTCAAAGTGTGGTTAAATCGTTCTGTGAGTCCATTGGTTTGCGGGTGGTAAGAGGACGTAGTTCGGTGAATAATTCGACATTCCCGCAGGAGGGCTTCGATGACTTCCGAGAGGAAGACGCGACCTCGGTCACTGAGCAGCTCTCGAGGAGCACCATGGCGAAGTATGAAGCGGCGTAACAGGAAGGACGCTACGTCACGTGCCGTGGCAGTTGCTAGAGCAGCGGTTTCTGCATAGCGCGTTAGGTGATCCACCGCCACAATGACCCAACGGTTACCAGCGGCTGTGCAGGGTAGGGGACCGTAAAGGTCTATCCCAATGCGGTCGAACGGTCTTTCGGGGCACGGCAATGGCTGCAGCGGGCCCGCCGCAGGAGTAGGAGGGGATTTCCGCCGCTGACAGTTGATGCATGACCGGATGTACTTGCGGACGAACGTGTACATTCCCCGCCAGTAATACCGTAGGCAAAGCCGCTCATACGTTTTTAACACACCGGCGTGCGCGCAGCTGGGGTCAGCGTGGAAGGATGCGCATATGCCCATGCGCAAATGGCGGGGTATCACCAGTAACCATTTGCGACCTCCCGATTGCTAGTTGCGCCTGAAGAGCATATCGTCGCGGAGTGAAAAGTGGGCAGCTTGTCGGCGCAGCGCACGCGACTCTTGAGCAGAGGGCACGCCCGAGAGGAAGGCAATAAGCGAGGCAATCCAGGGGTCCTTGCGCTGCTCGGCTGGCATGTCCGTGATGTCGAGGGACGACAGGCCGGCATCAACAGAAACGGAACACGAGTCTTCCGCCGGTAGGGGGGAGCGGGACAGAGCATCAGCGTCTGAATGCTTCCTGCCGGAGCGGTACAGCACACGCATGTCATGCTCTTGAAGGCGCAGAGCCCAGCGACCAAGGAGGCCAGACGGGTCCTTGAGCGACGACAACCAACACAATGCGTGGTGGTCCGTCACAACGTCAAAAGGACGACCGTACAAATATGGCCGAAATTTTGTAAGCGCCCATATGATGGCCAAGCACTCCTTTTCCGTGACCGAATAATTTAACTCAGCTTTGGTGAGCGTACGACTGGCATAAGCGACGACATAATCGTCAAAACCACCTTTGCGTTGGGCAAGCACTGCACCGATTCCTGCGCCGCTGGCATCCGTGTGGATTTCTGTTGGCGCGGTCGGGTCAAAGTGTCGCAGAATAGGCGGGGAAGTAAGGAGTCGCCGTAACTTCGCGAAGGCTTCATCGCAATCCCTCGTCCAAGCGCCAATACCGCTTTCCTTGCCGAGAAGCGCCGTCAAGGGCGCAATTATGGCGGCAGAACATAGACCAATAAAGCTCCGCAGAGCCTTCATGGTGGTCGGTTTAGGGAACTCGGCGACTGCACGAAGTTTGGTGGTGTCGGGAAGAATTCCCTCCTTCGACACAACGTGGCCCAGTATGGTCAACTTTCGCGCCGCAAAGTGGCAGTTCTTCATGTTGAGTTGCAATTTGGCATTGGCAAGGCAAGTCAAAACCTGCTCCAGGTGCCTCAAATGAGTGTCGAAATCGGGAGAAAAAACGACTATGTCATCGAGATAACAAAGACACGTTTTCCACTTCAGGCCGCGCAAAATGGTGTCCATCATCCTCTCGAACGTGGCAGGAGCGTTGCACAGGCCAAACGGCATGACGTTAAATTCATACAGGCCGTCAGGAGTGATGAACGCCGTTTTCGCGCGATCGGCCTCCGCCATGGGTACCTGCCAATATCCAGACCGCAGATCAAGGGAAGAAAAAAACTCGGCGCCTTGTAAACTGTCAAGGGCATCGTCGATCCGTGGTAAAGGATAGACATCCTTCCGCGTTATGCTGTTCAGACGGCGATAATCTACGCAAAAGCGGATGGAGCCGTCCTTTTTTGTGACAAGCACCACGGGAGACGCCCAGGGACTGTTGGAGGGCCGAATTACTCTCCGCTTGAGCATATCGTTCACCTGTTCGTCAATAGTGCTGCGCTCCTTCGGCGACACACGGTACGGTCGTTGGCGCAGGGGTGCATGCGAGCCGGTGTCGATGGAGTGGGCAACTGCAGATGTTCGGCCCAGCGGTGCCTTTGCGCCGTCAAAAGAAGAGCGGAAGTGATATAGCAGAGCGAGGAGCCTCACTCGTTGGTTCGATCTGAGTGTAGGATCGATCGAAGCGCCAATGTCCGGAGGCGACAGGTCTGGTGTTGACGGGGCAGGACTCAGTCCAGCCACTGGAACCCATGACGGAAAGTCGTCTGGTACGGCGGTGACAAGCTGTGGCCGAACAGCTTCGACGCAGCCAAGGACCTCACCGTGCAGGAGACGAAAGGGCTCCAAGGACTCGTTGGTGACTACTATGGCGCTCGTGCCAGCATGAACTGTCAGTAGGGCGAATGGCAGGGACAGCGATTTTCGATGGAGAAATAAGGGCGACGGCGTAAAAAGAACAGGTGCGTCGGGAATGGAACAGCACCAGAGCGGTACGAGAGCAGCCGAGCCGGGAGGGATGTCCGTGTCGTGAGCCACGGTGAGCTTTGCTGGGACTGAAGGTCGTCGTAAGGCGCGTCCAAGGGAGAATCAAATTCTACTTGCGCACGCGCACAGTCGATTATTGCGCGATGGCGAGATAAAACGTCCCAGCCTAAAATGACGTCATGGGAGCAGGCTGGCATCACAAGGAACTCAACGGGGTACACGACATCCTGGATCGTGACACGCGCCGTGCAGGCTGCCAAAGGTTTTACAGGTTGCGCAGTTGCGGTACATAACGAAAATTGCGGCAGCGGCGTCGTAACTTTTTTAAGCGAGCGGCAAATATCGGCGGTAGTGACGGAGACGGCTGCGCCTGTATCGACTAGTCCGACTGTACAGTGCTCAGCGATTGAAACGCGATACTCGGAGCGCGTGCCAGCCGACGCTTGTTGCGCTACAGGTGAGCGCTTGCGAAAGCGAGCTGACGCATTGTGGTATACGGTGAGGTGAGAGCACTCGTGACGCATGCTAACTGTATCCGGTAGACAGCCCTTCAGTGTATGGTTCTTGGCGGCGCCATAGGGGCGCTGCAGGCCATGGCTTCCGAACTCTGCGCTTGCGCGCCGCTTCGCGCCGCGCGAAGCTGTGGGTGCTGGCAGCGCGTGCTTTGCGAAGAATTCGAATGCGCATTTGTCGCGGTCTGTTATCATGGCGCACAGCTTTGGAGCATAACCAAGGTGCTCGAGCCGTACTGCGCGCTTAGTACAAAAGAAAGAAGAACGAGGCCACAAGCAGCCCTTCGCCACGCCCCCCAGGAGAAGGCGTATGGCTGGCAGCCGGCTACGAGCTGATAACTCCAAGCTTCGAGCATGTGCAAATATTTTTTTTAATGCGACCGATTGTAGCAGCTATACCTGATAATTTCGACGAAAGCAGGTGACGCCCATCTTTATCAGTCTTGTTACTGTGCAGATCGTTATAAAAGGGTGAAGGTATTCTTGTGATCCTCATTCTGGATCAGCCATACCCGGCGTAACGCTCGCAGAGCGCATTCAAATTGTCACAATGTGTGACAGAGGCGTTTCGCAGAAGGATATTGCGAAAATCACAGGACACGCGTATTCCTCTGTGAATACGATTGTAAATGCCTACCGCCACGAAGGCCGCATTGAGAACCTGCCCCGGGGTTGCCGGCAGAGAGCAACGACAGCCGACGAGGACGAACGAATCCTGAATGCAGCGAGACGGGACCCGATTTTGACAGCGAAGGAGATCCGCAATGAGCTCGGGCTAACCGCAAGCACGTCCGTGGTAAGGAAGCGTCTGCATCAAGGTGGCCTCCATAGCCGTGTTGCGGCGAGGAAGCCATTGCTTTCAGGCCCGAACAAAGCAAAGAGGTTGCTATTTGCCGAGGAGCACCAAAATTGGACTGTGAGTGATTGGCACAGCGTCATATTTTCCGACGAATCCACTTTCTCAACCAGATGGGACCAGCACCAGCGCATCTGGAGGAGTGAGAATACACGGTATGATATCCCGTGCGAAATTCATAGGGTGAAAAATCTCGAGTGTGAACGAGTTATAGTTAAGGGCGCATGCGCCCTTGTAAGAAGCTTAGCTCTTTTGCCGTAAGAGCGATGGAAGGCACGCTGATACAATTATCTGCCTCCCTGTGAATATGGAAGGCCTCAGAAATCTCTCGTTTTGCTTGGTCGCGCCCGCTGCCTGTGCCACACGTGTCTCAGGCAGCGGGCGCGACCAAGTAAAACGAGAGGGTTCTGAGGCCTTCCATATTCACAGGGAGGCAGATAATTGTATCAGCGTGCCTTCCATCGCTCTTACGGCAAAAGAGCTAAGCTTCTTACAAGGGCGCATGCGCGAGACGTAGCTTGGCCGTGTGGGTGGTACGCAGCTGACTGACATTGTTTTTATCGTTTTTATCATTTGTGTTATGTTTTTAAGCCCTGTCTGGTAGCGGTTTCATATATTGCATGTCTCAAGTAAAAGATGTTCAGTTGAAGTCTAGCGAGTGTCCCGTCTACTTCTTTCTAGGTCCCTGTCTGTTTTCCGTTGGTAAAATGGTTCTGAGCGAATGCCATAGCCAGCGTTTTGAGCTACAATAATCTAGTGGCTGCAAGCGCACACATTGTTTTTTAGACAATTTATCGGGCTAGTTAGACAAGGGGGCTTTTTGTAGATGCAGTGAATTTGGTTTCACTCAGCATTTCCTACGTATTATTTATCAAGACATGATAGCTCGTTTATTTATTTATTTATTTATTTATTTATTTATTTATTTATTTATTTATTTCAGGATACTGTCAATCCCGTTATGGGATTATTACAGGAGTGGAGTCACATTCTAAAAACAAACAATACACAGATTAAAAATACATGTTGCAAGCACTTGGAATTTCAAGTGCTTGCAAAAGGCATTTGCTTTGCCTTTTCCATAGGTCTCCTTTTGCTTCTACCAATAATCAACTGCCCTACTCTCATCAATACAGCGTAATGGGCTAGCGAAATACAGTGAAGACGTTTACATGCCTTCAAACGAGTGCACCATCGTTTAGGTCTCCGACCTTCTACGTTGATTTTCCTATATTGCAACGCGACTATAACAGATCAATAGCGCATGTTCTCTTTTTTTTTGCTCAGGTTTGTAGGAACGAACCTTCAGTGAGTGGCCAATAGCGCCCGCTGCGCCGTCAGTGCCTGGGGAGCAGTATCGAAGGACGGCTTGGGGCCTTTAGTAAGACTCGAGGGACGGTTCAATGCCGGGGCATACAGGGATCTAATAAACAGCACCCTGCTCCCCTACGCTCTGAACGGGCCCTTTCCTGATGGATTGTTTTACTTCCAACAAGATAGAAGCCCGGTTCACACGGCGGCGTCAGTGACTCGGCTCATGGAAGAAAGAGGCATTATGACGATGGATTGTTTTACTTCCAACAAGATAGAAGCCCGGTTCACACGGCGGCGTCAGTGACTCGGCTCATGGAAGAAAGAGGCATTATGACGTTGGAGTGGCCACCACAGGGAGCGGATATGAATGTCACTGAAAACATCTGGGGTGCCATGAAAAGGTCAATGTCTTCAGTCGATGACCTGTGGGCAGCGGTAGAGGCCGAGTGGAATCGCCTGGCAGCTACCAACATAGTCTCCAGCCTCTTCAACAGTCTTCCCCACCGGATTGCAGATGTTGTGGCCGCTCGAGGAGACATGACAAAGTACTAGGTATCACCAACCGCAAGCCAGGACCGACTCTGCGGTAGCAACACGATGACCGAAGCAAGCCTTTCTCTACCGCAATTCTTCGTATTTTCTTTAATAAAACCTGGTTGGTTTCTCTGTCCTCGTTCTTCTTTCTTTTGTACTAAGCGCGCAGTACGGCTCGAGCACCTTGGTTATGCTCCAAAGATGTGCGCCATGATGACAGATCGCGATAAATGCGCCTTCGAATTCTTCGCAACGCACGCGCTGCCAGCACCTACAGCTTCGCGCGGCGCGGCGCGGCGCGCAAGCGCAGAGTTCTGAAGCCATGGCCTGCAGCGCCCCTATGACGCTGCCAAGAACCAAACACTGAAGGGCTGTATACCGGATGCAGTTAGAATGCGTCACGAGCGCTCTCACTCTCACCGTATACCACAATGCGTCAGTTCGCTTTCGCAAGCGCTCACCTGTGGCGCAACAAGCGCCGGCAGCCACGCGCTCCGAGTATCGCGTTTCAATCGCTGAGCACTGTACATACACCCTCAACAGATACGTCGATTACATTTGTAGGCCTTTTGCAGTTCGAAAGTCGCGCAGCTCTTGCCCCCGGAACTGCGGCGGCTAGTTTTCCTGTTCAGGTGGGCTTGAACGACGTCGCATCGGCGATAGTGAGCAGCAACGTGGGGAGCTTGAACGGCGGCTATCGGCGTCAGGACGGCTAAAATCGTTGTAACCGGAGGCAGGTAACGGCGACCTGGGTGGCACATCTGTCATTAGCTGCGGAGACCCGTGTGGAGAGCAAAAGCCAAAAGTGTGGTTTCCAACGTCGTCATTCATCGCGGGCACACGGCGGCGGCAGTAACGGGCCACATGGCCTGGAAGTCGGCAGGCGAAACAGATGGGGCGATTATCAGCCGTGCGCCACGGATTCACCGGTGGCGGATTCCTGTGTACCGCAGAGCGTGGCGGGGTTGGCGGCATGGCCCGAAATGACGTCCCAGCTGGCTGTACCGGTCTCCCCATAGCTTCGGCATACGTGAGGGGTGCATAATATAGAGTGGGTGGCAGTGCCTCGGCCACCTGTTCCTTGATCATGTGGCGAAGCGCTGGAAGCGTCGGCGAGACAACGGAAGGAGTCACTTCGGTAGGCTGCGGAGGCACTCCGTATCGTGGAGATGGGCCAGGAAAAGACAGTGGCATCGTTGATCCAGGCTCCAGGGTAAGAAGGGACACTTGCCGAGCGACTTCTTCGCGAACAAACTGTTGAAGCTGCCGCATCAAGGATGCATCGGCCCCCGGCTCTGTCAAGCTCGACAGCGGCTCTCCCTGGGCAGAAGAGTTCCGGGTAAGCGCCCTCTGTCTGCGGAGTTCTTCGTAGCTTCGGCAGTGGGTGATGATGTCAGCAACGGTTCGCAGATCTTTCGCTAACAGCATCAGGAAAGCATCATCATCGATTCCTTTCATCAGGTGCTTAATTTTCTCTGCTTCCGCCATAGCTGAATCAACACGGTTGCAGAGGTCCACAACATCCTCGATATAACTTGTGAAGGTCTCTCCAGCACTCTGTGCTCGTGTGCAGAGACGCTGCTCAGCAAGAAGCTTCCGCGCGGCGGGACGGCCGAAGACCTCGACAATACGATTTTTGAACTCAGCCCAGGTAGCCATGGTGGCGGCGTTGTTGTGGAACCACTTCTTGGCTAGGTGGTCCAAATGAAACACAACGTCATTAAGCTTCATGCGATCGTCCCATCTGTTGTGCGCACTTACTCGTTCGTACTGCGACAGCCACTCCTCCACGTCGTTGTCATCCGTTCCATCGAAGTTAGGGGGGTCGCGCTGGCGAAGCACACCCGAACACATGATGGGCTGCGGTGCCATGTCCCGGTCGGTGTTCAGCTGCATCACGGGCTGTAGCCGCCTGCTTCGTAACTCCAGGATGTGGTATCGGAGTCTTGCGATGCGAAGGTAGAGTCACGCTGGGAACGAACCCGCCCACTCCACCAAACTGAAACGTGGTTTATTGGACCACTAACGGGCAGTTAGAGCTGCGGAGAAGCCGAGGTTCTTCGTGCCAAGCAAGCTGTGTCCGACGCGATACTCGATCGGCCCGTGCGCCAAGCGATACTTCTGCCTTCTCGTCGTCGGGCGTGCACCAAGCCGAATATCCCCAACGGGGAATTGTCCTTGCACGAGCGTCTATGATGATTACATCAATCGCGTCCACAATCAACGCTACAATTTATTTATTTATGTATTTATTTATTTATTCATTTATTTATTTATTTATTTATTTATTCATAATACCCCTAAAGGCCCTCGGGAGAGGGTATTACATAAGGGGGTTATACACTGCGGCATATAGCGTGGTCGGCAAAATTATTCCCCAGTATTTATATATTCAATGCTAAGGTTCCGTTCTAATATGCCCGTATAGTGGCGTGTTTATTAGTGCGCAGTGAACGTCAAATACAAAAAAAACAAAAACAGGATAAAATTTCAAATTAAATACAGGTTAAGGTTGAGGTATATGTTATAACAAGTATTTGGTAAAGACAGCAAAAATAGAGAAAAGAATAGGCAACAAATCGTTCGTACACAGTGAACTACCTATGAAAATTCAAGGAAAAACTATCAATGCACTAATTGGTAAAAAGAAAACCAATAAAGCATACACTCCAAAACGAATAAAAAATATGCACTCACTCATCACACCACAAATATGCTGAATCAAGGTAAATAATAGTACACATTTGCCCTGCACGTTCCGGAAAAGAGGGAAAAAAACAAGTGAAAGCGCAAAAGTTAGATGGTGTCAGTATTTTGAATTAGTTTTTTTCTGAATTAGTCTTTTTCTGGGGCAATGTTTGATGGTAGATTATTCCAATCGATTGTGGTACGTGGAATGAATTACCGGGAAAAAGCAGATGATTTGCAGTTCAAGCGTTTAATTTTGTAAGGGTGATCGCGGTGTGGAAAAATAATGGCAGGTGGCTCGAAGAAATCGCTGTGAAATGACACGTGGTGATAAAGTTTATAGAAAAGTGATGGGCGTGTAAGTTGGCGACGATGGAATAGTTCGGGTAGCTCTGCTCGGCGTTTTAGTGCTGTGACGCTGGAATGACGTGAATACTGTGAAAATATGATGTGAGCGGCATGATTTTGCAGTGATTCAATGTCGTTTATGATGTAAGCATGTTCGGGATCCCAAGTGGCTGATGCATATTCCAATTTCGGATGTATTAGTGTAGTAAAGGCAAGTTTGCGTATGTTAGGAGGAGCCTGTTTAAGCTTACGCTTGAGAAATCCAAACAACGGTTAGCAGCCGCCAGGGTGAGTTTTATATGGTAGTGCCATGACAGATCAGGTTGCAGATGAATTCCAAGATATTTATAAGTGAAGACGAGGTAAACAGTAGTATTATTCAAGACGTAGGAGGTAGGAATCCGGGGTACGTGTTTACTAAAAGACATAAACTTTGTTTTAGAGCAATTTAGGGTCATTAGCCATGATGAGCACCATGCATTATTAGCGTTTATATCAGTTTGCAAACCTTTCCCGTCATTGTCAGAGGAAAGTATTCGGTAAATCACACAGTCTTCAGTACAAATTCTAATTCGGGATGAGACACAGGATGTCTCATCCCGACTTGAAGTCATTAATGTAGATTAGAAACAGTAGTGGACCTAGTACGCTACCCTGTGGGAATCCAGAAGTTACTGGTTTGAAGGAAAAGTTACAATTGTTAGCGCACGTGAACTGTGTTCCAGAACAAAGGAAATCTTTTACCGTTTTAGGAAATCGTTTTAGGAAAGGAAATCTTTTTTTAAAGGACATCTTTTACTGAATCTTGCCACACCTCTACCTAGGTTTCTTGCGAAGCTCCAGGACTCGGCTATCAATAGCTGCCTTCCACTGCCCTTGTTTCGCAGGTACCGCTTGGCCATGCATCAGTATGGGTGAAATAGTGCGATTGCACATGGCTTGCGTCCGCAAGCAATTCAGTTTTGCGGAAAGTGGAAACCGGCTTTTTTACTGGCGGCTGGCGCTCCCTTAAAGGGGACTGACACAAAATTTTGAAGGCGAGATAACTTCGGAGATAGATTTCTATGAACACATATACATCATCTGAAAAATATCAGCGGCGAATACAGCATAACACATTTAAAATCAATTTTAAAGTGTGCGAAACCCATCCGAACAGCCAGCAGAGGACCACGCGCAATCGACATCCCCAGGATATTTTGTAAATAAACAACATCCAAACACGTCACGAGTTTGTGTTTGCCGCTTCCCCACGGCCGGCGTTTTGCGCCGGCTCGCCCGGCTCGCCGCTCCAATCGGAGGGCCGGAGGGCGGAGCTTCTGCTCTCGAGAACGAACGACCCTATCGTTTGCGGCGGAGGCGCCGTGATTTCGTCAGCTCATCGGGCAGCTGGCCGCGACCAAAGTTCTACAGCGATTTCAGGCACTCTGTTTCTATTACTTTTTATTTACATTGAACGCGAAAACGCGCCGCGAAGTGGCCCAGGCCGGCGCAGGTAGCTGGAGTGATAGCTTGTTATCGCTGCACGAAATTGTACCCAAGTGGCAGCTTATGAGAAAGGAGTTAATGATACGATGGCGGGTTGCATTAAAAATTGTCATCTGCACCACTTACAAGAGCGGCAATCGAAAATCCGCCGCTGTGCTAAGCCGAACACATCTGTAGGCGGACCTGTAGGCAGACCGGCCGGCTGCTACCAGCGCGCGTGTCTCGAGCGTCGCTTGTAGTTCTTTAGCCGGGGTAGCATTTGCACTCGCAGCGCCTGCGTCACGTCCGCAGTCGCTTTTTAAGCGGCTCACGAGATCAGTACGTGAGGGGCCTTCGCAGAAACTGCCGGCGATGCGGATTCGGCAGTGCTACGGCAGCTCTGCTCTGTGATATCCCTCCGAAGGTCACGTGTTCAGCTGTGTTCAGACAAAATCCATCGGTTCGCGCCCCCCGCTGAAACCGAAACTACGACTGGCCGCATTGAAAATGCCTCTAAATAAACAACTGTCACACGCTGAAGCAAATGAGGTTTCTACAGGTGATAAGTAGGTCACTGGCTACTTATGGCAGCCAAAAAAACAACATGCAAAATTTTTGTGTCAGTGCCCCTTTAAGCGGGATTCACACGATGGATTAACCCTCTCTTTTTGGCCCGCGGGACCCGCCCACGTGACCGGTTTTAGGCTTCGCCCCTCGGTGGGGATAGCCCGCGGTGGCTCCGCGAAAGAAAATGCCTCCGCATGTTTTCACTCGACGGCGGTGGCCCTCGGCGGGGAATGGAACCTGTTCCTCGGCGCTGTCGTCTGCTAGTCACTCCGCGTAACTCCGCACGTGTGGATGCCCCACCAGGCCGGATAATCCGGTCACGTGTTGTTGAAGTCACATATCCGTCCGCCTCAGTGAGAGGGTTTCTCCGTCGTGTGAATCACGCTTTAGGTGTTCTTTAAAGCTGGACATTGCGTTCCTCCGCGCACGTGAGCGGAATCGAATACAAAACTCCGGTCATGGCGGCTTCGTAGCTGCAGCATGCTTCTTTAATTTAGGCAAGCTTGCTGTCTTGTAAGATTCTTTCCAGATACTGGGGCACAAGCTATCCCAATAGCCAGGGGCAAAAAAGACCACCGGCCCATGGGCGTGCTGGCTGTATTTTCCTCGTTGGACATAAGAGACAACCACCTTGTTTTCCCTTCTTGTGAGTGTGTCCTATGGGGCAAACCACTTCTTTTGTTTTGCGACGAAAATTCGGCTACCGCTGTCCACAACACCAGTCACCTTCAAGCTGGAAAAGTCACTCGTAACTACGGAGACTATTTCCCCTTGTGACTGCGTGACCTATGCCGTACTCCTTGATGAGACGATTAAGCATCCACAGCACTAACGTGTGCGGGCCCACAAGCCGAAAAGTTTACCTGCTCTCGTCCTGTAAAGCCAAGATACGGGGTCTCTTAAAAGCGTAAGGTTTAAAAACTGCACATTCATTGTTAGGAACCGCATGACTGAAATCCTGTCCCTTAACTTCTCGTCAAAACAAGGCTGAAATCTCGCTGCGAGTGTGAAGGTGAATACAAACACGTGAGGCGTTTAGAAATTAGGATGTCCTCGAATACTATCTGAAGACTTTTGAGTGTCATCGCCGCACCGCCAGTCCAGTTGATAAATCCCTCACCGCTCAGAAGCACACTTTCCCCGTCGATTGGCAATATCCTTTCGTATAGCTGATTTCCCTTCGTGAAAATCTGTAACGCGTGCTGTGCGCATGCCCGTCCATTCTTTGAACGCAAGCGCTTGGTTCCCATCATCGCTCGCATCACCTCACCTTCGTCATCGGATGCCTGACTGAAGAACTGCGCCGCCTAGCGTTGTCACTGTGTCATGCGCCGCACCCGTGAAGGATAGTGCAAGCAGCCTTGCGCAGTCTTGCGGATAAAGCTTTATCTCTCCTAGCCTAGCAGTCGTCAATATTTACAGCCCTCCTTGGCCCTCCGCTGCCTGTAATCAATCCCTCCCACAAAAAGAAAGCACCACCCCTTATCCTCGTAGGTGACTTGAATACTGCGCACACCGCCGGGATTAGCCAAAAACAAGCAAAAAAAGTGCCCGCCTACCCACATAAGCCTAGATTAGCACTTATGTTTCCGGATAAGTATAATGAAGAATGCCATAAATGCCATCAGAAGGCAGACCTCTTCCACACTATATGGAACTACCCGACCATGTGGCAACAGAACAACTACAACACATCATTGAAGTCCTGGGAAGTGGCACTGTCCAGCTCGGACCTCTGCAATCAGCGATAACTGCTGGAAAGAGCCGATCGAGGGGCTTTCGCCACTGGAGTCCTGGAAATAGGATTCCACCCTTAACTCCACTCCCTTTCCTTCTACCTTTGTTATGAATAAAGTTTACCACCACCACCACAGCCCGCCAACGCGGTACCCCGCAGCACACCCACCTCGCCCTCTGGACAGACACCCGCGTCGGCAACACACTGTTCCGTAATTACACCTTACACCTCACTTATACGTGAAACATCGCCCAAGCGACGTGGTCTACACTGGGCGAAACCTTGGGAAGCAGCCACCATGTATCACAGAATGCACTGCCGCACACTTGCCATTCGCAAAAAATCTGACCGTCCAAACTCGCCGATTGGAAGGTATTGCATCAGACTTGCCTACCCGCCACAGTTCGAGACATCGCAACTTCGGGCAAACATCCAACAAACCGACTATCGCATTCGCACTTTGCCCCTCCCAATGGGTAGCCCATCGGTGGACGTGCGCTTATAAAGTGCTCATGCGCACGAAATTTTGCCTACTTACACTCGCCTCGTTAATAAATCTAGTTGCGAGTCTGCCCACTCCTGTACATTTTTATGTTCTCGTCCTTCGGGCGCTTTTTTTCATCTCAAAATGCAACACCAACAAACAATATGCCATGCTGCGCAAGATAAAAAGGGCCCTTGTAATCAAGACTTTCAAGTAGGTAAAGATACCGAGTTCAGGCCTTGTGATTCATTGCACTCCAAAGCCAAAGCCCATCTTGTATTGCACGTGCACGCAGTTTGCTTAATTTCTACAAATATTTTATGCCGCAACAGCGCTCATTTTTAACCACGGATATCCACGCCTTCGCCTTCTCCACCCATGCTTCCCGTAAGGTGGAACCAGTAGACATTCACACGTCGAAAGGTGTTTGGGTTGTGAATATATATTTTCACTAATTTAAAATCGCAATAGCTTTGAATTATGTGCCCAAGGCTGAGCCTAGTGTCTTTTTCTTTGGTTTTTACGATAACAATTTATCTTGTTATACTTCTTCATCCCGCGGGAAAGAGTTAATTCCTGAGAAATGAATCCTCTGCTCGCCAATCTCTCGGAACAATAAAAAATTAACAAATGACCCGCATTTATCGCAAATTAACGAAAGCCACTTCAGTTTCTTAGCTGGCGTATGTAGTCGAAGTTAATTGCTATCCATTCATATCTTCTTGAGATCATTATTCCAATTAGCGGCGCCGAATTTCTCGTCGTTCACTCCGGGCAGCGACACCTAAACACGCATACTCCGCTTAACGTCCTCATTGAAGCCATCAAGCACAGCACGAGCAAAGGAGTATCTAAGCATTCAAAAAGTGAGTTATACACTTTATTAAGGACGAGATGCCATGTGGCCCTGTGAAAGAAGATGAAAGGACCGAAAGGCTGGTAGGTTAACCGGGTGTACAGCCCTGTTTGCTACCCTGCACTAAGGGAATGGGGTTCAGGGTATAACAGCGGGGGTGGGAAAAGTGGAAGAGGTAGGAGAGGGAAGGCGCACTCTCTAGTGCCGTTTTGGGCACGAAAGACTTTCCTACAAATTCGTTTTGCTCAGAAAACTTAGAAGGGCTTTCGCCGCCTTCTGCGAGGTCGATGTTAAAGACCGATGACTTACGATCGTTTCTACTGTAAATGTTCAAGAGGACTGGGATTTGGGCGAGTTGGTGAATGTTCATGATTGACAATCCAGCGCGCGAAAACACGGCACAAAAAAGAACGAGAGTTAGACAGGACAGCACTGTCCTGTTCCGCAGCGTGCTTTGCAGTGGCAGGGGAAGCAACGGAGCTGCTCCAAATAAATTTTGCGATCTACTTGTAAAACTTCTAAACTGTAAACGGGAACATGTGCGCTTTTTAGATGATTACGTTAGGCGCCGAAAAATTTTCGAATCCACGCCCGCATCCATTGCGAAGTCACGCTCTAGCCTAGCCGATCCGCTGAGCGAAGAAAAATATCGCGCTCTGTATGGTGCCTAGAAATATTTACCCACAGTGTGCGATTAAGTTGCTGTGCTACACTGTCGCTGCTGCGCCGTACAGTTCCCCTGAGCTGTGCTACCACATAACCCCTCGCTGGGTTGGGTGTGTGGTGGTGACTGGGATGAAAGTGTGGCGTGTGCTTTATAAGCGTTGTATTGTGAGGTGCTGAGAAACCGTGCGAGATTCCCAGCCCAACTTTCCGAACCTGCGATCTTCCATTTCTTCGTCAGAGGATTTACTGTGTCGCTTGATGTGTTCGTTTCTTTTTTTTTATTTTTATCCACGCATTACGGTGTGCTCAACGCCTGAGTGAACAGGTTTCGTATGCCCAAACGCATCGCCGCTTATGTTTTGCTTTTCTAACCGACCAAGGCGGAGTGGCACTGTGTTAGTTTATCCGCTCTGCAAGCATCAAACAAAGATTAACATCTCAGGCTAATCAAGCGTACAAGGTTCCCACTGGTTGCATACGTTCAATAATGCCTTCAACAATGCCTTTAAGACGAAAAATAGCGTGTAGGACTACCAAAATTAAAAGATAATGCCTACGCCGGCGTCGCTTTTTTTCGTATTGTAGCAAACACACTTGTTTAATTCAAATATTTTGCACAATTTTCCAGTTTTGAATATGCTTTTGTTTCCTTTTTAAGTTGCGTAAAGTTTCTAATAACAATATATTAGTAGCTTTTTGCGAAACTGCGGCTTGCGCTAACATGCGTGCTAGGAGGCTTTCGGCAGCGGTGGCATGCCTGCGGTGGGAGCCGCTGTGTCGTTCCAGTTCCTGTTGCTTCAGGCATGTAATTTTACTGCTGGTAAGCTGTCTGCTTTCTCTCCGGGAATTGGAATGTAGTGTGCCAGCTCTGTCAAGCAACTGTTGGTGGGTGAGCATCTTACCGGCAGTTATGGGAAGCCAAATATCGTGCTGTGCTTCGTGACTCCTCAAAAAGTGGTGCGCAGCATTGTCATCTTTTGTGAGCACTTCTGTTTTCTTTTGTGGGATGGAGGTATTCAGTGGACAGGTGCCGTGCGTGACTTTGACTGTTATAGATGACGAACAGCTGTATTGCTTTCATTGCCGATGTGCTTCAAGCTGTACCCAAAAGGTCGACATCTCAACAGTGGACCTGTATTGCCTAATATTAATTGCCGCTTCCTCTATCTGGGTCAGCCCACTAAGTTCCTCTGTATTTGTCTCATGCGTTAGCAAACAACTCCCAATTGAGCTATTTAAATCCAGCCCTGTAAAACCGGCTTCACTAAGCACAAACGCATTGCTAGCAACACATCTAATAAGGGGAAATATAGCAGTGTGACAAAAAAATGCGGGGTTCCAAAGCCTTTTTTAAACGCCGTGTCTAAAGGTACGTCGGACGTACCCGCAAAATTTCTTAAAGATACGTTCGACGTACCCGCAATATTTCTTAAAGATACATCGGACGTACCCGCAAAATTTCTTAAAGATACTTCGGACGTATCCGCGAAAATGTTTAAAGTACGTCGGTGTATTCGTTTTAACTCGGACCTCCGAGCCACCTTTGCGAGCTTATCCGGGAGCTTTAATGTCATCATTATTATCATCATCATCATCATCAGCCTATCTACGCCCACTGCAGGGCAAAGGCCTCTTTCATTATTCTCCAATTACCTCGGTCCTGTGCCAACTGTGACCAATTTATCCCCGCAAACTTCTTAATCTCATCTGCCCATCAAACTTTCTGCCGCCCCCTGCAACGCTTGCCTTCTCTAAAGATCCAGTCTGTTACCCTTAATGACCAGCGGTTATCTTGCCTTCGCATTACATGCCCTGCCCACGTCCATTTCTTCTTCTTAATCTCTACTAATATGTCCTTAACACGTGTTTGTTCCCTGACCCACTCCGCTCTCTTCTTGCCCCTTAATGTTACACCTATCATTTTACGCTCCATTGCCCGCTGAGTCGTTCTCAATTTAAGTTGAACCCTCTTAGTGAGCCTCCAAATTTCTGCCCCGTAGGTGAGTACCGGTAAGATGCAGCTGTCATACACTTTCTTCTTCAGCGACAATGGTAGGCTGCTATTCATTATCTGAGAATGCCTACCATATGCACCCCACCCCATTATGATCCTTCTAATTATCTCTGCCTCATGGTTGGGATCTGGGGTCACAACTTGGCCTAAGTTTTGGGGTCACCTGGGGTCACAACTTGCCACTAAAGTTCCGTCCAGAGGAAACACAACTAATGCGGGGTGACAGCAGTCGTTTTTGATCTTCACCCAACCGGTCAAACCGCTTCCGACCACTGACTGGCCAGAGTCACTGTTCATCATAATTAACGATTGCACATGATCGTACGTAACTTTAATGACGGCTACGTTGTCCCTGGCGTCAGTGAACGGTAGCGGTTCGGCCGTTTGAGTAAAAATCAATACCGGCTGCTCTCACCGCGTGAATTATTAAACGGGCGTGAAGTATAGCTATTAAAACACTCCAGCAACGTTAAAACAAAAATCGACTTCATCATGAGATCTGAACCCGTGAAGGCAACATTCGTAAGTTACCTTTACACAACAGCAAATGGCGTCTGATCAGCTGGTTTCATGCATGCCAGTTTTGGTGGCAAAAACAAAACCTGTACGTAGCTTTATTCATTAAGATACGTCAGATGTATCCGCAAGATTGCTTAATGATACGTCGGACGTACAGTGCCCAGAGTGGCTCGAAAGCGGTGTTGCTCGACACTAGCGTGGTTATCTCGAACCATCGACTGCAAAACGATCACGCGTTTGCTGTATAAGCCAAGAATCTAACGATGCCTAACCTGACGCAGAATGTATTTTTTTTCCTCGTGTTCTCTAGTAGGACCTTATTTGAAGGGGCGGTTAGAGCTCTCGCTGAGGTAAGAGGTCGAATGCGGAACACTACGGGTTACGGCAAGAGGGAAACAAAATCGTGCGCGACGCGAGTATTTCATTCTTTTTTTTCCCTTATATGTTTCTGTTTAAAGACCTAACTACATGGACGCGAAATCACGCGTCGCACGAGCGTCGGCGTCGTTCGGCGTCAACGCGCACGCCCGCAGGAGAGGGCGCGAGTAACTGCATGAGACCGGTGAAGTCGCGCGACAGTCGCTGCATCGGCGGGCGTTCTTGAAGTGCAATTATCGATACCCTAGCTTTAGAAAAAAAAATCACTTGGCACCTTTATTTATTGCTAACTATGTTGGCGGGCAAATATTGAAATGCTACAAAATGTATCTCGAGCCATCACGGTCAAATCAGAACAATATAAGATAGAATGATAAACAAAGACGCGCCTCGCACAACTGCTTTACTTGCTACTTGATTTTACCTTCATTCATGTTGCGTACCGACTGCACGTTCATGAATTCAAATTCTAAGCAAAACATATTTCAGCGCTGCCTTGATACTGAGGATACCGTCGAACGTCATTTGTAGGTTGAAAGGCAAGGTACTCTGGCACCCTGTCTGTACCCTGTAAAAAAAACTCACCAAACCCTTGTCGCAAAAAAAAAACCGGGGCTTTGCCAGGATTCGAACCACGGACTTTTAAACAGAATTGCGGTTCTCAACCGCTCGACCACGCGAAGAGATGAGTAGCCTCGAAGAATTCGGTGTACCAACCGAGGCTGCCCACGAATAGTGTCGGGTGTGCTTTCGTTTGGTCGTATTTGAGATATTTGAGCAGTGGTAACGCTTTTGGTGCCGAGGACAATAATGTTAGTGCTACAAGCGATGTAACCACAGCTCCCTTATTTGAGTCAAAAAAAGCTATCGCACATCCCGGTTCTCCTCTGCGCAAGCCACGGGAGCTACGAATGGAATGGAATGCGTCGCTAGAATTCTGGCGTTGATAGCGCTTGCTCGTCACGCACCGATCTTGCAGACAAGCCACCAGAGCTCCCTCATTTAACTCACACAAAGCAATCGCAGATCCCCGATTTCTCCAATGAAAGCCGAACAAGCCACAAATGAATGAGCGCTTGCGAACAAAAATAACTGGCAATTTGTCTCAAGGCAACAGATTACCGTAAGTTAAAAAGAAATTGATAGTTTTCTGCTGAAAGGAACGACCCCAAACCACGCGAAGACGGGTGCTGCCGCCCGCTTTCAGATGCCCTCTCGCGCTGTGTGGACGCTGATATCTGCGAGCGTAGCCATCGGCTGTCGCTCGAGCGTCAGCTCGCGTCGCCATGCATTTCTGGCGACGCGCGTTAGCGCGCTTCGCCGCGGGACGACGTCGACGCGAGAAAACGCTGAAAGTACGCTGCATGTGGTTGGGCCGAGTGAAACCGAATACACCGACATACTTAAAAACTTTCGCTGATACGTTCGAAGTATCTTTAAAAATCTTGCGGATACGTCCGACGTATCTTTAAAAAACTTTGCGGGTACGTCCGAGGTATCTTTAAGAAATACTGCGGGTATGTCCGACGTACCTTTACACACAGCGTTTTTTGAATACCCCATTAGTACATTACGTCACGCTTTTTATTCTTATTGAGTCTGAAGGTACGAGTCTATCATAATTACGCAAGTTAGTTTGTCTGATTATGTGTTTACTTAGCATGTATTAGGTACTTCACTTTTTTTTATTAAGGGCAGACTTTGCGGGCAGACTTGCCAAAGAATGCTGACACATTACCACTGTTACACTTGTCATTGAACTTTTTTAGTGAAAAGAAATACTGAAATGGCCCCTTAAATGCTGCTCGTCCGATACAGTTTTCACAATTTTCAGAACAATTCTTACAGTGTCCACCGTGTGCTCCTAGCAGACAGCCAAAGACTTGTGGAGGCAAGCACAAACATTTCGATTCATATCAAATAATTGGGTACCACTGCATAGTTACATGTTTTCTGTGCTTGCCTAGACTGCACCTATCTATTACAAAGCACTGCTTTGGTGGATAAGGGTGCGTATTTTGTGAAGCAACCAGTGTTGCAAAAATAACTTTATTTTATGTATGAAAGTGATTAGATTTGTGCCTAATAGCCCTTAGGCTGCAGTTCTCTCAATACTTAAAATCTATCCAAATATACACCTGCCCAATGTTTTACCAATAACACCGAAGCATCGACCGTTCGGTCGATCAGCGCCTCGTGATGGAGTGATACGGCTAACTGGGCGACAGTAGCCGCATGCGCACTAAGCAAAGGCCGCTGCTGCCGCCATCTGCTAGGCTGTTCCAAAAGAAGACTGCCGCCCCAGTATTTGTTATTTGCTTATCACACTGCCTGCCATAGTCGGAATTTTCTTCGAGACTGGGCACGTAGCGCCAACTGAAAACAGAGTAGTCAGCGTTGCCGAACGAACCTTGCGCTGAACGAACTTTGCGTTTGGCAACGCTAATTACTCTGGTTGCAGTTGGCGCCATGTGCCCGGTCTCGAATAAAAATTTTGAGTATGGCAGGCAGTGTGATAAGCAAATAACAAGAAATGGGGAGGCCGTTTGCTCTTGGAAAAGTAGACGAAACAAAACGCGCTATTCTGTTTCCTCTACTTTGCAATGGCGGCGTGACCTTCGGGCCTCTGACGTATCTGACGTCGAGGCCGCGTAGCGGTCACATCCGCTACACGCTTTTTAGTGGCAGTAGCAGCAGAGCAGCTGTCCCAAATACATTTTATAATTCGCCTGTAGAGCTTCTTAACTGTTCATCGGGAATATATGTGCTTTTGCGATGATTTGGTTAAGCGCCGAAAAATTTTTGATTCTACTCCAGCATCCATTGCGCAGTCACGCTATAGCCGATCCAAAATGCTGTGTGCCAGCTGGTGACAGCTGCCGTGGTGTGTGCCAGCTGTGCAACAAATCCTTCGGTTCTTTGTGTGCAACCCCAGAACCGCCCGCTGGGTGGGTGGGTGGTCTTAAAAAACTGCGCAGTTCAAAAAACTGCCCAGTTTAATCGCGCAGTTTAAAAAAATCCCGTCAATCCACCCCGTGAATGTGGTTTGAAAGCAAAGCTGTAAACGGCACCCATAACGATTACCCATGCGAGGTCACTTAAATTTACTCACACCGCTCTACAAATAGTAAAACAAGAGATACGTGAAATCACTTAACCACACCATTTATTACTTCAAAGAGATATTCTTGGCAAGGTTAAATCAATGCATGATGCATGAACGGTGTTTGGTTGAGTTGTATTGGTGTAGCACAGAATGGAAAGTTGTTTTATAAAATTAAAGTAAGCTCCAACCCGGTGTTAGACGATCTGACTTCTCCGTCTGTGCGCCGCGGACGGAGGCGACGAGATTTGCGGCAGAGAAGGAGCAGGAGAAGGAACATATACTTCTGTTCAGATTTCTTAAAGGCCCAGGGTGCCGCCCTGGGGAGTGATTCCTTCTTCTGTGGGGCCCATATGCAGTCCGCGCGGCCTGTGTTCTGTCCACTCGCTGAAGCTGGGTAGGTAGAGAGGGCCTGGGCAGCAGCATCTCCCATTGCTCTTGTTGGGTAGTTGACGGAAAGAGGGCAGGGTGCTCAGGGCTAAAGTCGCGCACCCCGAATACGGGGCGGAGTGTTCCTTCTTCTGAGCAAAATTTACATTCAGCGTCGTAGTGATTCGGATACATTAGGTGAAGACGCGTAGGCTGTGGGAAGGAGCCCGGACTGTATGAGCAGTATACGCTCTGTTTTAAAAGTTTTAAAAGTATAGGTACGCTCTGTTTTAAAAGGCGATAATGCTGGGTTATCTCCGTGAACGTGACAAGCGGTTGACTGTCCTCATGCAGCTGCATAGTACGGGAGGTAAAAGCGCAGGCTTGTTGGGTGGGCATATTTGTTGCCCTCCTTTGAAGGGTGAGGGGGTGTCCAGATGAGCTGAATGGAACCGTTTGGGAGTGGTTTTTTAGCACGTGCAGTGCAGGTCACCCAACCCAACCGGATTGGTACTTCCCGTAGGCTTGCTGGGAATCGGTGGCTACCCTCCGAACCCCTGGTTGACTGGTTGAGTGAGAGCCAAGGTGGTGGCGGCCTCTTCTGCTGCCGTCATTTCTTGGGTCATAAGCGAGGTACACGCAAGGAGATTGGTACTGGAGGTAACCGCGATGATGGCGTATTGCTGCCATCAATGTTTGGAGGCGTCTGTGTAGATAACTGCATGATCCCCACCGAGGGTGGTGTTTAGCGCTTGAGCCCGTGCTTTTCGGTTACCCTCGTCTTGTGAGGGGTTCATATTTCGAAGCAAAGGGAGCATCTTTAGTGTTAGTCGCCTTGTCTGGGCGTACGTCAAGCGGAGTGACATTCTGGGCTGCCCAGTCAATCTGGTGAAGCATGCGGGTACCCACCGCGGTTCTGAGTCAGACCTTCTGATTAGAAAGATGGCCTTCTATCAGCTCGTCCACCGTGTTGTGGAGCCCCGTGCTAAGCAGACTCTGTGTGGACGCACTCATGAGACGACCACTGGCCTGCTCGACTGCCTTTCTAATGATTATATAAAGCATCTCTATGTCATCGTTGTCGAGAACAAGACAGGGGGTTGACGTAAGTGACTCGCGTGAGGACAAAACCTTCAATTAATCGAAAGGTACCCGATTCGTTTAGGCCTCGCTTCTTGGTAGCATTTCGCCTGATCATGTGGATGATTTGATTAATGCTGTTTTTGAGGCGCTGCAAGGAGACGCCACTCTTCGTGTTAGGCTCGAGATGTAGGCCCAGGATCTTAACGCTGGGGCTTGGAGTGATGGCCTGGCCATCAAGGAGTATTTGAATGTATTCCGTGGGTTGGCGTGAGTGCGGACGACAAGGAGCTGTGATTTTTACGTGAACACTGGAGGCCACATGCTTTAGCACATTGGCGCACTAAAAGTGAGATGCCCTGCATTGGTGTGACCTTCCTGTCATTTTTGTAGGTCTTAGCACATGAGCAAGGTGCGCACATGGCCGCTACACGGGCGTGAGTGGTCGCGTGGCGCTCAGCGCCACGCGCCTCAGCGCTCAGCGCCTCAGCGAGACCGCAGGGGTAAACAAGTAAGATGTACACCACCTGTCTTCCCTGTCTTCGCATGGGCTCGTAGCTAAATCGGTAAGACAACGGTTTCTCGCTTTGTTAGTGTATTAGTTCCAGGTTCGATTCCCGGTGGTGCCAGGAAATTCCTTTATTTGTTCGCTGGAGTTTTCTGGTGACACCAACGGTCGCGAAAGAACCCTTGGGGGGTTGAGCTTTGCTTAAAAAACTCCGCGTTTTGCTTCAGAAGACTTACCATTGACCGATGCTGAAGGGCGATTCGAGATCCCCAGCCAAACTTTTTGAAGCCCGCGATTGCTTATATCATTGCCAGGAAATTTTCCACGTGACGTGATGTGTGTTTTTTTATTTTTGCATTAACATGAGTGAATATGTTTCGTATGTCGAAACGCATCGCCGTTTATCTTGGATGTTGTAGTGATCAAGGCGGAGTGGCACTATATGTTCTTTTATGCGCGCTGAAAGAATGAAACCAGGATTTTCATCTCAGGCTAAGCAAGCGTACTAGGTTTCCACTGGTTGAACAATGTCATGTCGAGATGAACAAGGTCTGCACTTTCGCCGTTATGGTATAGTGAATTTGTTTATGCCTACTGTACTCACTCAGCTTGCGCACTGTCACCCATTATGGCGAGACAATTGCACGGGCTGGACGGGTTGAATGTGTAACCGAAGTTCGTTAGCGCGAGTGGTAAAAAAATGCATTAAAGTGCTGCCCTCTGAAATCTTTCAAGTAGTACTAGAAAGGCGAGTGCACCTTTGGACAAATTTGTACTATTGCTTCGTTTCTAACAAAAGTTTCTCTGTTCAGAAGAGAAATTGTGTTTCATTGTTTTTTACGTTGCATGTAAATTTTTTTAACTCCACTGGTCTGATTTGTTGGTGATTTGTTAGTGCTTTAATTTCGTTCCTTGTAACCTTCTGGTCTGGTTATCCTTGACGATCTTTAGGTCAGCGGGTACAGCCCCAAGCCCAGTTTCCGGCTTGCGTATTGCTGCTAACGCGGAATCAAACGCCTCTGCCTCCGCTTTGCTCATCGGACCGGGGTTGGCTTCCCCGTCCCCCGATAGCATCAAGAACAGATTTGACAGAGCAGATGGCAAATGATACAACAAATAAGTTACATGCTTTTTCACATCAAGCAACTCTGGTGGGCACGACACCGCTAACAAACAACGATTGCTACTCTTTGCGCAAGCAGCAGAGTTACGGCAACTAACCTGGAATAACAGCACAGGTGAGCGAACCATCGTCGAAATGGTGCCGTGCCCAAGGTGAATGGCGGCTGAGTGCTCCTTATATTCCGCTCTCCGGTATGGTGTACTAGAATGTAGAGGTGTGTCGTCCGGGGAGAAAACCAATGGAACTCGAGGGTCCTTTTTGCGATGAAAAATTGTACGTGGCGCTGGCGGCAACAGGAGTTCCCAGGCGACGGCCCGCCGGTGCCGTGCCGCTTGGTGTGCCTGCTTGCTTTGCGGGTTGGTAGCAGACGACACGCGGACTTCTTTTCACTTTCATTGTTCCGAAGAGTGCTCTTTCCCGTTGTTTGACATGTTTTACGAAACGTGAAGCAATACAATGTGGAAATGAGACTCTCTAGTGTTATAAATAAATACAAATGGTCACAGGCGATGTAACAGACGATACTTGTCGAGCTGACCTGTCACCTCTGCTTATTGTCGTCTGCGGCTGCGTACCTGCGTCGTCGTTCTTATGGAAGAAACTTACAGCCGTTTCGCGCATCGTTTTATCGTGTGACATTCAAGATAGTGTGTGAAAAAAGTCTCAGGAATGTGATTTGTGCATGCAATGATGGAAAGGCGTCGGGATAAGAGGGACAGCTTTTGCTTTGTGCCGCAACAGCGGGCTGCGATCATGCAACGAGAAAAGGTCGCTTTTTTGGGTGCCTGTGGAGCCCGATCGCCGTGAATTGTGGTCCAGGAATATGCGATATTTCGAGCCTTGGCTGGCGCCTCGCAGGTGTCGTGAAATTCCCCCGCCTCCCCCCCCCCCCCTCCCGCCCCCCCTCCCAAGACTAGCAACCAACCGTGCAATGCGCCACAGCTACCGCACATGTGAATTCGTCGTGATATCCATACTCTTGAAACGCAACAACAAAAATAAGGCGCGCGGAAATTGCCGTACTCGCGCTCTCCGGCGCGCGCCCCGTCTCGCGCCGCCCCGAACTCTCACTCTCTCCCTCGCGGTTCTAAGTTTCATCCTGCCACCGCTTCCTGCCTTTGCATATTATTTTCTCTCCCCGTTCCACTTTTAACTTCTCCTCATGCGTCCTCCTCTCTTCCCTACTTTTCCGCACTAATCAAGCACTCCGCCAGCACCCGGTTGACGCGTACGCTATCGGCGCGCGTTGGCGATCGAGTACGGCAATTTCACGATGCCTCACTTCGTTGCCGGGCTCGCGTACTCACAACGCCCGTCGTCTGGCCGCGAGGTGGTTATCCCTACATTGAAACGCCTCACTTCGTTGCCGGGCTCGCGTACTCACAACGCCCATGGTCGGGCCGCGAGGTGGTTACCCCTACATTGAAACTCAGTCAAAGCAATCTTACAGGCAAGTCACTCAAGGTAAGTGCATATTTCGCGAAATGCAAAGAAAATGGTTCAGAAAGCACGGCACTGCATTTTAACGGCACCCACCAGAACGCTCGATCAGAGCTCGTGCAGCGACCAGAGAGCAACCAGCGACCGCTGCGGCCGCCGCTGCCGCCAGGGGCGCTGCTTACAACAGGAGTTCCTCAGCAGGAATTTTCATCGCAAAAGGGACCCCCCTCCCCGGCCCCGAACGACACACCTTTCCCTTCTAGTATACATTGTACCTCCGGTGACGACAGCTGCGGTGACGTATCCCCGTTGCCAGACGCAAGACACAGCTGCATCCAACGTTGGCGGGGGGAGCTGGGATGCATTCCAGGGCCGAAATTGGTGACCGGTAGCGGCGAGCTCCGATCCATACGGCCAAGGACGGGAGTTCCATAGCAGAAAGGCCTGGAATAACTACACACTACATTCCGATTTTTAAAGACTACATTCTTTAAAAATAAAAAAAGGTGGCATGTTGGGCTAGTTGGTGGTTTTAAGATGCAAAGGAAGGAACAGCGCACATTCTAACAAAGGACAATAGAGTGTTACTTTGTGGTGTGGTGTGTTACTCTGTCGTCCTCTGTTAGAATGTGCGCTGTTTCTTCCTTTGCATCTTTAAAAATCAGAATGAATATCAGAAATCGGAAATCGAAAACCGATTTTTATCTTTCTCGGGCTTCTAAAACCCTTGAAACCAACTCCGTAGTACCGCCGGAAAAAAAAAACCATCATTCCTGTTTTCGCGCGTACTAGTGACGTTGACGTGCTAGATGTTCTTCAGAGTTCTTTTTCGTCTTTTGTTAGTCTCTGTCAACCCGACGCATGCTGAGTTGACCAGGCGTGGTGCTACTTTAAAAATGTTGTATTTAGGTGTATTAATGCGTTTATTCCGTTCAAAACGAAAGTGCATCGGAGCTCAAATCCATGGTTTAATAAGGAAATCATACGCACCTCGCGCCAACTGAAGGAGGCAAGAAAACAATTTAAACGATCGACCCGCCGCGGTGGCTCAGTGGCTAAGGCGTTGCGCTGCTGAGCACGAGGTCGCGGGTTCGATTCCCGGCCGCGGCGGCTGCTTTTCTGATGGAGGCGGAAAGCAAAAACGCCCGTGTGTACGAGATTTCGGCACACGTTAAAGATCCCCGGGGGGTCAAAATTAATCCGGAGCACTCCACTACGGCGCGCCTCATCACCTGCGTTGCGTCGGCGCATTAAACCCCACAATCAATCAAATCAATCAATTCAAACGATCGTCAACAACTTCCAACAGCAACAAAATTTGAAGCCTCCGCATGCTTTTAAACGACAGTATTAAGAAAGCTAAAGACCACTACCAACGGGTCACATTACCAGAATTTTTAACTTCCTCCCCTGCTAAGTTTTGGCGGCATTTCTCAACAAAACAAAGGGCTGTGCCAAATCTTTGCGTGAACAATGTTCCAGTCGGAGAAAGGCAGCGCATTTGTGAAACCTTGAATGATGACGTCTGTACAGTGTTCACCATTGACGATAATGGTGCACCGATATTTCGTCCCTCTGTTGTTTCCCCGCCTATCGATGATGTGTATATTCATGAAGAAGGCACCTTTTCACTTCTTCTTAACTTGGACACAAAGAAGACGCCTGGAATTGACGCAATTCCTAATGCATTTCTGGTCACGTATGCCGAGTGGAGCTCTAAATATCTCTGTTTACTTTTTAATAACTCTCCCTAATAAATCACCCCTATTCCTAAAAAACAAAATGAAGCGGTACCCAGTTCCTACCGGCCTATATCATTGCTGTGTACTTGCACGAGAGGGCACCGGAACAGCGAGGATTTAAAGCGACGACAGAGTGACGGGCGTTTGCAGTTCAGCACTGGTGCACTATCGCACACGCCTAACGTTTCCGCTCTTGCAGTTGCTACGCCTGAATGACGTTCCGAGCGAAGCACTACAAAAGCCGCACCATTGCCGGACATCTGACCGCTGGAATAATTTCTTGGACACACTGCGCATCGTTGGATTTCCATGCTGAGCGTAAACAGCGCATATAATGGCCTTCCCACAAGAGGGCACCGGAACAGCGAGGATTTAAAGCGACGACAGAGTGACGGGCGTTTGCAGTTCAGCACTGGTGCACTATCGCACACGCCTAACGTTTCCGCTCTTGCAGTTGCTACGCCTGAATCACGTTCCGAGCGAAGCACTACAAAAGCCGCACCATTGCCGGACATCTGACCGCTGGAATAATTTCTTGGACACACTGCGCATCGTTGGATTTCCATGCTGGGCGTAAACAGCGCATAGAATGGCCTTCCCACAAGAGGGCACCGGAACAGCGAGGATTTAAAGCGACGACAGAGTGACGGGCGTTTGCAGTTCAGCACTGGTGCACTATCGCACACGCCTAACGTTTCCGCTCTTGCAGTTGCTACGCCTGAATGACGTTCCGAGCGAAGCACTACAAAAGCCGCACCATTGCCGGACATCTGACCGCTGGAATAATTTCTTGGACACAATGCACACCGTTGGATTTCCATGCTGGGCGTAAACAGCGCATAGAATGGCCTTCCCACAAGAGGGCACCGGAACAGCGAGGATTTAAAGCGACGACAGAGTGACGGGCGTTTGCAGTTCAGCATTGGTGCACTATCGCACACGCCTAACGTTTCCGCTCTTGCAGTTGCTACGCCTGAATGACGTTCCGAGCGAAGCACTACAAAAGCCACACCATTGCCGGACATCTGACCGCTGGAATAATTTCTTGGACACACTGCGCATCGTTGGATTTCCATGCTGGGCGTAAACAGCGCATAGAATGGCCTTCCCACAAGAGGGCACCGGAGCAGCGAGGATTTAAAGCGACGACAGAGTGACGGGCGTTTGCAGTTCAGCACTGGTGCACTATCGCACACGCCTAACGTTTCCGCTCTTGCAGTTGCTACGCCTGAATGACGTTCCGAGCGAAGCACTACAAAAGCCGCACCATTGCCGGACATCTGACCGCTGGAATAATTTCTTGGACACACTGCGCATCGTTGGATTTCCATGCTGGGCGTAAACAGCGCATAGAATGGCCTTCCCACAAGAGGGCACCGGAACAGCGAGGATTTAAAGCGACGACAGAGTGACGGGCATTTGCAGTTCAGCACTGGTGCACTATCGCACACGCCTAACGTTTCCGCTCTTGCCGTTGCTACGCCTGAATGACGTTCCGGGCGAAGCACTACAAAAGCCGCACCATTGCCGGACATCTGACCGCTGGAATAATTTCTTGGACACACTGCGCATCGTTGGATTTCCATGCTGAGCGTAAACAGCGCATATAATGGCCTTCCCACAAGAGGGCACCCGAACAGCGAGGATTTAAAGCGACGACAGAGTGACGGGCGTTTGCAGTTCAGCACTGGTGCACTATCGCACACGCCTAACGTTTCCGCTCTTGCAGTTGCTACGCCTGAATCACGTTCCGAGCGAAGCACTACAAAAGCCGCACCATTGCCGGACATCTGACCGCTGGAATAATTTCTTGGACACACTGCGCATCGTTGGATTTCCATGCTGAGCGTAAACAGCGCATATAATGGCCTTCCCACAAGAGGGCACCGGAACAGCGAGGATTTAAAGCGACGACAGAGTGACGGGCGTTTGCAGTTCAGCACTGGTGCACTATCGCACACGCCTGACGTTTCCGCTCTTGCAGTTGCTACGCCTGAATCACGCTCCGAGCGAAGCACTACAAAAGCCGCACCATTGCGGGACATCTGACCGCTGGAATAATTTCTCGGACACACTGCGCATCGTTGGATTTCCATGCTGGGCGTAAACAGCGCATAGAATGGCCTTTCCACAAGAGGGCACCGGAACAGCGAGGATTTAAAGCGACGACAGAGTGACGGGCGTTTGCAGTTCAGCACTGGTGCACTATCGCACACGCCTAACGTTTCCGCTCTTGCAGTTGCTACGCCTGAATGACGTTCCGAGCGAAGCACTACAAAAGCCGCACCATTGCCGGACATCTGACCGCTGGAATAATTTCTTGGACACACTGCGCATCGTTGGATTTCCATGCTGAGCGTAAACAGCGCATATAATGGCCTTCCCACAAGAGGGCACCGGAACAGCGAGGATTTAAAGCGACGACAGAGTGACGGGCGTTTGCAGTTCAGCACTGGTGCACTATCGCACACGCCTAACGTTTCCGCTCTTGCAGTTGCTACGCCTGAATCACGTTCCGAGCGAAGCACTACAAAAGCCGCACCATTGCCGGACATCTGACCGCTGGAATAATTTCTTGGACACACTGCGCATCGTTGGATTTCCATGCTGAGCGTAAACAGCGCATATAATGGCCTTCCCACAAGAGGGCACCGGAACAGCGAGGATTTAAAGCGACGACAGAGTGACGGGCGTTTGCAGTTCAGCACTGGTGCACTATCGCACACGCCTAACGTTTCCGCTCTTGCAGTTGCTACGCCTGAATGACGTTCCGAGCGAAGCACTACAAAAGCCACACCATTGCCGGACATCTGACCGCTGGAATAATTTCTTGGACACACTGCGCATCGTTGGATTTCCATGCTGGGCGTAAACAGCGCATAGAATGGCCTTCCCACAAGAGGGCACCGGAGCAGCGAGGATTTAAAGCGACGACAGAGTGACGGGCGTTTGCAGTTCAGCACTGGTGCACTATCGCACACGCCTAACGTTTCCGCTCTTGCAGTTGCTACGCCTGAATGACGTTCCGAGCGAAGCACTACAAAAGCCACACCATTGCCGGACATGTGACCGCTGGAATAATTTCTTGGACACACTGCGCATCGTTGGATTTCCATGCTGGGCGTAAACAGCGCATAGAATGGCCTTCCCACAAGAGGGCACCGGAGCAGCGAGGATTTAAAGCGACGACAGAGTGACGGGCGTTTGCAGTTCAGCACTGGTGCGCTATCGCACACGCCTAACGTTTCCGCTCTTGCAGTTGCTACGCCTGAATGACGTTCCGAGCGAAGCACTACAAAAGCCGCACCATTGCCGGACATCTAACCGCTGGAATAATTTCTTGGACACACTGCGCATCGTTGGATTTCCATGCTGAGCGTAAACAGCGCATATAATGGCCTTCCCACAAGAGGGCACCGGAACAGCGAGGATTTAAAGCGACGACAGAGTGACGGGCTTTTGCAGTTCAGCACTGGTGCACTATCGCACACGCCTAACGTTTCCGCTCTTGCAGTTGCTACGCCTGAATGACGTTCCGAGCGAAGCACTACAAAAGCCGCACCATTGCCGGACATCTGACCGCTGGAAAAATTTCTTGGACACACTGCGCATCGTTGGATTTCCATGCTGAGCGTAAACAGCGCATATAATGGCCTTCCCACAAGAGGGCACCGGAACAGCGAGGATTTAAAGCGACGACAGAGTGACGGGCGTTTGCAGTTCAGCACTGGTGCACTATCGCACACGCCTAACGTTTCCGCTCTTGCAGTTGCTACGCCTGAATCACGTTCCGAGCGAAGCACTACAAAAGCCGCACCATTGCCGGACATCTGACCGCTGGAAAAATTTCTTGGACACACTGCGCATCGTTGGATTTCCATGCTGGGCGTAAACAGCGCATAGAATGGCCTTCCCACAAGAGGGCACCGGAGCAGCGAGGATTTAAAGCGACGACAGAGTGACGGGCGTTTGCAGTTCAGCACTGGTGCACTATCGCACACGCCTAACGTTTCCGCTCTTGCAGTTGCTACGCCTGAATGACGTTCCGAGCGAAGCACTACAAAAGCCGCACCATTGGCGGACATCTGACCGCTGGAATAATTTCTTGGACACACTGCGCATCGTTGGATTTCCATGCTGAGCGTAAACAGCGCATATAATGGCCTTCCCACAAGAGGGCACCGGAACAGCGAGGATTTAAAGCGACGACAGAGTGACGGGCGTTTGCAGTTCAGCACTGGTGCACTATCGCACACGCCTAACGTTTCCGCTCTTGCAGTTGCTACGCCTGAATCACGTTCCGAGCGAAGCACTACAAAAGCCGCACCATTGCCGGACATCTGACCGCTGGAATAATTTCTTGGACACACTGCGCATCGTTGGATTTCCATGCTGGGCGTAAACAGCGCATAGAATGGCCTTCCCACAAGAGGGCACCGGAACAGCGAGGATTTAAAGCGACGACAGAGTGACGGGCGTTTGCAGTTCAGCACTGGTGCACTATCGCACACGCCTAACGTTTCCGCTCTTGCAGTTGCTACGCCTGAATGACGTTCCGAGCGAAGCACTACAAAAGCCACACCATTGCCGGACATCTGACCGCTGGAATAATTTCTTGGACACACTGCGTATCGTTGGATTTCCATGCTGGGCGTAAACAGCGCACATAATGGCCTGCCCACAAGAGGGCACCGGAACAGCGAGGATTTAAAGCGACGACAGAGTGACGGGCGTTTGCAGTTCAGCACTGGTGCACTATCGCACACGCCTAACGTTTCCGCTCTTGCAGTTGCTACGCCTGAATCACGTTCCGAGCGAAGCACTACAAAAGCCGCACCATTGCCGGACATCTGACCGCTGGAATAATTTCTTGGACACACTGCGCATCGTTGGATTTCCATGCTGGGCGTAAACAGCGCATAGAATGGCCTTCCCACAAGAGGGCACCGGAGCAGCGAGGATTTAAAGCGACGACAGAGTGACGGGCGTTTGCAGTTCAGCACTGGTGCACTATCGCACACGCCTAACGTTTCCGCTCTTGCAGTTGCTACGCCTGAATGACGTTCCGAGCGAAGCACTACAAAAGCCGCACCATTGCCGGACATCTGACCGCTGGAATTATTTCTTGGACACACTGCGCATCGTTGGATTTCCATGCTGGGCGTAAACAGCGCATAGAATGGCCTTCCCACAAGAGGGCACCGGAGCAGCGAGGATTTAAAGCGACGACAGAGTGACGGGCGTTTGCAGTTCGGCAGCGGTGCACTATCGCATACACCTAACGTATCTGCTCTTGCAGTTGCTGCGCCTGAGCGACGTGCCGAGAGAAGGACTACGGAAGCCGCACCATAGCTGGACATCTGACAGCTGGAATCATTTCTTGGACACACTGCGCATCGCTGTATTTCCATGCCGGGAATAAACAGCGCATAGGATGGCCTTCCCACGAGAGGGCACCGGAGCAGCGAGGATTTAAAGCGACGATAGAGTGACGGGCGTTTGCAGTTCGGCAGCGGTGCACTATCGCACACACCTAACGTATCCGCTCTTGCAGTTGCTGAGCCTGATCGACGTGCCGAGCAAAGGACTACAGAATCAAGTCGCGACAGTGAAGGAATCCCGTCTGCCCGGGAGAATACATTTCAAACACACGAGACGCCGACCAGTCAAAAATTGTTCTTGACGTTTCGGCTTCCAGCACGGAGGCCTTGTTCACAATGACTGCATCACCAGAAGTGGGTTGTTTAAGTGGGCTTGATAAGCTGTCACTTTTAAAGCAAAGCTTTTTACCTCTACCCCCAAGGGTTCTTTCGCGACCGTTGGTGTCACCAGAAAACCCCAGCGAACAAATAAAAGAATTTACTGCCACTGCCGGGAATCGAACCTGGAACTAATAGACTAACAAAGCAAGAGCCGGTTGTCTTACCGATTTAGCTACGAGCCCACGCAAGGACGGGGAAGACAGGTGGTGTACTCACCAAGAACATCTACGGGTTTACCCCCTGTGTTCTCGCTGAATGCCACGTGAAAGCGTCACGCGACCACTCACGCCCGTCTAGCGGCCCTGTGCGCACCTTGCTCATGTGCTAAGAGTTACAAAAATAAAAGAAGCTCACACCAATGCATGGTATCTCACTTCTAGTGCGCCAATGTGCTAAAGCCTGTGGCCACCAGTGTTCACGTAAACCATCACAGCTCCTTGTCGTCCGCCCTCACGCCACAACCAAGGAATACATTAAATACTCCTTAATGGCCAGGCCATCACTCCAAGCCACAGCATCAAGATCCTTGGCCTACATCTCGAGGCTAACACCAAGAGTGACGTCACCTTTCAGCGCCTCAAAAACAGCATTAATGAAATCATACACATGATCAGGCGAGTTGCCACCAAGAATCGAGGCCTAAAGGAATCCGGTACCTTTCGATTAATTGAAGCTTTTGTCCTCTTGAGAGTTACCTCAGCCCCCTGTCTTCTTCTCGGCAAGGAAGACATAAAGATGCTTTATATAATGATTAGAAAGGTGGTCGAGCAGGCCATTGGTGTTCTCATGAGTGCGTCCACACACAGGCTGCTTAGCACGGGGCTCCACAACACGGTGAAAGAGCTCATAGAAGGCCATCTTTCTAACCAGAAGGTCCGACTCAGAACTGCGATGGGTAACCGCATGCTTCACCAGATTCGCTGGGCAGCCCATAATGTCACTCCGCTTGATGTACTCCCAGACTCTTTGCGGCTAAAACTAAAGATGCTCCCTTTGCTTAGAAATATGAACCCCTCACATGACGAGGGTCACCGAAAAGCACGGGCTCAAGCGCTAAACACCACCTTCGGTGGGGTTCATGCAGTTATCTACACAGACGCCTCCAAACATCGAGGGCAGCAATACGTCATCATCGTGGCTACCTCCAGAACCAACCTCCTTGCGTGTACCTCGCTGAGGACCCAAGAAATGACGGCAGCAGAAGAGGCAGCCATCACCTTGACTCTCGCTCAACCAGGGGTTCGGAGGGTAGTCATCGATTCCCAGCAAGCCTACTGGAATTACCAGTAGGGTTGGGTGACCTGACCTGCACGGCGCGTGCTAAAAAGCCATTCCCCAAACGGTTCCATTCAGCTCATCCGGACAGCCGCTCACGCTTTAATGGAGGAAAACAAATACGCCCACCCAACAAGCCTGCGCTTTTACCTCCCGTGCTATGGAACTGCACGAGGACAGCCACCCGCTTGTCACGTTTAAGGAGATAACGCAGCATTATCGCCTTCTGAGGCAGACCGTACCTTCGCCTTACCCTGACCTTTCCAGAGAACAACAAACTACCCTACGGCTCATACAACCGGGCTCCTTCCCACAGCCTTCGCGTCTTCACTTAATGTATCCGAATCGCTACGACACTGAATGTAAATTTTGCTCAGCAGTAGGAACCCTCCGCCCCGTAATCGGGGTGTGCGACTTTAGCCTTGAGCACCCTCCTCTCTTTCCGTCAACTACCCAACAAGAGCAATGGGAGATTCTGCTGTCCAGCCACTCTCTGCCTACCCAGCTTCAGCTGGTGGACAGAACACAGGCCGCGCAGACTGCATATGGGCCCCACAGAAGAAGGAATCACTCTCCAGGGCTGCACTCTGGGCCGTTCAGAAATCTGAACAGAAGTATTTCTTCTTCCTCCTCCTTCTCTGCCGCAAATCTCGTCGCCTCCGTCCGCGGCGCTGTGACGGAGAAGACAGATCACCTAACACCAGGTTGGAGCTTACTTTAATTTTATAAAAAAAGTTTCCACTCTTGTGCTACACCAATACAACTCAACCAAACGCCGTTCATGCTTCATGCCTTGATTGACCCTTATCAAGAATATCTCTTTGAAGTAATAAATGGTGTGCCAAGTGCATTTCACTTCTCTCTGGTTTTCCTATTTGTAGAGCGATGCATGTGAGTGAATTTAAGTGACGTCGGATGGGTAATCGTTATGGGTGCCGTTTACAGCTTTGCTTTCCAACCACATTCACGGGGTGGATTGGCGCGATTTTGTTTTCTGTTGCGACGGTTCTTGCATTGTCCCAATCAATCTTGTAGTTATTCACGACCGCGTGTTCGGCTAAAGCATTGTTGCGGACGCTTCTATTCTTTACGTCACGTGCATGCTGCTGCAGACGATTCTTGTAATTTCCTGATTCCCCGATATACACGCCGCTGCAGTCTGCACAAGGTATCTCGAATACCACACCGGGGAAGAGCTCCTTGGGCAAGCGGCCCTTGACTCTCAGGAGCTCCTGGCACATCTTTTTGGCTGGAACGTGGGCCACCTGCACGTCATATTCCCGTAGGACACGTGCCAAACATTCACTTGTTCCTGGAAGGTAGGGCACAGAAGCTCGCTTTATCGGGGCAGGAGGCGCGTCGAGTTGTCCCCGTCGGGTCAGTTGGCGTTCCGTGGCGCTTATAAAGTGCCTCGGGTAACCGCAGCTAGCCAGGTCGTCCCGTACATTTGCCGTGTCCACTGCCGCATCCTCAGGCTTCGAGCACAATCTTTTCGCACGCTGCAGTAGCGTGCTAAGAAGAGCCCTCTTGTGGGAAGCGGGGTGCACGGAGCTGAAGTTCAGGTAGCGGCTTGTGTGCTTTTTCTTGCGGTACACGCTGAAACTTTGCCTCTGGGTCTGCCGAAACACGAGGACTTCCAGGAAGGGAAATTTGCCATCGGCCTCCTCTTCTAACGTGAACGGAATGGCACGTTCCATAATGTTGAGGTGGGCCAGCATGCTGTTCGCCGCGTCTTTCTGAACGACGCAAAAACAATCGTCGACGTAACGAAAGAACACTTTTGGGTGAGGGGCAAAGGAGGCTAGCGCGCGTGCTTCCAGCGCTTCCATTGTCAGGTTCACCGCCATGACCGAAATAGCGGCACCCATTAAAGTTCCCTACCTTTTCCTGTATAAATGGCCCATAAAGACGAAGTTCGTACTGTTCAGGCAAAAATCTAGAAGCCTGCGTAGTTCTGGCACATCGATCGGTGATCTCTGGGGCAACGTCTCATCAGCCTCGAGAGCAGCGGTGCATACGTTGACAGCTAGGTCAATCGGAACGCTCGTGAAAAGGAACTTCACGTCGAAAGACACAATCAAGTCGTCTTTCTCGATCCCGGTGTTGCGAGACTTCTCGAAAAAATCGATAGAATTACGAACGTGAGTGGTCCCTTTACCGACGAGCGGAGCCAGAACTTGGTGCACGAACTTCGACAGGCTGTGCAGGGGAGAACGAGTATAATCAATAATGGGGCGCATTGGGACGTCGGGCTTATGGATTTTTGGCAGTTCATAAAGTGCAGGTGTGGATCCATTGTGGCTGAGCAGTCTGTAGTAGAGCGCTTTATGGTTTGGAGGAACGGGCAGGAACACGTCCGCCAGGAGCTTCTGGAACCCCCTTTCAACCTTGAGCGTTGGGCCCTTCTTGAGGTGGACATACGTTTCGCTGTCTTCGAGAAGCAGCAGCATCTTCTTTTCATAGTCGGCCTTATCCAAGACAACCGTCGCATTGCCTTTATCAGCTGGCAAAATCACAATGTGCTCGTTTTCACAGAGACTCCTGATTGCTTCACGTTCTGCAAGTGACAACGCAGAGAGGGAAGGTCCGCGATGGACAGCGTTGAGCACGCCAACCACTCGGGTGCGGGCTTCTTCGCGGCGAGTGTTTTCGACAAGGCTGACAGCATTTTCCACCGCACATACTACTTTCTTCTCGTCCGGTGCTGGTCCTAAGTTGGAATTCAACCCCAGCTTCAGGACACTTTCTTCATCTCGGCTTGGCCTGTATGACGAGAAATTATGCACCGCGGTTTTCGAAGGCGCCCTTATTTAGGACGATTGCACTGCGAGAAGGCTAGTTAGCTTGTCGTCATGGGCACGCTCACCTCTCTGGCGTTGAAGCTCCGTCTTTTGATTCGAGTGCAGCTGGATGCTGGCGAAGTCGAAGGGGCAGCGGTGCTCCAGGCGACGACGGGCCAAGCAGACATCGTTCTGTAAGGCACGAATTTTCGCTTTGCAGTCCAGTATCCTAGCTTGCAGCTGCAGCCGTTCCGCTTTTCCTACCACACTGTGACCGAAGGGCGTAGACAAGGGCCTGTTCAGACTCAAGGAGCGTGGAACCAGGTACGGACTTTACATGTTAGGTTGAACTTAAGGTAGTTTTTAAACGAGGCAATGCGGCAGTTGAGCTTAACATATTGGCGGATCTGGGTGATGAATTCTTGGCCATACGCCTGGCGAAGGGTAATGAAGTCGAGAGAGTGACGGAATCCCGTCTGGCCGGGAGAATACATTTCAAACACACGAGACGCCAACCAGTCAAAAATCGTTCTTGACGTGTCGGCTTCCAGCACGGAAGCCATGTTCACAATGAATGCATCACCAGAAGTGGTCTACAGAAGCCGCACCATCGCTGGACATCTGACGCCTGGAACATTTATTGGACACACAGCGCATCGCTGGATTTCCATGCTGGGCGTAAACAGCGCATAAGATGGCCTTCCCACGAGAGGGCACCCGAGCAGCGAGGATTTAAAGCGGTTTGCCGTTCGGCAGCGGTGCACTATCGCGCAAACCTATCCGCTCATGCAGTTGCTACGTCTGAACGACGTGCCGAAAGAAGGACTACAGAAGCCCGCACCATTGCTGGACATCTGACAGCTGGAATCATTTCTTGGACACAGTGCGCATCGCTGGATTTCCATGCTGGGTGTACACAGCGCATAGGATGGCCTTCCCACTAGAGGGCACCGGAGCAGCGAGGATCTAAAGCGACGACAGAGTGACGGGCGCTTGCAGTTCGGCAGCGGTGCACTATCGCCCACACCTATCCGCTCATGCAGTTGCTACGTCTGAACGACGTGCCGAAAGAAGGACTACAGAAGCCGCACCATCACTGGACATCTGACAGCTGGAATCATTTCTTGGACACACTGCGCATGCTGGGTGTACACAGCGCATAGGATGGCCTTCCCACTAGAGGGCACCGGAGCAGCGAGGATCTAAAGCGACGACAGAGTGACGGGCGCTTGCAGTTCGGCAGCGGTGCACTATCGCCCACACCTAATGTATCCGCTCTTGCAGTTGCCACGTCTGAACGACGGGCCGAGCGAAGGACTACAGAAGCCGCACCATCGCGGGACATCTGACAGCTGGAATCATTACTTGGACACATTGCGCATCGCTGGATTTCCATGCTGGGCGTAAACAGCGCAAAGGATGGACTTCACACGAGAGGGCACTAGAGCAGCGAGGGTTTAAAGCGACGACAGAGTGACGGGTGCTTGCAGTTCGGCAGCGGTGCATATCGCACACACCTAATTTATCCGCTCTTGCAGTTGCTACGTTTGAACGACGTGCCCAGCGAAGGACTACAGAAGCCGCACCATCGCTGGACATCTGACAGCTGGAATCATTTCTTGGACACATTGCGCATCGCTGGATTTCCATGCTGGGCGTAAACAGCGCATAGGATGGCCTTCCCACGAGAGGGCACCAGAGCCGCGAGGGTTTAAAGGAGCCATGAAGAGAAAACACAAGTTTGGTTCATTCGAAAGGTTGCCTCGTTAGAACCATAACGACACCACTTAAAACGAGAACTTAGCTCAAATAAGCTACACAATTAGGAAAAAAGGAAATGACCATGCGACCCACCAGCTCATTTTCCGCAACACAACCTATGATATTACTCGAGAATGCTCTGCGATTGGTGGAGGCCGGCAAAAGCAAACGCATGTTAGGCAGGGCTTACAGTTTGCATAGCGAGCTATATGCCCGTTAAACATGCTGCACATTCCTTTTATGACACTAAGAACGGTGGAGTAAACGGTTTAAGTTCCGAATAAACACGCAAGCGTGTGCGCCAATGCGTACGAAACTTCCGCCAGCCGAACTCGACATCTCGCCGTCGCCACCGTCACGCAGACGAATATTCGGGTTCGAGGCTCTTCGGGGCTAACGAACCGTCCCAGCACGCACAGCCGCGACCTTGCTTGATATCGTAATCCCTTCACAGGAGGTTTGCCGTCATATCGCCAACCAGCGAAGGTAAAAATAGAAACGAGGGGAGTAAGGAACAGCAAGCAGCGACGAGATAGTGACAGTCGTCGCAGTTTCGGAATGGTGTTGGATTGCTGCTGTTGTTAAGAGCTCGTTTCCAGTTTACAACCACTGAAAACTTCAGTTTGTTCGAGTAATTTACAATAAAATTCCGTTGCTACGTTTTGAAATGCCCATGTAGTACGGGCAAATCGTCGAGGGAGTGCGACATCCCAGCCGGTGAAGAGATCTCCTTTCATGGGCTGCCAAACGACGAACCGCGGCGAAGCAAGTGGCTACGTTTTGCGAACTTTGCAAACTGAGAAGAAAGGGAGCTAAAGGAAGTACGAGTGTGCATGCTTAATTTCCGACGAAGTGATTACGGCAGGGACCCTTACGTTAGCTCACTCCTGGGACATGCTGGCGCTCGTCGCCGACTTCGTCAAATCGCTTAAGCGCTCTGACCTTGGGGGAAAAAATTCCGTACACAGCGCGCATTGACGCTCGTATCTTTCTGGTCGGAGCAGAGAGCTCGCGCGAACGGCTTTCCATACACGACACCGGCCAACTGGCATAAGCGATACTGCTACTGAAATTGAACTACAGTCAAACCCGTTTATAGCGAACTGCAATCTGCACCGTGATTAGTTCGATATATCCAATAGTTCGATATAGCCGAACCCGCCTTTAACGAGCTAATTGTTACGAGTTCGATATCCGCGGGAGCCCCCCGCCCCCTCCCCAACTCCGCCACCCGCGTATGCAGAAACGAACACACTGCAGTAGCCATTGCCATACCAAAATAATCCATTTATTGCAAGTAATAATGCTACTTTCTACCTTAACTGCCCACGTTGCAAAAAAAAGCGTAATTTTTGTTTTCACTTTCGTTTTGGCGGCTTCAACTAGCATAGCATTCTCTACACGAAACATTGATTACACCAGTTCGAGTCCGCGTCCTCGAAAATCTAAGAAGCACTGGCAGAGCACATCGACTGCCGAAAGCGCTTCATTATAAGCGTCGGACGGATTTCACTCGCGACATCATCGGGAACGCTGGCGAGCCCTTCCCACAGTTCACGGATGCTGCTGTCTTGGTCCAGACTCGCTGACAGGGCGGGTTCGTCTTGAGTCCCGCGCGTCGGAAACAGTTACGGAAAGTATTGCGTGCCACGTCGCTCAGTGCCAGGCGCAATGTCTCAGCCGCGGCTCTTGCTTTGTGGTCGCGGCCAATCCACATCTCAATCGCCGCACCGAGATCATGCATTTCGGCGGCCATTCTAGGCGTCAAGAGTTCGATATATCGGATGTGAACTTCGTTATAAGGGATATGTTTCCCATGTATTTCCGTAACTGAAAAATTTTTGTTCGATATATACCGTAATTCACTCTATCCGGGTTCGTTATAGCCGGGTTTGACTGTATTAGTAACCGTAAGAAAAAAAACGGCACATACCTACCAGTCTGTATTCGTCCGTCGCGACGGGGCTGACGAGGCAGCGGTGCCGACGGCAGGGCGTTCGTCTGTTGTGGCTATCGCGCAATGGTCGCTTTCCCGTCCACCGCGTATCCAACAACTCCTGCCGCTCGTGCACTTAGAAGCATTGAGCGTTCAAGTGCTGTGAGGTTGTTAAATGCAAGCCCTAGCTCCTCGGCGAGAGTTTTGTTCTCCGGATCAGGCGATTTCATTACTAGGGTGCCGGGTGCACGAGGTTTTACTAGTATTTCTAAAATGGCCGCCGTCTCGGTTTTGGCACCAGTTGCCCGTGTGTTGGTGCTATATGGAGTCGACATACTAAGTATCTGTTTCATGGACCGGCTCGAATGACGCCATTTTTCACATCACCAAATGTGCAATTTTAGCAGGAGATTTAAAATTTTGGCTTAAATTGCCTCATTTCTCAATGAATAAAGCATCATTGGCTTCTGGGAAAGCGCTTGGAGAACTATGAAACACCTAATCTTTCGAATAAAACAAACTTTTGTTTTCTGTTCATGGCTCCTTTAGAGCGACGACAGAGTGACGGGCGTTTGCAGTTCGGAAGCGGTGCACTATCGCAGACACCTAATGTATCCGCTCTTGAAGTTGCTATGTCTGAACGACGTGCCGATAGAAGGAATACAGAAGCTGCACCATCGCTGGACATCTGACAGCTGGAATAATTTCTTGGACACACTGTGCATCGCTGGATTTCCATGCTTGGTGTAAACAGTGCATTGAATGGCCTTCCCACGAGAGGGCACCGGAGCAGCGAGGATTTAAAGCGACGACAGAGTGACGGGCGTTTGCAGTTCGGCAGCGGTGCACTATCGCACACACCTAATGTATCCGCTCTTGCAGTTGCTACGTCTAAACGACGTGCCGAGCGAAGGACTACAGAAGCCGCACCATCGCAGGACATCTGACAGCTGGAATCATTTCTTGGACACATTGCGCATCGCTGGATTTCCATGCTTGGTGTAAACAGCGCATAGGATGGCCTTCCCACGAGAGGGCACCGTAGCAGCGAGGATTCAAAGCGACGACAGAGTGACGGGCGTTTGCAGTTCGGCAGCGGTGAACTATCGCACACACCTAATGTATCCGCTCTTGCAGTTGCTACGTCTGAACGACGTGCCGATCGAAGGAATACAGAAGCCGCACCATCGCTGGACAACTGACAGCTGGAATAATTTCTTGGACACACTGCGCATCGCTGGATTTCCACGCTTGGTGTAAACAGTGCATAAAATGGCCTTCCCACGAGAGGGCACCGGAGCAGCGAGGATTTAAAGCGACGAAAGAGTGACGGGCGTTTGCAGTTCGGCAGCGGCGCGCTGTCGCACACACCTAATGTATCCGCTCTTGCAGTTGCTACGTCTAAACGACGTGCCGAGCGAAGGACTACAGAAGCCGCACCATCGCAGGACATCTGACAGCTGGAATCATTTCTTAAACACATTGCGCATCGCTGGATTTCCATGCTTGGTGTAAACAGCGCATAGGATGGCCTTCCCACGAGAGGGCACCGGAGCAGCGAGGATTCAAAGCGACGACAGAGTGACGGGCGTTTGCAGTTCGGCAGCGGTGCACTATCGCACACACCAAATGTATCCGCTCTTGCAGTTGCTACGTCTGAACGACGTGCCGATCGAAGGAATACAGAAGCCGCACCATCGCTGGACAACTGACAGCTGGAATAATTTCTTGGACACACTGCGCATCGCTGGATTTCCAAGCTTGGTGTAAACAGTGCATAGAATGGCCTTCCCACGAGAGGGCACCGGAGCAGCGAGGATTTAAAGCGACGACAGAGTGACGGGCGTTTGCAGTTCGGCAGCGGTGCACTATCGCACACACCTAATGTATCCGCTCTTGCAGTTGCTACGTCTGAACGACGTGCCCAGCGAAGGACTACAGAAGCCGCACCATCGCTGGACATCTGACAGCTGGAATCATTTCTTGGGCACACTGCGCATCGCTGGATTTCCATGCTTGGTGTAAACAGTGCATAGAATGGCCTTCCCACGAGAGGGCACCCGAGCAGCGAGGATTCAAAGCGACGACAGAGTGACGGGCGTTTGCAGTTCGGTAGCGGTGCACTATCGCATACACCTTATGTATCCGCTCTTGCAGTTGCTACGTCTGAACGACGTGCCGAGCGAAGGAATACAGAAGCCGCACCATCGCTGGATATCTGGCAGCTGGAATCATTTCTTGGACACATTGCGCATCGCTGGATTTCCATGCTTGGTGTAAACAGCGCATAGAATGGCCTTCCCACGAAAGGGCACGGGAGCAGCGAGGATTCAAAGCGACGACAGAGTGACGTGCGTTTGCAGTTCGGAAGCGGTGCACTATTGCACACACCTAATGTATCCGCTCTTGCAGTTGCTAGTCTGAACGACGTGCCGATCGAAGGAATACAGAAGCCGCACCATCGCTGGATATCCGACAGCTGGAATAATTTCTTGGACACATTGCGCATCGCTGGATTTCCATGCTTGGTGTAAACAGCGCATAGGATGGCCTTCCCACGACAGGGCACCGGAGCAGCGAGGATTCAAAGCGACGACAGAGTGTCGGGCGTTTGCAGTTCGGAAGCGGTGCACTATCGCACACACCTAATGTATCCGCTCTTGCAGTTGCTGCGTCTGAACGACGTGCCGAGCGAAGGAATACAGAAGCCGCACCATCGCTGGATATCTGACAGCTGGAATAATTTATTGGACACACTGCGCATCGCTGGATTTCCATGCTTGGTGTAAACAGTGCATAGAATGGCCTTCCCACGAGAGGGCACCGGAGCAGCGAGGATTTAAAGCGACGACAGAGTGACGGGCGTTTGCAGTTCGGCAGCGGTGCACTATCGCACACACCTAATGTATCCGCTCTTGCAGTTGCTACGTCTAAACGACGTGCCGAGCGAAGGACTACAGAAGCCGCACCATCGCAGGACATCTGACAGCTGGAATCATTTCTTGGACACATTGCGCATCGCTGGATTTCCATGCTTGGTGTAAACAGCGCATAGGATGGCCTTCCCACGAGAGGGCACCGGAGCAGCGAGGATTCAAAGCCACGACTGAGTGACGGGCGTTTGCAGTTCGGCAGCGGTGCACTATCGCACACACCTAATGTATCCGCTCTTGCAGGTGCTACGTCTGAACGACGTGCCGATCGAAGGAATACAGAAGCCGCACCATCGCTGGACAACTGACAGCTGGAATTTTTTCTTGGACACACTGCGCATCGCTGGATTTCCATGCTTGGTGTAAACAGTGCATAGAATGGCCTTCCCACGAGAGGGCACCCGAGCAGCGAGGATTCAAAGCGACGACAGAGTGACGGGCGTTTGCAGTTCGGAAGCGGTGCAATATCGCACACACCTTATGTATCCGCTCTTGCAGTTGCTACGTCTGAACGACGTGCCGAGCGAAGGAATACACAAGCCGCACCATCGCTGGATATCTGACAGCTGGAATCATTTCTTGGACACATTGCGCATCGCTGGATTTCCATGCTTGGTGTAAACAGCGCATAGAATGGCCTTCCCACGAAAGGGCACGGGAGCACCGAGGATTCAAAGCGACGACAGAGTGACGGGCGTTTGCAGTTCGGAAGCGGTGCACTATCGCACACACTTAATGTATCCGCTCTTGCAGTTGCTACGTCTGAACGACGTGCCGATCGAAGGAATACAGAAGCCGCACCATCGCTGGATATCCGACAGCTGGAATAATTTCTTGGACCCATTGCGCATCGCTGGATTTCCATGCTTGGTGTGAACAGCGCATAGGATGGCCTTCCCACGACAGGGCACCGGAGCAGCGAGGATTCAAAGCGACGACAGAGTGTCGGGTGTTTCAGTTCGGAAGCGGTGCACTATCGCACACACCTGATGTATCCGCTCTTGCAGTTGCTACGTCTGAACGACGTGCCGAGCGAAGGAATACAGAAGCCGCACCATCGCTGGATATCTGACAGCTGGAATAATTTCTTGGACACACTGCGCATCGCTGGATTTCCATGCTTGGTGTAAACAGTGCATAGAATGGCCTTCCCACGAGAGGGCACCGGAGCAGCGAGGATTTAAAGCGACGACAGAGTGACGGGCGTTTGCAGTTCGGCAGCGGTGCACTATCGCACACACCTAATGTATCCGCTCTTGCAGTTGCTACGTCTAAACGACGTGCCGAGCGAAGGACTACAGAAGCCGCACCATCGCAGGACATCTGACAGCTGGAATCATTTCTTGGACACATTGCGCATCGCTGGATTTCCATGCTTGGTGTAAACAGCGCATAGGATGGCCTTCCCACGAGAGGGCACCGGAGCAGCGAGGATTCAAAGCCACGACTGAGTGACGGGCGTTTGCAGTTCGGCAGCGGTGCACTATCGCACACACCTAATGTATCCGCTCTTGCAGGTGCTACGTCTGAACGACGTGCCGATCGAAGGAATACAGAAGCCGCACCATCGCTGGACAACTGACAGCTGGAATTTTTTCTTGGACACACTGCGCATCGCTGGATTTCCATGCTTGGTGTAAACAGTGCATAGAATGGCCTTCCCACGAGAGGGCACCCGAGCAGCGAGGATTCAAAGCGACGACAGAGTGACGGGCGTTTGCAGTTCGGAAGCGGTGCAATATCGCACACACCTTATGTATCCGCTCTTGCAGTTGCTACGTCTGAACGACGTGCCGAGCGAAGGAATACACAAGCCGCACCATCGCTGGATATCTGACAGCTGGAATCATTTCTTGGACACATTGCGCATCGCTGGATTTCCATGCTTGGTGTAAACAGCGCATAGAATGGCCTTCCCACGAAAGGGCACGGGAGCACCGAGGATTCAAAGCGACGACAGAGTGACGGGCGTTTGCAGTTCGGAAGCGGTGCACTATCGCACACACTTAATGTATCCGCTCTTGCAGTTGCTACGTCTGAACGACGTGCCGATCGAAGGAATACAGAAGCCGCACCATCGCTGGATATCCGACAGCTGGAATAATTTCTTGGACCCATTGCGCATCGCTGGATTTCCATGCTTGGTGTGAACAGCGCATAGGATGGCCTTCCCACGACAGGGCACCGGAGCAGCGAGGATTCAAAGCGACGACAGAGTGTCGGGTGTTTCAGTTCGGAAGCGGTGCACTATCGCACACACCTGATGTATCCGCTCTTGCAGTTGCTACGTCTGAACGACGTGCCGAGCGAAGGAATACAGAAGCCGCACCATCGCTGGATATCTGACAGCTGGAATAATTTCTTGGACACACTGCGCATCGCTGGATTTCCATGCTTGGTGTAAACAGTGCATAGAATGGCCTTCCCACGAGAGGGCACCGGAGCAGCGAGGATTTAAAGCGACGACAGAGTGACGGGCGTTTGCAGTTCGGCAGCGGTGCACTATCGCACACACCTAATGTATCCGCTCTTGCAGTTGCTACGTCTAAACGACGTGCCGAGCGAAGGACTACAGAAGCCGCACCATCGCAGGACATCTGACAGCTGGAATCATTTCTTGGACACATTGCGCATCGCTGGATTTCCATGCTTGGTGTAAACAGCGCATAGGATGGCCTTCCCACGACAGGGCACCGGAGCAGCGAGGATTCAAAGCGACGACAGAGTGTCGGGCGTTTGCAGTTCGGAAGCGGTGCACTATCGCACACACCTAATGTATCCGCTCTTGCAGTTGCTGCGTCTGAACGACGTGCCGAGCGAAGGAATACAGAAGCCGCACCATCGCTGGATATCTGACAGCTGGAATAATTTATTGGACACACTGCGCATCGCTGGATTTCCATGCTTGGTGTAAACAGTGCATAGAATGGCCTTCCCACGAGAGGGCACCGGAGCAGCGAGGATTTAAAGCGACGACAGAGTGACGGGCGTTTGCAGTTCGGCAGCGGTGCACTATCGCACACACCTAATGTATCCGCTCTTGCAGTTGCTTCGTCTAAACGACGTGCCGAGCGAAGGACTACAGAAGCCGCACCATCGCAGGACATCTGACAGCTGGAATCATTTCTTGGACACATTGCGCATCGCTGGATTTCCATGCTTGGTGTAAACAGCGCATAGGATGGCCTTCCCACGAGAGGGCACCGGAGCAGCGAGGATTCAAAGCCACGACTGAGTGACGGGCGTTTGCAGTTCGGCAGCGGTGCACTATCGCACACACCTAATGTATCCGCTCTTGCAGTTGCTACGTCTGAACGACGTGCCGATCGAAGGAATACAGAAGCCGCACCATCGCTGGACAACTGACAGCTGGAATTTTTTCTTGGACACACTGCACATCGCTGGATTTCCATGCTTGGTGTAAACAGTGCATAGAATGGCTTTCCCACGAGAGGGCACCAGAGCAGCGAGGATTTAAAGCGACGACAGAGTGACGGGCGTTTGCAGTTCGGCAGCGGTGCACTATCGCACACACCTAATGTATCCGCTCTTGCAGTTGCTACGTCTGAACGACGTGCCGATCGAAGGAATACAGAAGCCGCACCATCGCTGGACATCTGACAGCTGGAATAATTTCTTGGACACACTTCGCATCGCTGGATTTCCTTGCTTGGTGTAAACAGTGCATAGAATGGCCTTCCCACGAGAGGGCACCGGAGCAGCGAGGATTTAAAGCGACGACAGAGTGACGGGCGTTTGCAGTTCGGCAGCGGTGCACTATCGCACACACCTAATGTATCCGCTCTTGCAGTTGCTATGTCTGAACGACTTGCCCAGCGAAGGACTACAGAAGCCGCACCATCGCTGGACATCTGACAACTGGAATCATTTCTTGGGCACACTGCGCATCGCTGGATTTCCATGCTTGGTGTAAACAGTGCATAGAATGGCCTTCCCACGAGAGGGCACCCGAGCAGCGAGGATTCAAAGCGACGACAGAGTGACGGGCGTTTGCAGTTCGGAAGTGGTGCACTATCGCACACACCTTATGTATCCGCTCTTGCAGTTGCTACGTCTGAACGACGTGCCGAGCGAAGGAATACAGAAGCCGCACCATCGCTGGATATCTGACAGCTGGAATCATTTCTTGGACACATTGCGCATCGCTGGATTTCCATGCTTGGTGTAAACAGCGCATAGAATGGCCTTCCCACGAAAGGGCACGGGAGCAGCGAGGATTCAAAGCGACGACAGAGTGACGAGCGTTTGCAGTTCGGAAGCGGTGCACTATCGCACACACCTAATGTATCCGCTCTTGCAGTTGCAACGTCTGAACGACGTGCCGATCGAAGGAATACAGAAGCCGCACCATCGCTGGATATCCGACAGCTGGAATAATTTCTTGGACCCATTGCGCATCGCTGGATTTCCATGCTTGGTGTGAACAGCGCATAGGATGGCCTTCCCACGACAGGGCACCGGAGCAGCGAGGATTCAAAGCGACGACAGAGTGTCGGGTGTTTGCAGTTCGGAAGCGGTGCACTATCGCACACACCTGATGTATCCGCTCTTGCAGTTGCTACGTCTGAACGACGTGCCGAGCGAAGGAATACAGAAGCCGCACCATCGCTGGATATCTGACAGCTGGAATAATTTCTTGGACACACTGCGCATCGCTGGATTTCCATGCTTGGTGTAAACAGTGCATAGAATGGCCTTCCCAAGAGAGGGCACCGGAGCAGCGAGGATTTAAAGCGACGACAGAGTGACGGGCGTTTGCAGTTCGGCAGCGGTGCACTATCGCACACACCTAATGTATCCGCTCTTGCAGTTGCTACGTCTAAACGACGTGCCGAGCGAAGGACTACAGAAGCCGCACCATCGCTGGACAACTGACAGCTGGAATAATTTCTTGGACACACTGCGCATCGCTGGATTTCCATGCTTGGTGTAAACAGTGCATAGAATGGCCTTCCCACGAGAGGGCACCGGAGCAGCGAGGATTTAAAGCGACGACAGAGTGACGGGCGTTTGCAGTTCCGCAGCGGTGCACTATCGCACACACCTAATGTATCCGCTCTTGCAGTTGCTACGTCTGAACGACGTGCCGATCGAAGGAATACAGAAGCCGCACCATCGCTGGACATCTGACAGCTGGAATAATTGCTTGGACACACTGCGCATCGCTGGATTTCCTTGCTTGGTGTAAACAGTGCATAGAATGGCCTTCCCACGAGAGGGCACCGGAGCAGCGAGGATTTAAAGCGACGACAGAGTGACGGGCGTTTGCAGTTCGGCAGCGGTGCACTATCGCACACACCTAATGTATCCGCTCTTGCAGTTGCTACGTCTGAACGACGTGCCCAGCGAAGCACTACAGAAGCCGCACCATCGCTGGACATCTGGCAGCTGGAATCATTTCTTGGGCACACTGCGCATCGCTGGATTTCCATGCTTGGTGTAAACAGTGCATAGAATGGCCTTCCCACGAGAGGGCACCCTAACAGCAAGGATTCAAAGCGACGACACAGTGGCGGGAGTTTGCAGTTCGGAAGCGGTGCACTATCGCATACACCTTATGTATCCGCTCTTGCAGTTGCTACGTCTGAACGACGTGTCGAGCGAAGGAATACAGAAGCCGCACCATCGCTGGACATCTGACAGCTGGAATCATTTCTTGGACACATTGCGCATCGCTGGATTTCCATGCTTGGTGTAAACAGCGCATAGGATGGCCTTCCCCCGAGAGGGCACCGGAGCAGCGAGGATTCAAAGCGACGACAGAGTGACGGGCGTTTGCAGTTTGGAAGCGGTGCACTATCGCACACACCTAATGTATCTGCTCTGGCAGTTGCTACGTCTGACGACGTGCTGAGCGAAGGAATACAGAAGCCGCACCATCGCTGGACATCTCACAGCTGGAATCATTTCTTGGACACATTGCGCATCGCTGGATTTCCATGCTTGGTGTAAACAGCGCATAGAATGGCCTTCCCACGAGAGGGCACCGGAGCAGCGAGGATTCAAAGCGACGACAGAGTGTCGGGCGTTTGCAGTTAGGAAGCGGTGCACTATCGCACACACCTAATGTATCCGCTCTTGCAGTTGCTACGTCTGAACGACGTGCCGAGCGAAGGAATACAGAAGCCGCACCATCGCTGGACATCTGACAGCTGGAATCATTTCTTGGACACATTGCGCATCGCTGGATTTCCATGCTTGGTGTAAACAGCGCATACGATGGCCTTCCCACGAGAGGGCACCGGAGCAGCGAGGATTCAAAGCGACGACAGAGTGACGGGCGTTTGCAGTTCGGAAGCGGTGCACTATCGCACACACCTAATGTATCCGCTCTTGCAGTTGCTACGTCTGAACGACGTGCCGAGCGAAGGAATACAGAAGCCGCACCATCGCTGGACATCTGACAGCTGGAATCATTTCTTGGACACATTGCGCATCGCTGGATTTCCATGCTTGTTTAAACAGCGCATCTGATGGCCTTCCCACGAGAGGGCACCGGAGCAGCGAGGATTCAAAGCGACGACAGAGTGACGGGCGTTTGCAGTTCGGAAGCGGTGCACTATCGCACACACCTAATGTATCCGCTGTTGCAGTTGCTACGTCTGAACGACGTGCCGAGCGAAGGAATACAGAAGCCGCACCATCGCTGGACATCTGACAGCTGGAATCATTTCTTGGACACATTGCGCATCGCTGGATTTCCATGCTTGGTGTAAACAGCGCATAGAATGGCCTTCCCACGAGAGGGCACCGGAGCAGCGAGGATTCAAAGCGACGACAGAGTGACGGGCGTTTGCAGTTCGGAAGCGGTGCACTATCGCACACACCTAATGTATCCGCTCTTGCAGTTGCTACGTCTGAACGACGTGCCGAGCGAAGGAATACAGAAGCCGCACCATCGCTGGACATCTGACAGCTGGAATAATTTCTTCGGCACACTGCGCATCGCTGGATTTCCATGCTTGGTGTAAACAGTGCATAGAATGGCCTTCCCACGAGAGGGCACCGGAGCAGCGAGGATTCAAAGCGACGACAGAGTGACGGGCGTTTGCAGTTCGGCAGCGGTGCACTATCGCACACACCTAATGTATCCGCTCTTGCAGTTGCTACGTCTGAACGACGTGCCGAGCGAACGAATACAGAAGCCGCACCGTCGCTGGACATCTGACAGCTGGAATCATTTCTTGGACACATTGGGCATCGCTGGATTTCCATGCTTGGTGTAAACAGCGCATAGGATGGCCTTCCCACGAGAGGGCACCGGAGCAGTTAGGATTCAAAGCGACGACAGAGTGACGGGCGTTTGCAGTTCGGCAGCGGTGCACTATCGCACACACCTAATGTATCCGCTCTGGCAGTTGCTACGTCTGAACGACGTGCCGATCGAAGGAATACAGAAGCCGCACCATCGCTGGACAACTGACAGCTGAAATAATTTCTTGGACACACTGCGCATCGCTGGATTTCCATGCTTGGTGTAAACAGTGCATAGAATGGCCTTCCCACGAGAGGGCACCGTTAGCAGCGAGGATTTAAAGCGACGACAGAGTGACGGGCGTTTGCAGTTCGGCAGCGGTGCACTATCGCACACACCTAATGTATCCGCTCTTGCAGTTGCTACGTCTGAACGACGTGCCGATCGAAGGAATACAGAAGCCGCACCATCGCTGGACATCTGACAGCTGGAATAATTTCTTGGACACACTGCGCATCGCTGGATTTCCTTGCTTGGTGTAAACAGTGCATAGAATGGCCTTCCCACGAGAGGGCACCGGAGCAGCGAGGATTTAAAGCGACGACAGAGTGACGGGCGTTTGCAGTTCGGCAGCGGTGCACTATCACACACACCTAATGTATCCGCTCTTGCAGTTGCTACGTCTGAACGACGTGCTCAGCGAAGGACAACAGAAGCCGCACCATCGCTGGACATCTGACAGCTGGAATCATTTCTTGGGCACACTGCGCATCTCTGGATTTCCATGCTTGGTGTAAACAGTGCATAGAATGGCCTTCCCACGAGAGGGCACCCGAGCAGCAAGGATTCAAAGCGACGACAGAGTGACGGGCGTTTGCAGTTCGGAAGCGGTGCACTTATGTATCCGCTTATGTATCCGCTCTTGCAGTTGCAACGTCTGAACGACGTGCCGAGCGAAGGAATACAGAAGCCGCACCATCGCTGGACATCTGACAGCTGGAATCATTTCTTGGACACATTGCGCATCGCTGGATTTCCATGCTTGGTGTAAACAGCGCATAGGATGGCCTTCCCACGAGAGGGCACCGGAGCAGCGAGGATTCAAAGCGACGACAGAGTGACGGGCGTTTGCAGTTCGGCAGCGGTGCACTATCGCACACACCTAATGTATCCGCTCTTGCAGTTGCTACGTCTGAACGACGTGCCGATCGAAGGAATACAGAAGCCGCACCATCGCTGGACAACTGACAGCTGGAATAATTTCTTGGACACACTGCGCATCGCTGGATTTCCATGCTTGGTGTAAACAGTGCATAGAATGGCCTTCCCGCGAGAGGGCACCGGAGCAGCGAGGATTTAAAGCGACGACAGAGTGACGGGCGTTTGCAGTTCCGCAGCGGTGCACTATCGCACACACCTAATGTATCCGCTCTTGCAGTTGCTACGTCTGAATGACGTGCCGATCGAAGGAATACAGAAGCCGCACCATCGCTGGACATCTGACAGCTGGAATAATTTCTTGGACACACTGCGCATCGCTGGATTTCCTTGCTTGGTGTAAACAGTGCATAGAATGGCCTTCCCACAAGAGGGCACCGGAGCAGCGAGGATTTAAAGCGACGACAGAGTGACGGGCGTTTGCAGTTCGGCAGCGGTGCACTATCGCACACACCTAATGTATCCGCTCTTGCAGTTGCTACGTCTGAACGACGTACCCAGCGATGGACTACAGAAGCCGCACCATCGCTGGACATCTGACAGCTGGAATCATTTCTTGGGCACACTGCGCATCGCTGGATTTCCATGCTTGGTGTAAACAGTGCATAGAATGGCCTTCCCACGAGAGGGCACCCTAACAGCAAGGATTCAAAGCGACGACAGAGTGGCGGGAGTTTGCAGTTCGGAAGCGGTGCACTATCGCACACACCTTATGTATCCGCTCTTGCAGTTGCTACGTCTGAACGACGTGCCGAGCGAAGGAATACAGAAGCCGCACCATCGCTGGACATCTGACAGCTGGAATCATTTCTTGGACACATTGCGCATCGCTGGATTTCCATGCTTGGTGTAAACAGCGCATAGGATGGCCTTCCCCCGAGAGGGGACCGGAGCAGCGAGGATTCAAAGCGACGACAGAGTGACGGGCGTTTGCAGTTCGGAAGCGGTGCACTATCGCACACACCTAATGTATCCGCTCTTGCAGTTGCTACGTCTGAACGACATGCCGATCGAAGGAATACAGAAGCCGCACCATCGCTGGACAACTGACAGCTGGAATAATTTCTTGGACACACTGCGCATCGCTGGATTTCCATGCTTGGTGTAAACAGTGCATAGAATGGCCTTCCCACGAGAGGGCACCGGAGCAGCGAGGATTTAAAGCGACGACAGAGTGACGGGCGTTTGCAGTTCGGCAGCGGTGCACTATCGCACACACCTAATGTATCCGCTCTTGCAGTTGCTACGTCTGAACGACGTGCCGATCGAAGGAATACAGAAGCCGCACCATCGCTGGACATCTGACAGCTGGAATAATTTCTTGGACACACTGCGCATCGCTGGATTTCCTTGCTTGGTGTAAACAGTGCATAGAATGGCCTTTCCACGAGAGGGCACCGGAGCAGCGAGGATTTAAAGCGACGACAGAGTGACGGGCGTTTGCAGTTCGGCAGCGGTGCACTATCGCACACACCTAATGTATCCGCTCTTGCAGTTGCTACGTCTGAACGACGTGCTCAGCGAAGGACTACAGAAGCCGCACCATCGCTGGACATTTGACAGCGGGAATCATTTCTTGGGCACACTGCGCATCGCTGGATTTCCATGCTTGGTGTAAACAGTGCATAGAATGGCCTTCCCACGAGAGGGCACCCGAGCAGCAAGGATTCAAAGCGACGACAGAGTGACGGGCGTTTGCAGTTCGGAAGCGGTGCACTTATGTATCCGCGTATGTATCCGCTCTTGCAGTTGCTACGTCTGAACGACGTGCCGAGCGAAGGAATACAGAAGCCGCACCATCGCTGGACATCTGACAGCTGGAATCATTTCTTGGACACATTGCGCATCGCTGGATTTCCATGCTTGGTGTAAACAGCGCATAGGATGGCCTTCCCACGAGAGGGCACCGGAGCAGCGAGGATTCAAAGCGACGATAGAGTGACGGGCGTTTGCAGTTCGGAAGCGGTGCACTATCGCACACACCTAATGTATCCGCTCTGGCAGTTGCTACGTCTGACGACGTGCTGAGCGAAGGAATACAGAAGCCGCACCATCGCTGGACATCTCACAGCTGGAATCATTTCTTGGACACATTGCGCATCGCTGGATTTCCATGCTTGGTGTAAACAGCGCATAGAATGGCCTTCCCACGAGAGGGCACCGGAGCAGCGAGGATTCAAAGCGACGACAGAGTGTCGGGCGTTTGCAGTTCGGAAGCGGTGCACTATCGCACACACCTAATGTATCCGCTCTTGCAGTTGCTACGTCTGAACGACGTGCCGAGCGAAGGAATACAGAAGCCGCACCATCGCTGGACATCTGACAGCTGGAATCATTTCTTGGACACATTGCGCATCGCTGGATTTCCATGCTCGGTGTAAACAGCGCATACGATGGCCTTCCCACGAGAGGGCACCGGAGCAGCGAGGATTCAAAGCGACGACAGAGTGACGGGCGTTTGCAGTTCGGAAGCGGTGCACTATCGCACACACCTAATGTATCCGCTCTTGCAGTTGCTACGTCTGAACGACGTGCCGAGCGAAGGAATACAGAAGCCGCACCATCGCTGGACAACTGACAGCTGGAATAATTTCTTGGACACACTGCGCATCGCTGGATTTCCATGCTTGGTGTAAACAGTGCATAGCATGGCCTTCCCACGAGAGGGCACAGGAGCAGCGAGGATTTAAAGCGACGACAGAGTGACGGGCGTTTGCAGTTCGGCAGCGGTGCACTATCGCACACACCTAATGTATCCGCTCTTGCAGTTGCTACGTCTGAACGACGTGCCCAGCGAAGGACTACAGAAGCCGCACCATCGCTGGACATCTGACAGCTGGAATCATTTCTTGGGCACACTGCGCATCGCTGGATTTCCATGCTTGGTGTAAACAGTGCATAGAATGGCCTTCCCACGAGAGGGCACCCTAACAGCAAGGATTCAAAGCGACGACAGAGTGGCGGGAGTTTGCAGTTCGGAAGCGGTGCACTATCGACACACCTTATGTATCCGCTCTTGCAGTTGCTACGTCTGAACGACGTGCCGAGCGAAGGAATACAGAAGCCGCACCATTGCTGGACATCTGACAGCTGGAATCATTTCTTGGACACATTGCGCATCGCTGGATTTCCATGCTTGGTGTAAACAGCGCATAGGATGGCCTTCCCCCGAGAGGGCACCGGAGCAGCGAGGATTCAAAGCGACGACAGAGTGACGGGCGTTTGCAGTTCGGAAGCGGTGCACTATCGCACACACCTAATGTATCCGCTCTGGCAGTTGCTACGTCTGACGACGTGCTGAGCGAAGGAATACAGAAGCCGCACCATCGCTGGACATCTCACAGCTGGAATCATTTCTTGGACACATTGCACATCGCTGGATTTCTATGCTTGGTGTAAACAGCGCATAGAATGGCCTTCCCACGAGAGGGCACCGGAGCAGCGAGGATTCAAAGCGACGACAGAGTGTCGGGCGTTTGCAGTTAGGAAGCGGTGCACTATCGCACACACCTAATGTATCCGCTCTTGCAGTTGCTACGTCTGAACGACGTGCCGAGCGAAGGAATACAGAAGCCGCACCATCGCTGGACATCTGACAGCTGGAATCATTTCTTGGACACATTGCACATCGCTGGATTTTCATGCTTGGTGTAAACAGCGCATACGATGGCCTTCCCACGAGAGGGCACCGGAGCAGCGAGGATTCAAAGCGACGACAGAGTGACGGGCGTTTGCAGTTCGGAAGCGGTGCACTATCGCACACACCTAATGTATCCGCTCTTGCAGTTGCTACGTCTGAACGACGTGCCGAGCGAAGGAATACAGAAGCCGCACCATCGCTGGACATCTGACAGCTGGAATCATTTCTTGGACACATTGCGCATCGCTGGATTTCCATGCTTGGTGTAAACAGTGCATAGAATGGCCTTCTTACGAGAGGGCACCGGAGCAGCGAGGATTCAAAGCGACGACAGAGTGACGGGCGTTTGCAGTTCGGCAGCGGTGCACTATCGCACACACCTAATGTATCCGCTCTTGCAGTTGCTACGTCTGAACGACGTGCCGAGCGAAGGAATACAGAAGCCGCACCATCGCTGGACATCTGACAGCTGGAATCATTTCTTGGACACATTGCGCATCGCTGGATTTCCATGCTTGGTGTAAACAGCGCATAGAATGGCCTTCCCACGAGAGGGCACCGGAGCAGCGAGGATTCAAAGCGACGACAGAGTGACGGGCGTTTGCAGTTCGGAAGCGGTGCACTATCGCACACACCTAATGTATCCGCTCTTGCAGTTGCTACGTCTGAACGACGTGCCGAGCGAAGGAATACAGAAGCCGCACCATCGCTGGACATCTGACAGCTGGAATAATTTCTTCGGCACACTGCGCATCGCTGGATTTCCATGCTTTGTGTAAACAGTGCATAGAATGGCCTTCCCACGAGAGGGCACCGGAGCAGCGAGGATTCAAAGCGACGACAGAGTGACGGCGTTTTCAGTTCGGCAGCGGTGCACTATCGCACACACCTAATGTATCCGCTCTTGCAGTTGCTACGTCTGAACGACGTGCCGAGCGAAGGTATACAGAAGCCGCACCATCGCTGGACATCTGACAGCTGGAATCATTTCTTGGACACATTGGGCATCGCTGGATTTCCATGCTTGGTGTAAACAGCGCATAGGATGGCCTTCCCACGAGAGGGCACCGGAGCAGCGAGGATTCAAAGCGACGACAGAGTGACGGGCGTTTGCAGTTCGGCAGCGGTGCACTTATGTATCCGCTTATGTATCCGCTCTTGCAGTTGCTACGTCTGAACGACGCGCCGAGCGAAGGAATACAGAAGCCGCACCATCGCTGGACATCTGACAGCTGGAATCATTTCTTGGACACATTGCGCATCGCTGGATTTCCATGCTTGGTGTAAACAGCGCATAGGATGGCCTTCCCACGAGAGGGCACCGGAGCAGCGAGGATTCAAAGCGACGATAGAGGGACGGGCGTTTGCAGTTCGGAAGCGGTGCACTATCACACACACCTAATGTATCCGCTCTGGCAGTTGCTACGTCTGACGACGTGCTGAGCGAAGGAATACAGAAGCCGCACCATCGCTGGACATCTGACAGCTGGAATCATTTCTTGGACACATTGCGCATCGCTGGATTTCCATGCTTGGTGTAAACAGCGATAGAATGGCCTTCCCACGAGAGGGCACCGTTCAGCGAGGATTCAAAGCGACTACAGAGTGTCGGGCGTTTGCAGTTCGGAAGCGGTGCACTATCGCACACACCTAATGTATCCGCTCTTGGAGTTGCTACGTCTGAACGACGTGCCGAGCGAAGGAATACAGAAGCCGCACCATCGCTGGACATCGGACAGCTGGAATCATTTCTTGGACACATTGCGCATCGCTGGATTTCCATGCTTGGTGTAAACAGCGCATACGATGGCCTTCCCACGAGAGGGCACCGGAGCAGCGAGGATTCAAAGCGACGACAGAGTGACGGGCGTTTGCAGTTCGGAAGCGGTGCACTATCGCACACACCTAATGTATCCGCTCTTGCAGTTGCTACGTCTGAACGACGTGCCGAGCGAAGGAATACAGAAGCCGCACCATCGCTGGACATCTGACAGCTGGAATCATTTCTTGGACACATTGGGCATCGCTGGATTTCCATGCTTGGTGTAAACAGCGCATAGGATGGCCTTCCCACGAGAGGGCACCGGAGCAGCGAGGATTCAAAGCGACGACAGAGTGACGGGCGTTTGCAGTTCGGAAGCGGTGCACTATCGCACACACCTAATGTATCCGCTCTTGCAGTTGCTATGTCTGAACGACGTGCCGAGCGAAGGAATACAGAAGCCGCACCATCGCTGGACATCTGACAGCTGGAATCATTTCTTGGATACATTGCGCATCGCTGGATTTCCATGCTTGGTGTAAACAGCGCATAGGATGGCCTTCCCACGAGAGGGCACCGGAGCAGCGAGGATTCAAAGCGACGACAGAGTGACGGGCGTTTGCAGTTCGGAAGCGGTGCACTATCGCACACACCTAATGTATCCACTCTTGCAGTTGCTACGTCTGAACGACGTGCCGAGCGAAGGAATACAGAAGCCGCACCATCGCTGGACATCTGACAGCTGGAATCATTTCTTGGATACATTGCGCATCGCTGGATTTCCATGCTTGGTGTAAACAGCGCATAGGATGGCCTTCGCACGAGAGGGCAGCCGACCAGCGAGGATTCAAAGCGACGACAGAGTGACGGGCGTTTGCAGTTCGGAAGCGGTGCACTATCGCACACACCTAATGTATCCGCTCTTGCAGTTGCTACGTCTGAACGACGTGCCGAGCGAAGGAATACAGAAGCCGCACCATCGCTGGACATCTCACAGCTGGAGTCATTTCTTGGACACATTGCGCATCGCTGGATTTCCATGCTTGGTGTAAACAGCGCATAGAATGGCCTTTCCACGACAGGGCACCGGAGCAGCGAGAATTTAAAGCGACGACAGAGTGACGGCCGTTTGCAGTTCGGCAGCGGTGCACAATCGCACACACCTAATGTATCCGCTCTTGCAGTTGCTACGTCTAAACGACGTGCCGAGCGAAGGACTACAGAAGCCGCACCATCGCAGGACATCTGACAGCTGGAATCATTTCTTGGACACATTGCGCATCGCTGGATTTCCATGCTTGGTGTAAATCGCGCATAGGATGGCCTTCCCACGAGAGGGCACCGGAGCAGCGAGGATTCAAATCGACGACAGAGTGACGGGCGTTTGCAGTTCGGAAGCGGTGCACTATCGCACACACCTAATGTATCTGCACTTGCAGTTGCTACGTCTGAACGACGTGCCGAGCAAAGGAATACAGAAGCCGCACCATCGCTGGACACCTCACAGGTGGAATCATTTCTTGGACACATTGCGCATCGCTGGATTTCCATGCTTGGTGTAAACAGCGCATAGAATGGCCTTCCCACGAGAGGGCACCGGAGCAGCGAGGATTCAAAGCGACGACACAGTGACGGGCGTTTCAGTTCGGAAGCGGTGCACTATCGCACACACCTAATGTATCCGCTCTTGCAGTTGCTACGTCTGAACGACGTGCCGAGCGAAGGAATACAGAAGCCGCACCATCGCTGGACATCTCACAGCTGGAATCATTTCTTGGACACATTGCGCATCGCTGGATTTCCATGCTTGGTGTAAACAGCGCATAGAATGGCCTTCCCACGAGAGGGCACCGGAGCAGCGAGGATTCAAAGCGACGACAGAGTGACGGGCGTTTGCAGTTCGGAAGCGGTGCACTATCGCACACACCTAATGTATCCGCTCTTGCAGTTGCTACGTCTGAACGACGTGCCGAGCGAAGGAATACAGAAGCCGCACCATCGCTGGACATCTGACAGCTGTAATAATTTCTTCGGCACACTGCGCATCGCTGGATTTCCATGCTTTGTGTAAACAGTGCATAAAATGGCCTTCCCACGAGAGGGCACCGGAGCAGCGAGGATTCAAAGCGACGACAGAGTGACGGGCGTTTTCAGTTCGGCAGCGGTGCACTATCGCACACACCTAATGTATCCGCTCTTGCAGTTGCTACGTCTGAACGACGTGCCGAGCGAAGGTATACAGAAGCCGCACCATCGCTGGACATCTGACAGCTGGAATCATTTCTTGGACACATTGGGCATCGCTGGATTTCCATGCTTGGTGTAAACAGCGCATAGGATGGCCTTCCCACGAGAGGGCACCGGAGCAGCGAGGATTCAAAGCGACGACAGAGTGACGGGCGTTTGCAGTTCGGCAGCGGTGCACTTATGTATCCGCTTATGTATCCGCTCTTGCAGTTGCTACGTCTGAACGACGTGCCGAGCGAAGGAATACAGAAGCCGCACCATCGCTGGACATCTGACAGCTGGAATCATTTCTTGGACACATTGCGCATCGCTGGATTTCCATGCTTGGTGTAAACAGCGCATAGGATGGCCTTCCCACGAGAGGGCACCGGAGCAGCGAGGATTCAAAGAAACGATAGAGTGACGGGCGTTTGCAGTTCGGAAGCGGTGCACTATCGCACACAGCTAATGTATCCGCTCTGGCAGTTGCTACGTCTGACGACGTGCTGAGCGAAGGAATACAGAAGCCGCACCATCGCTGGACATCTCACAGCTGGAATCATTTCTTGGACACATTGCGCATCGCTGGATTTCCATGCTTGGTGTAAACAGCGATAGAATGGCCTTCCCACGAGAGGGCACCGGAGCAGCGAGGATTCAAAGCGACTACAGAGTGTCGGGCGTTTGCAGTTCGGAAGCGGTGCACTATCGCACACACCTAATGTATCCGCTCTTGGAGTTGCTACGTCTGAACGACGTGCCGAGCGAAGGAATACAGAAGCCGCACCATCGCTGGACATCTGACAGCTGGAATCATTTCTTGGACACATTGCGCATCGCTGGATTTCCATGCTTGGTGTAAACAGCGCATAGGATGGCCTTCCCACGAGAGGGCACCGGAGCAGCGAGGATTCAAAGCGACGACAGAGTGACGGGCGTTTGCAGTTCGGAAGCGGTGCACTATCGCACACACCTAATGTATCCGCTCTTGCAGTTGCTACGTCTGAACGACGTGCCGAGCGAAGGAATACAGAAGCCGCACCATCGCTGGACATCTGACAGCTGGAATAATTTCTTCGGCACACTGCGCATCGCTGGATTTCCATGCTTTGTGTAAACAGTGCATAGAATGGCCTTCCCACGAGAGGGCACCGGAGCAGCGAGGATTCAAAGCGACGACAGAGTGACGGGCGTTTTCAGTTCGGCAGCGGTGCACTATCGCACACACCTAATGTATCCGCTCTTGCAGTTGCTACGTCTGAACGACGTGCCGAGCGAAGGTATACAGAAGCCGCACCATCGCTGGACATCTGACAGCTGGAATCATTTCTTGGACACATTGGGCATCGCTGGATTTCCATGCTTGGTGTAAACAGCGCATAGGATGGCCTTCCCACGAGAGGGCACCGGAGCAGCGAGGATTCAAAGCGACGACAGAGTGACGGGCGTTTGCAGTTCGGCAGCGGTGCACTCATGTATCCGCTTATGTATCCGCTCTTGCAGTTGCTACGTCTGAACGACGTGCCGAGCGAAGGAATACAGAAGCCGCACCATCGCTGGACATCTGACAGCTGGAATCATTTCTTGGACACATTGCGCATCGCTGGATTTCCATGCTTGGTGTAAACAGCGCATAGGATGGCCTTCCCACGAGAGGGCACCGGAGCAGCGAGGATTCAAAGCGACGATAGAGTGACGGGCGTTTGCAGTTCGGAAGCGGTGCACTATCGCACACACCTAATGTATCCGCTCTGGCAGTTGCTACGTCTGACGACGTGCTGAGCGAAGGAATACAGAAGCCGCACCATCGCTGGACATCTCACAGCTGGAATCATTTCTTGGACACATTGCGCATCGCTGGATTTCCATGCTTGGTGTAAACAGCGATAGAATGGCCTTCCCACGAGAGGGCACCGGAGCAGCGAGGATTCAAAGCGACTACAGAGTGTCGGGCGTTTGCAGTTCGGAAGCGGTGCACTATCGCACACACCTAATGTATCCGCTCTTGGAGTTGCTACGTCTGAACGACGTGCCGAGCAAAGGAATACAGAAGCCGCACCATCGCTGGACATCGGACAGCTGGAATCATTTCTTGGACACATTGCGCATCGCTGGATTTCCATGCTTGGTGTAAACAGCGCATACGATGGCCTTCCCACGAGAGGGTACCGGAGCAGCGAGGATTCAAAGCGACGACAGAGTGACGGGCGTTTGCAGTTCGGAATCGGTGCACTATCGCACACACCTAATGTATCCGCTCTTGCAGTTGCTACGTCTGAACGACGTGCCGAGCGAAGGAATACAGAAGCCGCACCATCGCTGGACATCTGACAGCTGGAATCATTTCTTGGACACATTGGGCATCGCTGGATTTCCATGCTTGGTGTAAACAGCGCATAGGATGGCCTTCCCACGAGAGGGCACCGGAGCAGCGAGGATTCAAAGCGACGACAGAGTGACGGGCGTTTGCAGTTCGGAAGCGGTGCACTATCGCACACACCTAATGTATCCGCTCTTGCAGTTGCTATGTCTGAACGACGTGCCGAGCGAAGGAATACAGAAGCCGCACCATCGCTGGATATCTGACAGCTGGAATCATTTCTTGGATACATTGCGCATCGCTTGATTTCCATGCTTGGTGTAAACAGCGCATAGGATGGCCTTCCCACGAGAGGGCACCGGAGCAGCGAGGATTCAAAGCGACGACAGAGTGACGGGCGTTTGCAGTTCGGAAGCGGTGCACTATCGCACACACCTAATGTATCCACTCTTGCAGTTGCTACGTCTGAACGACGTGCCGAGCGAAGGAATACAGAAGCCGCACCATCGCTGGACATCTGACAGCTGGAATCATTTCTTGGATACATTGCGCATCGCTGGATTTCCATGCTTGGTGTAAACAGCGCATAGGATGGCCTTCGCACGAGAGGGCAGCCGACCAGCGAGGATTCAAAGCGACGACAGAGTGACGGGCGTTTGCAGTTCGGAAGCGGTGCACTATCGCACACACCTAATGTATCCGCTCTTGCAGTTGCTACGTCTGAACGACGTGCCGAGCGAAGGAATACAGAAGCCGCACCATCGCTGGACATCTCACAGCTGGAGTCATTTCTTGGACACATTGCGCATCGCTGGATTTCCATGCTTGGTGTAAACAGCGCATAGAATGGCCTTCCCACGACAGGGCACCGGAGCAGCGAGAATTTAAAGCGACGACAGAGTGACGGCCGTTTGCAGTTCGGCAGCGGTGCACAATCGCACACACCTAATGTATCCGCTCTTGCAGTTGCTACGTCTAAACGACGTGCCGAGCGAAGGACTACAGAAGCCGCACCATCGCAGGACATCTGACAGCTGGAATCATTTCTTGGACACATTGCGCATCGCTGGATTTCCATGCTTGGTGTAAATCGCGCATAGGATGGCCTTCCCACGAGAGGGCACCGGAGCAGCGAGGATTCAAATCGACGACAGAGTGACGGGCGTTTGCAGTTCGGAAGCGGTGCACTATCGCACACACCTAATGTATCTGCTCTTGCAGTTGCTACGTCTGAACGACGTGCCGAGCAAAGGAATACAGAAGCCGCACCATCGCTGGACACCTCACAGCTGGAATCATTTCTTGGACACATTGCGCATCGCTGGATTTCCATGCTTGGTGTAAACAGCGCATAGAATGGCCTTCCCACGAGAGGGCACCGGAGCAGCGAGGATTCAAAGCGACGACACAGTGACGGGCGTTTGCAGTTCGGAAGCGGTGCACTATCGCACACACCTAATGTATCCGCTCTTGCAGTTGCTACGTCTGAACGACGTGCCGAGCGAAGGAATACAGAAGCCGCACCATCGCTGGACATCTCACAGCTGGAATCATTTCTTGGACACATTGCGCATCGCTGGATTTCCATGCTTGGTGTAAACAGTGCATAGAATGGTCTTCCCTCGAGAGGGCACCGGAGCAGCGAGGATTTAAAGCGACGACAGAGTGACGGGCGTTTGCAGTTCGGCAGCGGTGCACTATCGCACACACCTAATGTATCCGCTCTTGCAGTTGCTACGTCTGAACGACGTGCCGATCGAAGGAATACAGAAGCCGCACCATCGCTGGACATCTGACAGCTGGAATAATTTCTTGGACACACTGCGCAGCGCTGGATTTCCTTTCTTGGTGTAAACAGTGCATAGAATGGCCTTCCCACGAGAGGGCACCGGAGCAGCGAGGATTTAAAGCGACGACAGAGTGACGGGCGTTTGCAGTTCGGCTGCGGTGCACTATCGCACACACCTAATGTATCCGCTCTTGCAGTTGCTACGTCTGAACGACGTGCCGAGCGAAGGACTACAGAAGCCGCACCATCGCTGGAGATCTGACAGCTGGAATCATTTCTTGGATACATTGCGTATCACTGGATTTCCATGCTTGGTGTAAACAGCGCATAGGATGGCCTTCCCACGAGAGGGCACCCGAGCAGCGAGGATTCAAAGCGACGACAGAGTGACGGGCGTTTGCAGTTCGGAAGCGGTGCACTATCGCACACACCTAATGTATCCGCTCTTGCAGTTGCTACGTCTGAACGACGTGCCGAGCGAAGGAATACAAAAGCCGCACCATCGCTGGATATCTGACAGCTGCAATCATTTCTTGGACACATTGCGCATCGCTGGATTTCCATGCTTGGTGTAAACATTCCATAGAATGGCCTTCCCACGAGAGGGCACCGGCTCGAGCAGCGAGGATTCAAAGCGACGACAGAGTGACGGGCGTTTGCAGTTCGGCAGCGGTGCACTATCGCACACACCTAATGTATCCGCTCTTGCAGTTGCTACGTCTGAACGACGTGCCGAGCGAAGGAATACAGAAGCCGCACCATCGCTGGACATCTGACAGCTGGAATCATTTCTTGGACACATTGCGCATCGCTGGATTTCCATGCTTGGTGTAAACAGCGCATAGGATGGCCTTCCCACGAGAGGGCACCGGAGCAGCGAGGATTCAAAGCGACGACAGAGTGACGGGCGTTTGCAGTTCGGAAGCGGTGCACTATCGCACACACCTAATGTATCCGCTCTGGCAGTTGCTACGTCTGAACGACGTGCTGAGCGAAGGAATACAGAAGCCGCACCATCGCTGGACATCTGACAGCTGGAATCATTTCTTGGACACATTGCGCATCGCTGGATTTCCATGCTTGGTGTAAACAGCGCATAGACTGGCCTTCCCGAGAGGGCACCGGAGCAGCGAGGATTCAAAGCGACGACAGAGTGACGGGCGTTTGCAGTTCGGAAGCGGTGCACTATCGCACACACCTAATGTATCCGCTCTTGCAGTTGCTACGTCTGAACGACGTGCCGAGCGAAGGAATACAGAAGCCGCACCATCGCTGGACATCTCACAGCTGGAATAATTTCTTGGGCACACTGCGCATCGCTGGATTTCCATGCTTGGTGTAAACAGTGCATAGAATGGCCTTCCCACGAGAGGGCACCGGAGCAGCGAGGATTCAAAGCGACGACAGAGTGACGGGCGTTTGCAGTTCGGCAGCGGTGCACTATCGCACACACCCAATGTATCCGCTCTTGCAGTTGCAACGTCTCAACGACGTGCCGATCGAAGGAATACAGAAGCCGCACCATCGCTGGACATCTGACAGCTGGAATAATTTCTTGGACACACTGCGCATCGCTGGATTTCCATGCTTGGTGTAAACAGTGCATAGAATGGCCTTCCCACGAGAGGGCACCGGAGCAGCGAGGATTTAAAGCGACGACAGAGTGACGGGCGTTTGCAGTTCGGCAGCGGTGCACTATCGCACACACCTAATGTATCCGCTCTTGCAGATGCTACGTCTTAACGACGTGCCGAGCGAAGGACTACAGAAGCCGCACCATCGCCGGACATCTGACAGCTGGAATCATTTCTTGGACACATTGCGCATCGCTGGATTTCCATGCTTGGTGTAAACAGTGCATAGAATGGCCTTCCCACGAGAGGGCACCGGAGCAGCGAGGATTTAAAGCGACGACAGAGTGACGGGCGTTTGCAGTTCGGCAGCGGTGCACTATCGCACACACCTAATGTATCCGCTCTTGCAGTTGCTACGTCTGAATGACGTGCCGAGCGAAGGACTACAGAAGCCGCACCATCGCTGGACATCTGACAGCTGGAATCATTTCTTGGGCACACTGCGCATCGCTGGATTTCCATGCTTGGTGTAAACAGCGCATAGGATGGCCTTCCCACGAGAGGGCACCGGAGCAGCGAGGATTCAAAGCGACGACAGAGTGACGGGCGTTTGCAGTTCGGCAGCGGTGCACTTATGTATCCGCTTATGTATCCGCTCTTGCAGTTGCTACGTCTGAACGACGTGCCGAGCGAAGGAATACAGAAGCCGCACCATCGCTGGACATCTGACAGCTGGAATCATTTCTTGGACACATTGCGCATCGCTGGATTTCCATGCTTTGTGTAAACAGTGCATAGAATGGCCTTCCCACGAGAGGGCACCGGAGCAGCGAGGATTCAAAGCGACGACAGAGTGACGGGCGTTTTCAGTTCGGCAGCGGTGCACTATCGCACACACCTAATGTATCCGCTCTTGCAGTTGCTACGTCTGAACGACGTGCCGAGCGAAGGTATACAGAAGCCGCACCATCGCTGGACATCTGACAGCTGGAATCATTTCTTGGACACATTGGGCATCGCTGGATTTCCATGCTTGGTGTAAACAGCGCATAGGATGGCCTTCCCACGAGAGGGCACCGGAGCAGCGAGGATTCAAAGCGACGACAGAGTGACGGGCGTTTGCAGTTCGGCAGCGGTGCACTTATGTATCCGCTTATGTATCCGCTCTTGCAGTTGCTACGTCTGACGACGTGCTGAGCGAAGGAATACAGAAGCCGCACCATCGCTGGACATCTCACAGCTGGAATCATTTCTTGGACACATTGCGCATCGCTGGATTTCCATGCTTGGTGTAAACAGCGATAGAATGGCCTTCCCACGAGAGGGCACCGGAGCAGCGAGGATTCAAAGCGACTACAGAGTGTCGGGCGTTTGCAGTTCGGAAGCGGTGCACTATCGCACACACCTAATGTATCCGCTCTTGGAGTTGCTACGTCTGAACGACGTGCCGAGCGAAGGAATACAGAAGCCGCACCATCGCTGGACATCTGACAGCTGGAATCATTTCTTGGACACATTGCGCATCGCTGGATTTCCATGCTTGGTGTAAACAGCGATAGAATGGCCTTCCCACGAGAGGGCACCGGAGCAGCGAGGATTCAAAGCGACTACAGAGTGTCGGGCGTTTGCAGTTCGGAAGCGGTGCACTATCGCACACACCTAATGTATCCGCTCTTGGAGTTGCTACGTCTGAACGACGTGCCGAGCGAAGGAATACAGAAGCCGCACCATCGCTGGACATCTGACAGCTGGAATCATTTCTTGGACACATTGCGCATCGCTGGATTTCCATGCTTGGTGTAAACAGCGCATAGGATGGCCTTCCCACGAGAGGGCACCGGAGCAGCGAGGATTCAAAGCGACGACAGAGTGACGGGCGTTTGCAGTTCGGAAGCGGTGCACTATCGCACACACCTAATGTATCCGCTCTTGCAGTTGCTACGTCTGAACGACGTGCCGAGCGAAGGAATACAGAAGCCGCACCATCGCTGGACATCTGACAGCTGGAATAATTTCTTCGGCACACTGCGCATCGCTGGATTTCCATGCTTTGTGTAAACAGTGCATAGAATGGCCTTCCCACGAGAGGGCACCGGAGCAGCGAGGATTCAAAGCGACGACAGAGTGACGGGCGTTTTCAGTTCGGCAGCGGTGCACTATCGCACACACCTAATGTATCCGCTCTTGCAGTTGCTACGTCTGAACGACGTGCCGAGCGAAGGTATACAGAAGCCGCACCATCGCTGGACATCTGACAGCTGGAATCATTTCTTGGACACATTGGGCATCGCTGGATTTCCATGCTTGGTGTAAACAGCGCATAGGATGGCCTTCCCACGAGAGGGCACCGGAGCAGCGAGGATTCAAAGCGACGACAGAGTGACGGGCGTTTGCAGTTCGGCAGCGGTGCACTTATGTATCCGCTTATGTATCCGCTCTTGCAGTTGCTACGTCTGAACGACGTGCCGAGCGAAGGAATACAGAAGCCGCACCATCGCTGGACATCTGACAGCTGGAATCATTTCTTGGACACATTGCGCATCGCTGGATTTCCATGCTTGGTGTAAACAGCGCATAGGATGGCCTTCCCACGAGAGGGCACCGGAGCAGCGAGGATTCAAAGCGACGATAGAGTGACGGGCGTTTGCAGTTCGGAAGCGGTGCACTATCGCACACACCTAATGTATCCGCTCTGGCAGTTGCTACGTCTGACGACGTGCTGAGCGAAGGAATACAGAAGCCGCACCATCGCTGGACATCTCACAGCTGGAATCATTTCTTGGACACATTGCGCATCGCTGGATTTCCATGCTTGGTGTAAACAGCGATAGAATGGCCTTCCCACGAGAGGGCACCGGAGCAGCGAGGATTCAAAGCGACTACAGAGTGTCGGGCGTTTGCAGTTCGGAAGCGGTGCACTATCGCACACACCTAATGTATCCGCTCTTGGAGTTGCTACGTCTGAACGACGTGCCGAGCAAAGGAATACAGAAGCCGCACCATCGCTGGACATCGGACAGCTGGAATCATTTCTTGGACACATTGCGCATCGCTGGATTTCCATGCTTGGTGTAAACAGCGCATACGATGGCCTTCCCACGAGAGGGTACCGGAGCAGCGAGGATTCAAAGCGACGACAGAGTGACGGGCGTTTGCAGTTCGGAATCGGTGCACTATCGCACACACCCAATGTATCCGCTCTTGCAGTTGCTACGTCTGAACGACGTGCCGAGCGAAGGAATACAGAAGCCGCACCATCGCTGGACATCTGACAGCTGGAATCATTTCTTGGACACATTGGGCATCGCTGGATTTCCATGCTTGGTGTAAACAGCGCATAGGATGGCCTTCCCACGAGAGGGCACCGGAGCAGCGAGGATTCAAAGCGACGACAGAGTGACGGGCGTTTGCAGTTCGGAAGCGGTGCACTATCGCACACACCTAATGTATCCGCTCTTGCAGATGCTATGTCTGAACGACGTGCCGAGCGAAGGAATACAGAAGCCGCACCATCGCCGGACATCTGACAGCTGGAATCATTTCTTGGATACATTGCGCATCGCTTGATTTCCATGCTTGGTGTAAACAGCGCATAGGATGGCCTTCCCACGAGAGGGCACCGGAGCAGCGAGGATTCAAAGCGACGACAGAGTGACGGGCGTTTGCAGTTCGGAAGCGGTGCACTATCGCACACACCTAATGTATCCACTCTTGCAGTTGCTACGTCTGAACGACGTGCCGAGCGAAGGAATACAGAAGCCGCACCATCGCTGGACATCTGACAGCTGGAATCATTTCTTGGGCACACTGCGCATCGCTGGATTTCCATGCTTGGTGTAAACAGCGCATAGGATGGCCTTCGCACGAGAGGGCAGCCGACCAGCGAGGATTCAAAGCGACGACAGAGTGACGGGCGTTTGCAGTTCGGAAGCGGTGCACTATCGCACACACCTAATGTATCCGCTCTTGCAGTTGCTACGTCTGAACGACGTGCCGAGCGAAGGAATACAGAAGCCGCACCATCGCTGGATATCTCACAGCTGGAGTCATTTCTTGGACACATTGCGTATCGCTGGATTTCCATGCTTGGTGTAAACAGCGCATAGAATGGCCTTCCCACGACAGGGCACCGGAGCAGCGAGAATTTAAAGCGACGACAGAGTGACGGCCGTTTGCAGTTCGGCAGCGGTGCACTATCGCACACACCTAATGTATCCGCTCTTGCAGTTGCTACGTCTGAACGACGTGCCGATCGAAGGAATACAGAAGCCGCACCATCGCTGGACATCTCACAGCTGGAATAATTTCTTGGGCACACTGCGCATCGCTGGATTTCCATGCTTGGTGTAAACAGTACATAGAATGGCCTTCCCACGAGAGGGCACCGGAGCAGCGAGGATTTAAAGCGACGACAGAGTGACGGGCGTTTGCAGTTCGGCAGCGGTGCACTATCGCACACACCTAATGTATCCGCTCTTGCAGCTGCTACGTATGAACGACGTGCCGAGCGAAGGACTACAGAAGCCGCGCCATCGCTGGATATCCGACAGCTGGAATCATTTCTTGGATACATTGCGCATCGCTGGATTTCCATGCTTGGTGTAAACAGCGCATAGGATGGCCTTCCCACGAGAGGGCACCGGAGCGGCGAGGATTCAAAGCGATGACAGAGTGTCGGGCGTTTGCAGTTCGGAAGCGGTGCACTATCGCACACACCTAATGTATCCGCTCTTGCAGTTGCTACGTCTGAACGACGTGCCGAGCGAAGGAATACAGAAGCCGCACCATCGCTGGACATCTGACAGCTGGAATCATTTCTTGGACACATTGCGCATCGCTGGATTTCCATGCTTGGTGTAAACAGCGCATACGATGGCCTTCCCACGAGAGGGCACCGGAGCAGCGAGGATTCAAAGTGACGACAGAGTGACGGGCGTTTGCAGTTCGGAAGCGGTGCACTATCGCACACACCTAATGTATCCGCTCTTGCAGTTGCTACGTCTGACCGACGTGCCGACCGAAGGAATACAGAAGCCGCACCATCGCTGGACATCTGACAGCTGGAATCATTTCTTGGACACATTGCGCATCGCTGGATTTCCATACTTGGTGTAAACAGCGCATAGGATGGCCTTCCCACGAGAGGGCACCGGAGCAGCGAGGATTCAAAGCGACGACAGAGTGACGGGCGTTTGCAGTTCGGAAGCGGTGCACTATCGCACACACCTAATGTATCCGCTCTTGCAGTTGCTACGTCTGAACGACGTGCCGAGCGAAGGAATACAGAAGCCGCACCATCGCTGGACATCTGACAGCTGGAATCATTTCTTGGACACATTGCGCATCGCTGGATTTCCATGCTTGGTGTAAACAGCGCATAGGATGGCCTTCCCACGAGAGGGCACCGGAGCGGCGAGGATTCAAAGCGACGACAGAGTGTCGGGCGTTTGCAGTTCGGAAGCGGTGCACTATCGCACACACCTAATGTATCCGCTCTTGCAGTTGCTACGTCTGAACGACGTGCCGAGCGAAGGAATACAGAAGCCGCACCATCGCTGGACATCTGACAGCTGGAATCATTTGTTGGACACATTGCGCATCGCTGGATTTCCATGCTTGGTGTAAACAGCGCATACGATGGCCTTCCCACGAGAGGGCACCAGAGCAGCGAGGATTCAAAGCGACGACAGAGTGACGGGCGTTTGCAGTTCGGAAGCGGTGCACTATCGCACACACCTAATGTATCCGCTCTTGCAGTTGCAACGTCTGAACGACGTGCCGAGCGAAGGAATACAGAAGCCGCACCATCGCTGGACATCTGACAGCTGGAATCATTTCTTGGACACATTGCGCATCGCTGGATTTCCATACTTGGTGTAAACAGCGCATAGGATGGCCTTCCCACGAGAGGGCACCGGAGCAGCGAGGATTCAAAGCGACGACAGAGTGGCGGGCGTTTGCAGTTCGGGAGCGGTGCACTATCGCACACACCTAATGTATCCGCTCTTGCAGTTGCTACGTCTGAACGACGTGCCGAGCGTAGGAATACAGAAGCCGCACCATCGCTGGACATCTGACAGCTGGAATCATTTCTTGGACACATTGCGCATCGCTGGATTTCCATGCTTGGTGTAAACAGTGCCTAGAAAGGCCTTCCCACGAGAGGGCACTGGAGCAGCGAGGATTCAAAGCGACGACAGAGTGACGGGCGTTTGCATTTCGGCAGCGGTGCACTATCGCACACACGTAATGTACCCGCTCTTGCAGTTGCTACGTCTGAACGACGTGTCGAGCGAAGGAATACAGAAGCCGCACCATCGCTGGACATCTGACAGCTGGAATCATTTCTTGGACACATTGCGCATCGCTGGATTTCCATGCTTGGTGTAAACAGCGCATAGGATGGCCTTCCCACGAGAGGGCACCGGAGCGGCGAGGATTCAAAGCGACGACAGAGTGTCGGGCGTTTGCAGTTCGGAAGCGGTGCACTATCGCACACACCTAATGTATCCGCTCTTGCAGTTGCTACGTCTGAACGACGTGCCGAGCGAAGGAATACAGAAGCCGCACCATCGCTGGACATCTGACAGCTGGAATCATTTGTTGGACACATTGCGCATCGCTGGATTTCCATGCTTGGTGTAAACAGCGCATACGATGGCCTTCCCACGAGAGGGCACCAGAGCAGCGAGGATTCAAAGCGACGACAGAGTGACGGGCGTTTGCAGTTCGGAAGCGGTGCACTATCGCACACACCTAATGTATCCGCTCTTGCAGTTGCTACGTCTGAACGACGTGCCGAGCGAAGGAATACAGAAGCCGCACCATCGCTGGACATCTGACAGCTGGAATCATTTCTTGGACACACTGCGCATCGCTGGATTTCCATGCTTTGTGTAAACAGTGCATAGGATAGCCTTCCCACGAGGGGGCACCCTAGCAGCGAGGATTCAAAGCGACGACAGAGTGACGGGCGTTTGCAGTTCGGAAGCGGTGCACTATCGCACACACCTAATGTATCCGCTCTTGCAGTTGCTACGTCTGAACGACGTGCCGATCGAAGGAATACAGAAGCCGCACCATCGCTGGATATCGGACAGCTGGAATAATTTCTTGGACACATTGCGCATCGCTGGATTTCCACGCTTGGTGTAAACAGCGCATAGGATGGCCTTCCCACGAGAGGGCACCGGAGCAGCAAGGATTCAAAGCGACGACAGAGTGTCGGGCGTTTGCAGTTCGGAAGCGGTGCACTATCGCACACACCTAATGTATCCGCTCTTGCAGTTGCTACGTCTGAACGATGTGCCGAGGGAAGGAATACAGAAGCCGCACCATCGCTGGACATCTGACAGCTGGAATCATTTCTTGGACACATTGCGCATCGCTGGATTTCCATGCTTGGTGTAAACAGCGCATACGATGGCCTTCCCACGAGAGGGCACCGGAGCAGCGAGGATTCAAAGCGACGATAGAGTGACGGGCGTTTGCAGTTCGGAAGCGGTGCACTATCGCACACACCTAATGTATCCGCTCTTGCAGTTGCTACGTCTGAACGACGTGCCGAGCGAAGGAATACAGAAGCCGCACCATCGCTGGACATCTGACTGCTGGAATCAGTTCTTGGACACATTGCGGATCGCTCGATTTCCATGCGTGGTGTAAACAGTGCATAGAATGGCCTTCCCACGAGAGGGCACCGGAGCAGCGAGGATTCAAAGCGACGACAGAGTGACGGGCGTTTGCAGTTCGGCAGCGGTGCACTATCGCACACACCTAATGTATCCGCTCTTGCAGTTGCTACGTCTGAACGACGTGCCGAGCAAAGGAATACAGAAGCCGCACCATCGCTGGACATCTGACAGCTGGAATCATTTCTTGGACACATTGCGCATCGCTGGATTTCCATGCTTGGTGTAAACAGCGCATAGGATGGCCTTCCCACGAGAGGGCACCGGAGCAGCGAGGATTCAAAGCGACGACAGAGTGACGGGCGTTTGCAGTTCGGAAGCGGTGCACTATCGCACACACCTAATGTATCCGCTCTTGCAGTTGCTACGTCTGAACGACGTGCCGAGCGAAGGAATACAGAAGCCGCACCATCGCTGGACATCTGACAGCTGGAATCATTTCTTGGACACATTGCGCATCGCTGGATTTCCATGCTTGGTGTAAACAGTGCATAGAATGGCCTTCCCACGAGAGGGCACCGGAGCAGCGAGGATTCAAAGCGACGACAGAGTCACGGGCGTTTGCAGTTCGGCAGCGGTGCACTATCGCACACACCTAATGTATCCGCTCTTGCAGTTGCTACGTCTGAACGACGTGCCGAGCGAAGGAATACAGAAGCCGCACCATCGCTGGACATCTGACAGCTGGAATCATTTCTTGGACACATTGCGCATCGCTGGATTTCCATGCTTGGTGTAAACAGCGCATAGGATGGCCTTCCCACGAGAGGGCACCGGAGCAGCGAGGATTCAAAGCGACGACAGAGTGACTGGCGTTTGCAGTTCGGAAGCGGTGCACTATCGCTCACACCTAATGTATCCGCTCTGGCAGTTGCTACGTCTGAACGACGTGCTGAGCGAAGGAATACAGAAGCCGCACCATCGCTGGACATCTGACAGCTGGAATCATTTCTTGGACACATTGCGCATCGCTGGATTTCCATGCTTGGTGTAAACAGCGCATAGAATGGCCTTCCCACGAGAGGGCACCGGAGCAGCGAGGATTCAAAGCGACGACAGAGTGACGGGCGTTTGCAGTTCGGATGCGAGGCACTATCGCACACACCTAATGTATCCGCTCTTGCAGTTGCTACGTCTGAACGACGTGCCGAGCGAAGGAATACAGAAGCCGCACCATCGCTGGACATCTCACAGCTGGAATAATTTCTTGGGCACACTGCGCATCGCTGGATTTCCATGCTTGGTGTAAACAGTGCATAGAATGGCCTTCCCACGAGAGGGCACCGGAGCAGCGAGGATTCAAAGCGACGACAGAGTGACGGGCGTTTGCAGTTCGGATGCGAGGCACTATCGCACACACCTAATGTATCCGCTCTTGCAGTTGCTACGTCTGAACGACGTGCCGAGCGAAGGAATACAGAAGCCGCACCATCGCTGGACATCTGACAGCTGTAATCATTTCTTGGACACATTGCGCATCGCTGGATTTCCATGCTTGGTGTAAACAGCGCATAGGATGGCCTTCCCACGAGAGGGCACCGGAGAAGCGAGGATTCAAAGCGACGACAGAGTGACGGGCGTTTGCAGTTCGGAAGCGGTGCACTATCGCACACACCTAATGTATCCGCTCTTGCAGTTGCTACGTCTGAACGACGTGCCGAGCGAAGGAATACAGAAGCCGCACCATCGCTCGACATCTGACAGCTGGAATCATTTCTTGGACACATTGCGCATCGCTGGATTTCCATGCTTGGTGTAAACAGCGCATAGGATGGCCTTCCCACGAGAGGGCACCGGAGCAGCGAGGATTCAAAGCGACGACAGAGTGACGGGCGTTTGCAGTTCGTAAGCGGTGCACTATCGCACACACCTAATGTATCCGCTCTTGCAGTTGCTACGTCTGAACGACGTGCCGAGCGAAGGAATACAGAAGCCGCACCTACGCTGGACATCTTACAGCTGGAATCATTTCTTGGACACATTGCGCATCGCTGGATTTCCATGCTTGGTGTAAACAGTGCATAGAATGGCCTTCCCACGAGAGGGCACCGGAGCAGCGAGGATTCAAAGCGACGACAGAGTGACGGGCGTTTGCAGTTCGGCAGCGGTGCACTATCGCACACACCTAATGTATCCGCTCTTGCAGTTGCTACTTCTGAACGACGTGCCGAGCGAAGGAATACAGAAGCCGCACCATCGCTGGACATCTGACAGCTGGAATCATTTCTTGGGCACATTGCGCATCGCTGGATTTCCATGCTTGGTGTAAACAGTGCATAGAATGGCCTTCCCACGAGAGGGCACCGGAGCAGCGAGGATTCAAAGCGACGACAGAGTGACGGGCGTTTGCAGTTCGGCAGCGGTGCACTATCGCACACACCTAATGTATCCGCTCTTGTAGTTGCTACGTCTGAACGACGTGCCGAGCGAAGGACTACAGAAGCCGCACCATCGCTGGACATCTGACAGCTGGAATAATTTCTTGGACACACTGCGCATCGCTGGATTTCCATGCTTGGTGTAAACAGTGCATAGGATGGCCTTCCCACGAGGGGGCACCCTAGCAGCGAGGATTCAAAGCGGCGACAGAGTGACGGGCGTTTGCAGTTCGGAAGCGGTGCACTATCGCACACACCTAATGTATCCGCTCTTGCAGTTGCTACGTCTGAACGACGTGCCGAGCGAAGGAATACAGAAGCCGCACCATCGCTGGACATCTGACAGGTGGAATCATTTCTTGGACACATTGCGCATCGCTGGATTTCCATGCTTGGTGTAAACAGCGCATAGGATGGCCTTCCCACGAGAGGGCACCCGAGCAGCGAGGATTCAAAGCGGCGACAGAGTGACGGGCGTTTGCAGTTCGGAAGCGGTGCACTATCGCACACACCTAATGTATCCGCTCTTGCAGTTGCTACGTCTGAACGACGTGCCGAGCGAAGGAATACAGAAGCCGCGCCATCGCTGGACATCTGACAGCTGGAATCATTTCTTGGACACATTGCGCATCGCTGGATTTCCATGCTTGGTGTACACAGCGCATAGGATGGCCTTCCCACGAGGGGGCACACTAGCAGCGAGGATTCAAAGCGGCGACAGAGTGACGGGCGTTTGCAGTTCGGAAGCGGTGCACTATCGCACACACCTAATGTATCCGCTCTTGCAGTTGCTACGTCTGAACGACGTGCCGAGCGAAGGAATACAGAAGCCGCACCATCGCTGGACATCTGACAGCTGGAATCATTTCTTGGACACATTGCGCATCGCTGGATTTCCATGCTTGGTGTAAACAGCGCATAGGATGGCCTTCCAACGAGAGGGCACCCGAGCAGCGAGGATTCAAAGCGGCGACAGAGTGACGGGCGTTTGCAGTTCGGAAGCGGTGCACTATCGCACACACCTAATGTATCCGCTCTTGCAGTTGCTACGTCTGAACGACGTGCCGAGCGAAGGAATACAGAAGCCGCACCATCGCTGGACATCTGACAGCTGGAATCATTTCTTGGACACATTGCGCATCGCTGGATTTCCATGCTTGGTGTAAACAGCGCATAGGATGGCCTTCCCACGAGGGGGCACCCTAGCAGCGAGGATTCAAAGCGGCGACAGAGTGACGGGCGTTTGCAGTTCGGAAGCGGTGCACTATCGCACACACCTAATGTATCCGCTCTTGCAGTTTCTACGTCTGAACGACGTGCCGAGCGAAGGAATACAGAAGCCGCACCATCGCTGGACATCTGACAGCTGAAATCATTTCTTGGACACATTGCGCATCGCTGGATTTCCATGCTTGGTGTAAACAGCGCATAGGATGGCCTTCCCACGAGAGGGCACCCGAGCAGCGAGGATTCAAAGCGACGACAGAGTGACCGGCGTTTGCAGTTCGGCCGCGGTGCACTATCGCACACACCTAATGTATCCGCTCTTGCAGTTGCTACGTCTGAACGACGTACCGAGCGAAGGAATACAGAAGCCGCACCATCGCTGGACATCTGAAAGCTGGAGTCATTTCTTGGACACATTGCGCATCGCTGGATTTCCATGCTTGGTGTAAACAGTGCATAGGATGGCCTTCCCACGAGGGGGCACCCTAGCAGCGAGGATTCAAAGCGGCGACAGAGTGACGGGCGTTTGCAGTTCGGAAGCGGTGCACTATCGCACACACCTGAGGTATCCGCTCTTGCAGTTGCTACGTCTGAACGACGTGCCGAGCGAAGGAATACAGAAGCCGCACCATCGCTGGACATCTGACAGCTGGAATCATTTCTTGGACACATTGCGCATCGCTGGATTTCCATGCTTGGTGTAAACAGTGCATAGAATGGCCTTCCCACGAGAGGGCACCGGAGCAGCGAGGATTCAAAGCGACGACAGAGTCACGGGCGTTTGCAGTTCGGCAGCGGTGCACTATCGCACACACCTAATGTATCCGCTCTTGCAGTTGCTACGTCTGAACGACGTGCCGAGCGAAGGAATACAGAAGCCGCACCATCGCTGGACATCTGACAGCTGGAATCATTTCTTGGACACATTGCGCATCGCTGGATTTCCATGCTTGGTGTAAACAGCGCATAGGATGGCCTTCCCACGAGAGGGCACCGGAGCAGCGAGGATTCAAAGCGACGACAGAGTGACTGGCGTTTGCAGTTCGGAAGCGGTGCACTATCGCTCACACCTAATGTATCCGCTCTGGCAGTTGCTACGTCTGAACGACGTGCTGAGCGAAGGAATACAGAAGCCGCACCATCGCTGGACATCTGACAGCTGGAATCATTTCTTGGACACATTGCGCATCGCTGGATTTCCATGCTTGGTGTAAACAGCGCATAGAATGGCCTTCCCACGAGAGGGCACCGGAGCAGCGAGGATTCAAAGCGACGACAGAGTGACGGGCGTTTGCAGTTCGGATGCGAGGCACTATCGCACACACCTAATGTATCCGCTCTTGCAGTTGCTACGTCTGAACGACGTGCCGAGCGAAGGAATACAGAAGCCGCACCATCGCTGGACATCTCACAGCTGGAATAATTTCTTGGGCACACTGCGCATCGCTGGATTTCCATGCTTGGTGTAAACAGTGCATAGAATGGCCTTCCCACGAGAGGGCACCGGAGCAGCGAGGATTCAAAGCGACGACAGAGTGACGGGCGTTTGCAGTTCGGCAGCGGTGCACTATCGCACACACCTAATGTATCCGCTCTTGCAGTTGCTACGTCTGAACGACGTGCCGAGCGAAGGAATACAGAAGCCGCACCATCGCTGGACATCTGACAGCTGTAATCATTTCTTGGACACATTGTGCATCGCTGGATTTCCATGCTTGGTGTAAACAGCACATACGATGGCCTTCCCACGAGAGGGCACCGGAGCAGCGAGGATTCAAAGCGACGACAGAGTGACGGGCGTTTGCAGTTCGGAAGCGGTGCACTATCGCACACACCTAATGTATCCGCTCTTGCAGTTGCTACGTCTGAACGACGTGCCGAGCGAAGGAATACAGAAGCCGCACCATCGCTGGACATCTGACAGCTGGAATCATTTCTTGGACACATTGCGCATCGCTGGATTTCCATGCTTGGTGTAAACAGCGCATAGAATGGCCTTCCCACGAGAGGGCACCGGAGCAGCGAGGATTCAAAGCGACGACAGAGTGACGGGCGTTTGCAGTTCGGAAGCGGTGCACTATCGCACACACCTAATGTATCCGCTCTTGCAGTTGCTACGTCTGAACGACGTGCCGAGCGAAGGAATACAGAAGCCGCACCATCGCTGGACATCTGACAGCTGGAATCATTTCTTGGACACATTGCGCATCGCTGGATTTCCATGCTTGGTGTAAACAGCGCATAGGATGGCCTTCCCACGAGAGGGCACCGGAGCAGCGAGGATTCAAAGCGACGACAGAGTGACGGGCGTTTGCAGTTCGGAAGCGGTGCACTATCGCACACACCTAATGTATCCGCTCTTGCAGTTGCTACGTCTGAACGACGTGCCGAGCGAAGGAATACAGAAGCCGCACCATCGCTGGACATCTGACAGCTGGAATCATTTCTTGGACACATTGCGCATCGCTGGATTTCCATGCTTTGTGTAAACAGCGCATAGGATGGCCTTCCCACGAGAGGGCACCGGAGCGGCGAGGATTCAAAGCGACGACAGAGTGTCGGGCGTTTGCAGTTCGGAAGCGGTGCACTATCGCACACACCTAATGTATCCGCTTTTGCAGTTGCTACGTCTGAACGACGTGCCGAGCGAAGGAATACAGAAGCCGCACCATCGCTGGACATCTGACAGCTGGAATCATTTCTTGGACACATTGCGCATCGCTGGATTTCCATGCTTGGTGTAAACAGCGCATACGATGGCCTTCCCACGAGAGGGCACCGGAGCAGCGAGGATTCAAAGCGACGACAGAGTGACGGGCGTTTGCAGTTCGGAAGCGGTGCACTATCGCACACACCTAATGTATCCGCTCTTGCAGTTGCTACGTCTGAACGACGTGCCGAGCGAAGGAATACAGAAGCCGCACCATCGCTGGACATCTGACAGCTGGAATCATTTCTTGGACACATTGCGCATCGCTGGATTTCCATACTTGGTGTAAACAGCGCATAGGATGGCCTTCCCACGAGAGGGCACCGGAGCAGCGAGGATTCAAAGCGACGACAGAGTGGCGGGCGTTTGCAGTTCGGAAGCGGTGCACTATCGCACACACCTAATGTATCCGCTCTTGCAGTTGCTACGTCTGAACGACGTGCCGAGCGAAGGAATACAGAAGCCGCACCATCGCTGGACATCTGACAGCTGGAATCATTTCTTGGACACATTGCGCATCGCTGGATTTCCATGCTTGGTGTAAACAGTGCATAGAAAGGCCTTCCCACGAGAGGGCACTGGAGCAGCGAGGATTCAAAGCGACGACAGAGTGACGGGCGTTTGCAGTTCGGCAGCGGTGCACTATCGCACACACGTAATGTAACCGCTCTTGCAGTTGCTACGTCTGAACGACGTGCCGAGCGAAGGAATACAGAAGCCGCACCATCGCTGGACATCTGACAGCTGGAATCATTTCTTGGACACATTGCGCATCGCTGGATTTCCATGCTTGGTGTAAACAGCGCATAGAATGGCCTTCCCACGAGAGGGCACCGGAGCAGCGAGGATTCAAAGCGACGACAGAGTGACGGGCGTTTGCAGTTCGGAAGCGGTGCACTATCGCACACACCTAATGTATCCGCTCTTGCAGTTGCTACGTCTGAACGACGTGCCGAGCGAAGGAATACAGAAGCCGCACCATCGCTGGACATCTGACAGCTGGAATAATTTCTTCGGCACACTGCGCATCGCTGGATTTCCATGCTTGGTGTAAACAGTGCATAGAATGGCCTTCCCACGAGAGGGCACCGGAGCAGCGAGGATTCAAAGCGACGACAGAGTGACGGGCGCTTGCAGTTCGGCAGCGGTGCACTATCGCACACACCTAATGTATCCGCTCTTGCAGATGCTACGTCTGAACGACGTGCCGAGCGAAGGAATACAGAAGCCGCCCCATCGCTGGACATCTGACAGATGGAATCATTTCTTGGACACATTGCGCATCGCTGGATTTCCATGCTTGGTGTAAACAGCGCATAGGATGGCCTTCCCACGAGAGGGCACCGGAGCAGCGAGGATTCAAAGCGACGACAGAGTGACGGGCGTTTGCAGTTCGGAAGCGGTGCACTATCGCACACACCTAATGTATCCGCTCTTGCAGTTGCTACGTCTGAACGACGTGCCGATCGAAGGAATACAGAAGCCGCACCATCGCTGGACATCTGACAGCTGGAATAATTTCTTGGACACACTGCGCATCGCTGGGTTTCCATGCTTGGTGTAAACAGTGCATAGGATAGCCTTCCCACGAGGGGGCACCCTAGCAGCGAGGATTCAAAGCGACGACAGAGTGACGGGCGTTTGCAGTTCGGAAGCGGTGCACTATCGCACACACCTAATGTATCCGCTCTTGCAGTTGCTACGTCTGAACGACGTGCCGATCGAAGGAATACAGAAGCCGCACCATCGCTGGATATCCGACAGCTGGAATAATTTCTTGGACACATTGCGCATCGCTGGATTTCCATGCTTGGTGTAAACAGCGCAGAGGATGGCCTTCCCACGAGAGGGCACCGGAGCAGCAAGGATTCAAAGCGACGACAGAGTGTCGGGCGTTTGCAGTTCGGAAGCGGTGCACTATCGCACACACCTAATGTATCCGCTCTTGCAGTTGCTACGTCTGAACGATGTGCCGAGCGAAGGAATACAGAAGCCGCACCATCGCTGGACATCTGACAGCTGGAATCATTTCTTGGACACATTGCGCATCGCTGGATTTCCATGCTTGGTGTAAACAGCGCATACGATGGCCTTCCCACGAGAGGGCACCGGAGCAGCGAGGATTCAAAGCGACGACAGAGTGACGGGCGTTTGCAGTTCGGAAGCGGTGCACTATCGCACACACTTAATGTATCCGCTCTTGCAGTTGCTACGTCTGAACGACGTGCCGAGCGAAGGAATACAGAAGCCGCACCATCGCTGGACATCTGACAGCTGGAATCAGTTCTTGGACACATTGCGGATCGCTGGATTTCCATGCGTGGTGTAAACAGTGCATAGAATGGCCTTCCCACGAGAGGGCACCGGAGCAGCGAGGATTCAAAGCGACGACAGAGTGACGGGCGTTTGCAGTTCGGCAGCGGTGCACTATCGCACACACCTAATGTATCCGCTCTGGCAGTTGCTACGTCTGAACGACGTGCTGAGCGAAGGAATACAGAAGCCGCACCATCGCTGGACATCTGACAGCTGGAATCATTTCTTGGACACATTGCGCATCGCTGGATTTCCATGCTTGGTGTAAACAGCGCATAGAATGGCCTTCCCACGAGAGGGCACCGGAGCAGCGAGGATTCAAAGCGACGACAGAGTGACGGGCGTTTGCAGTTCGGAAGCGGTGCACTATCGCACACACCTAATGTATCCGCTCTTGCAGTTGCTACGTCTGAACGACGTGCCGAGCGAAGGAATACAGAAGCCGCACCATCGCTGGACATCTCACAGCTGGAATAATTTCTTGGGCACACTGCGCATCGCTGGACTTCCATGCTTGGTGTAAAATGTGCATAGAATGGCCTTCCCACGAGAGGGCACCGGAGCAGCGAGGATTCAAAGCGACGACAGAGTGACGGGCGTTTGCAGTTCGGCAGCGGTGCACTATCGCACACACCTAATGTATCCGCTCTTGCAGTTGCTACGTCTGAACGACGTACCGAGCGAAGGAATACAGAAGCCGCACCATCGCTGGACATCTGACAGCTGGAATCATTTCTTGGACACATTGCGCATCGCTGGATTTCCATGCTTGGTGTAAACAGCGCATACGATGGCCTTCCCACGAGAGGGCACCGGAGCAGCGAGGATTCAAAGCGACGACAGAGTGACGGGCGTTTGCAGTTCGGAAGCGGGGCACTATCGCACACACTTAATGTATCCGCTCTTGCAGTTGCTACGTCTGAACGACGTGCCGAGCGAAGGAATACAGAAGCCGCACCATCGCTGGACATCTGACAGCTGGAATCAGTTCTTGGACACATTGCGGATCGCTGGATTTCCATGCTTGGTGTAAACAGTGCATAGGATAGCCTTCCCACGAGGGGGCACCCTAGCAGCGAGGATTCAAAGCGACGACAGAGTGACGGGCGTTTGCAGTTCGGAAGCGGTGCACTATCGCACACACCTAATGTATCCGCTCTTGCAGTTGCTACGTCTGAACGACGTGCCGATCGAAGGAATACAGAAGCCGCACCATCGCTGGATATCCGACAGCTGGAATAATTTCTTGGACACATTGCGCATCGCTGGATTTCCATGCTTGGTGTAAACAGCGCAGAGGATGGCCTTCCCACGAGAGGGCACCGGAGCAGCAAGGATTCAAAGCGACGACAGAGTGTCGGGCGTTTGCAGTTCGGAAGCGGTGCACTATCGCACACACCTAATGTATCCGCTCTTGCAGTTGTTACGTCTGAACGATGTGCCGAGCGAAGGAATACAGAAGCCGCACCATCGCTGGACATCTGACAGCTGGAATCATTTCTTGGACACATTGCGCATCGCTGGATTTCCATGCTTGGTGTAAACAGCGCATACGATGGCCTTCCCACGAGAGGGCACCGGAGCAGCGAGGATTCAAAGCGACGACAGAGTGACGGGCGTTTGCAGTTCGGAAGCGGGGCACTATCGCACACACTTAATGTATCCGCTCTTGCAGTTGCTACGTCTGAACGACGTGCCGAGCGAAGGAATACAGAAGCCGCACCATCGCTGGACATCTGACAGCTGGAATCAGTTCTTGGACACATTGCGGATCGCTGGATTTCCATGCGTGGTGTAAACAGTGCATAGAATGGCCTTCCCACGAGAGGGCACCGGAGCAGCGAGGATTCAAAGCGACGACAGAGTGACGGGCGTTTGCAGTTCGGCAGCGGTGCACTATCGCACACACCTAATGTATCCGCTCTGGCAGTTGCTACGTCTGAACGACGTGCTGAGCGAAGGAATACAGAAGCCGCACCATCGCTGGACATCTGACAGCTGGAATCATTTCTTGGACACATTGCGCATCGCTGGATTTCCATGCTTGGTGTAAACAGCGCATAGAATGGCCTTCCCACGAGAGGGCACCGGAACAGCGAGGATTCAAAGCGACGACAGAGTGACGGGCGTTTGCAGTTCGGAAGCGGTGCACTATCGCACACACCTAATGTATCCGCTCTTGCAGTTGCTACGTCTGAACGACGTGCCGAGCGAAGGAATACAGAAGCCGCACCATCGCTGGACATCTCACAGCTGGAATAATTTCTTGGGCACACTGCGCATCGCTGGACTTCCATGCTTGGTGTAAAATGTGCATAGAATGGCCTTCCCACGAGAGGGCACCGGAGCAGCGAGGATTCAAAGCGACGACAGAGTGACGGGCGTTTGCAGTTCGGCAGCGGTGCACTATCGCACACACCTAATGTATCCGCTCTTGCAGTTGCTACGTCTGAACGACGTACCGAGCGAAGGAATACAGAAGCCGCATCATCGCTGGACATCTGACAGCTGGAATCATTTCTTGGACACATTGCGCATCGCTGGATTTCCATGCTTGGTGTAAACAGCGCATATGATGGCCTTCCCACGAGAGGGCACCGGAGCAGCGAGGATTCAAAGCGACGACAGAGTGACGGGCGTTTGCAGTTCGGAAGCGGTGCACTATCGCACACACCTAATGTATCCGCTCTTGCAGTTGCTACGTCTGAACGACGTGCCGAGCGAAGGAATACAGAAGCCGCACCATCGCGGGACATCTGACAGCTGGAATCATTTCTTGGACACATTGCGCATCGCTGGATTTCCATGCTTGGTGTAAACAGCGCATAGGATGGCCTTCCCACGAGAGGGCACCGGAGCAGCGAGGATTCAAAGCGACGACAGAGTGACGGGCGTTTGCAGTTCGGAAGCGGTGCACTATCGCACACACCTAATGTATCCGCTCTTGCAGTTGCTACGTCTGAACGACGTGCCGAGCGAAGGAATACAGAAGCCGCACCATCGCTCGACATCTGACAGCTGGAATCATTTCTTGGACACATTGCGCATCGCTGGATTTCCATGCTTGGTGTAAACAGCGCATAGAATGGCCTTCCCACGAGAGGGCACCGGAGCAGCGAGGATTCAAAGCGACGACAGAGTGACGGGCGTTTGCAGTTCGGAAGCGGTGCACTATCGCACACACCTAATGTATCCGCTCTTGCAGTTGCTACGTCTGAACGACGTGCCGAGCGAAGGAATACAGAAGCCGCACCATCGCTGGACATCTGACAGCTGGAATAATTTCTTCGGCACACTGCGCATCGCTGGATTTCCATGCTTGGTGTAAACAGTGCATAGAATGGCCTTCCCACGAGAGGGCACCGGAGCAGCGAGGATTCAAAGCGACGACAGAGTGACGGGCGCTTGCAGTTCGGCAGCGGTGCACTATCGCACACACCTAATGTATCCGCTCTTGCAGATGCTACGTCTGAACGACGTGCCGAGCGAAGGAATACAGAAGCCGCCCCATCGCTGGACATCTGACAGATGGAATCATTTCTTGGACACATTGCGCATCGCTGGATTTCCATGCTTGGTGTAAACAGCGCATAGGATGGCCTTCCCACGAGAGGGCACCGGAGCAGCGAGGATTCAAAGCGACGACAGAGTGACGGGCGTTTGCAGTTCGGAAGCGGTGCACTATCGCACACACCTAATGTATCCGCTCTTGCAGTTGCTACGTCTGAACGACGTGCCGATCGAAGGAATACAGAAGCCGCACCATCGCTGGACATCTGACAGCTGGAATAATTTCTTGGACACACTGCGCATCGCTGGGTTTCCATGCTTGGTGTAAACAGTGCATAGGATAGCCTTCCCACGAGGGGGCACCCTAGCAGCGAGGATTCAAAGCGACGACAGAGTGACGGGCGTTTGCAGTTCGGAAGCGGTGCACTATCGCACACACCTAATGTATCCGCTCTTGCAGTTGCTACGTCTGAACGACGTGCCGATCGAAGGAATACAGAAGCCGCACCATCGCTGGATATCCGACAGCTGGAATAATTTCTTGGACACATTGCGCATCGCTGGATTTCCATGCTTGGTGTAAACAGCGCAGAGGATGGCCTTCCCACGAGAGGGCACCGGAGCAGCAAGGATTCAAAGCGACGACAGAGTGTCGGGCGTTTGCAGTTCGGAAGCGGTGCACTATCGCACACACCTAATGTATCCGCTCTTGCAGTTGCTACGTCTGAACGATGTGCCGAGCGAAGGAATACAGAAGCCGCACCATCGCTGGACATCTGACAGCTGGAATCATTTCTTGGACACATTGCGCATCGCTGGATTTCCATGCTTGGTGTAAACAGCGCATACGATGGCCTTCCCACGAGAGGGCACCGGAGCAGCGAGGATTCAAAGCGACGACAGAGTGACGGGCGTTTGCAGTTCGGAAGCGGTGCACTATCGCACACACTTAATGTATCCGCTCTTGCAGTTGCTACGTCTGAACGACGTGCCGAGCGAAGGAATACAGAAGCCGCACCATCGCTGGACATCTGACAGCTGGAATCAGTTCTTGGACACATTGCGGATCGCTGGATTTCCATGCGTGGTGTAAACAGTGCATAGAATGGCCTTCCCACGAGAGGGCACCGGAGCAGCGAGGATTCAAAGCGACGACAGAGTGACGGGCGTTTGCAGTTCGGCAGCGGTGCACTATCGCACACACCTAATGTATCCGCTCTGGCAGTTGCTACGTCTGAACGACGTGCTGAGCGAAGGAATACAGAAGCCGCACCATCGCTGGACATCTGACAGCTGGAATCATTTCTTGGACACATTGCGCATCGCTGGATTTCCATGCTTGGTGTAAACAGCGCATAGAATGGCCTTCCCACGAGAGGGCACCGGAGCAGCGAGGATTCAAAGCGACGACAGAGTGACGGGCGTTTGCAGTTCGGAAGCGGTGCACTATCGCACACACCTAATGTATCCGCTCTTGCAGTTGCTACGTCTGAACGACGTGCCGAGCGAAGGAATACAGAAGCCGCACCATCGCTGGACATCTCACAGCTGGAATAATTTCTTGGGCACACTGCGCATCGCTGGACTTCCATGCTTGGTGTAAAATGTGCATAGAATGGCCTTCCCACGAGAGGGCACCGGAGCAGCGAGGATTCAAAGCGACGACAGAGTGACGGGCGTTTGCAGTTCGGAAGCGGGGCACTATCGCACACACTTAATGTATCCGCTCTTGCAGTTGCTACGTCTGAACGACGTGCCGAGCGAAGGAATACAGAAGCCGCACCATCGCTGGACATCTGACAGCTGGAATCAGTTCTTGGACACATTGCGGATCGCTGGATTTCCATGCTTGGTGTAAACAGTGCATAGGATAGCCTTCCCACGAGGGGGCACCCTAGCAGCGAGGATTCAAAGCGACGACAGAGTGACGGGCGTTTGCAGTTCGGAAGCGGTGCACTATCGCACACACCTAATGTATCCGCTCTTGCAGTTGCTACGTCTGAACGACGTGCCGATCGAAGGAATACAGAAGCCGCACCATCGCTGGATATCCGACAGCTGGAATAATTTCTTGGACACATTGCGCATCGCTGGATTTCCATGCTTGGTGTAAACAGCGCAGAGGATGGCCTTCCCACGAGAGGGCACCGGAGCAGCAAGGATTCAAAGCGACGACAGAGTGTCGGGCGTTTGCAGTTCGGAAGCGGTGCACTATCGCACACACCTAATGTATCCGCTCTTGCAGTTGTTACGTCTGAACGATGTGCCGAGCGAAGGAATACAGAAGCCGCACCATCGCTGGACATCTGACAGCTGGAATCATTTCTTGGACACATTGCGCATCGCTGGATTTCCATGCTTGGTGTAAACAGCGCATACGATGGCCTTCCCACGAGAGGGCACCGGAGCAGCGAGGATTCAAAGCGACGACAGAGTGACGGGCGTTTGCAGTTCGGAAGCGGGGCACTATCGCACACACTTAATGTATCCGCTCTTGCAGTTGCTACGTCTGAACGACGTGCCGAGCGAAGGAATACAGAAGCCGCACCATCGCTGGACATCTGACAGCTGGAATCAGTTCTTGGACACATTGCGGATCGCTGGATTTCCATGCGTGGTGTAAACAGTGCATAGAATGGCCTTCCCACGAGAGGGCACCGGAGCAGCGAGGATTCAAAGCGACGACAGAGTGACGGGCGTTTGCAGTTCGGCAGCGGTGCACTATCGCACACACCTAATGTATCCGCTCTGGCAGTTGCTACGTCTGAACGACGTGCTGAGCGAAGGAATACAGAAGCCGCACCATCGCTGGACATCTGACAGCTGGAATCATTTCTTGGACACATTGCGCATCGCTGGATTTCCATGCTTGGTGTAAACAGCGCATAGAATGGCCTTCCCACGAGAGGGCACCGGAACAGCGAGGATTCAAAGCGACGACAGAGTGACGGGCGTTTGCAGTTCGGAAGCGGTGCACTATCGCACACACCTAATGTATCCGCTCTTGCAGTTGCTACGTCTGAACGACGTGCCGAGCGAAGGAATACAGAAGCCGCACCATCGCTGGACATCTCACAGCTGGAATAATTTCTTGGGCACACTGCGCATCGCTGGACTTCCATGCTTGGTGTAAAATGTGCATAGAATGGCCTTCCCACGAGAGGGCACCGGAGCAGCGAGGATTCAAAGCGACGACAGAGTGACGGGCGTTTGCAGTTCGGCAGCGGTGCACTATCGCACACACCTAATGTATCCGCTCTTGCAGTTGCTACGTCTGAACGACGTACCGAGCGAAGGAATACAGAAGCCGCATCATCGCTGGACATCTGACAGCTGGAATCATTTCTTGGACACATTGCGCATCGCTGGATTTCCATGCTTGGTGTAAACAGCGCATATGATGGCCTTCCCACGAGAGGGCACCGGAGCAGCGAGGATTCAAAGCGACGACAGAGTGACGGGCGTTTGCAGTTCGGAAGCGGTGCACTATCGCACACACCTAATGTATCCGCTCTTGCAGTTGCTACGTCTGAACGACGTGCCGAGCGAAGGAATACAGAAGCCGCACCATCGCGGGACATCTGACAGCTGGAATCATTTCTTGGACACATTGCGCATCGCTGGATTTCCATGCTTGGTGTAAACAGCGCATAGGATGGCCTTCCCACGAGAGGGCACCGGAGCAGCGAGGATTCAAAGCGACGAAAGAGTGACGGGCGTTTGCAGTTCGGAAGCGGTGCACTATCGCACACACCTAATGTATCCGCTCTTGCAGTTGCTACGTCTGAACGACGTGCCGAGCGAAGGAATACAGAAGCCGCACCATCGCTCGACATCTGACAGCTGGAATCATTTCTTGGACACATTGCGCATCGCTGGATTTCCATGCTTGGTGTAAACAGCGCATAGAATGGCCTTCCCACGAGAGGGCACCGGAGCAGCGAGGATTCAAAGCGACGACAGAGTGACGGGCGTTTGCAGTTCGGAAGCGGTGCACTATCGCACACACCTAATGTATCCGCTCTTGCAGTTGCTACGTCTGAACGACGTGCCGAGCGAAGGAATACAGAAGCCGCACCATCGCTGGACATCTGACAGCTGGAATAATTTCTTCGGCACACTGCGCATCGCTGGATTTCCATGCTTGGTGTAAACAGTGCATAGAATGGCCTTCCCACGAGAGGGCACCGGAGCAGCGAGGATTCAAAGCGACGACAGAGTGACGGGCGCTTGCAGTTCGGCAGCGGTGCACTATCGCACACACCTAATGTATCCGCTCTTGCAGATGCTACGTCTGAACGACGTGCCGAGCGAAGGAATACAGAAGCCGCCCCATCGCTGGACATCTGACAGATGGAATCATTTCTTGGACACATTGCGCATCGCTGGATTTCCATGCTTGGTGTAAACAGCGCATAGGATGGCCTTCCCACGAGAGGGCACCGGAGCAGCGAGGATTCAAAGCGACGACAGAGTGACGGGCGTTTGCAGTTCGGAAGCGGTGCACTATCGCACACACCTAATGTATCCGCTCTTGCAGTTGCTACGTCTGAACGACGTGCCGATCGAAGGAATACAGAAGCCGCACCATCGCTGGACATCTGACAGCTGGAATAATTTCTTGGACACACTGCGCATCGCTGGGTTTCCATGCTTGGTGTAAACAGTGCATAGGATAGCCTTCCCACGAGGGGGCACCCTAGCAGCGAGGATTCAAAGCGACGACAGAGTGACGGGCGTTTGCAGTTCGGAAGCGGTGCACTATCGCACACACCTAATGTATCCGCTCTTGCAGTTGCTACGTCTGAACGACGTGCCGATCGAAGGAATACAGAAGCCGCACCATCGCTGGATATCCGACAGCTGGAATAATTTCTTGGACACATTGCGCATCGCTGGATTTCCATGCTTGGTGTAAACAGCGCAGAGGATGGCCTTCCCACGAGAGGGCACCGGAGCAGCAAGGATTCAAAGCGACGACAGAGTGTCGGGCGTTTGCAGTTCGGAAGCGGTGCACTATCGCACACACCTAATGTATCCGCTCTTGCAGTTGCTACGTCTGAACGATGTGCCGAGCGAAGGAATACAGAAGCCGCACCATCGCTGGACATCTGACAGCTGGAATCATTTCTTGGACACATTGCGCATCGCTGGATTTCCATGCTTGGTGTAAACAGCGCATACGATGGCCTTCCCACGAGAGGGCACCGGAGCAGCGAGGATTCAAAGCGACGACAGAGTGACGGGCGTTTGCAGTTCGGAAGCGGTGCACTATCGCACACACTTAATGTATCCGCTCTTGCAGTTGCTACGTCTGAACGACGTGCCGAGCGAAGGAATACAGAAGCCGCACCATCGCTGGACATCTGACAGCTGGAATCAGTTCTTGGACACATTGCGGATCGCTGGATTTCCATGCGTGGTGTAAACAGTGCATAGAATGGCCTTCCCACGAGAGGGCACCGGAGCAGCGAGGATTCAAAGCGACGACAGAGTGACGGGCGTTTGCAGTTCGGCAGCGGTGCACTATCGCACACACCTAATGTATCCGCTCTGGCAGTTGCTACGTCTGAACGACGTGCTGAGCGAAGGAATACAGAAGCCGCACCATCGCTGGACATCTGACAGCTGGAATCATTTCTTGGACACATTGCGCATCGCTGGATTTCCATGCTTGGTGTAAACAGCGCATAGAATGGCCTTCCCACGAGAGGGCACCGGAGCAGCGAGGATTCAAAGCGACGACAGAGTGACGGGCGTTTGCAGTTCGGAAGCGGTGCACTATCGCACACACCTAATGTATCCGCTCTTGCAGTTGCTACGTCTGAACGACGTGCCGAGCGAAGGAATACAGAAGCCGCACCATCGCTGGACATCTCACAGCTGGAATAATTTCTTGGGCACACTGCGCATCGCTGGACTTCCATGCTTGGTGTAAAATGTGCATAGAATGGCCTTCCCACGAGAGGGCACCGGAGCAGCGAGGATTCAAAGCGACGACAGAGTGACGGGCGTTTGCAGTTCGGCAGCGGTGCACTATCGCACACACCTAATGTATCCGCTCTTGCAGTTGCTACGTCTGAACGACGTACCGAGCGAAGGAATACAGAAGCCGCACCATCGCTGGACATCTGACAGCTGGAATCATTTCTTGGACACATTGCGCATCGCTGGATTTCCATGCTTGGTGTAAACAGCGCATACGATGGCCTTCCCACGAGAGGGCACCGGAGCAGCGAGGATTCAAAGCGACGACAGAGTGACGGGCGTTTGCAGTTCGGAAGCGGGGCACTATCGCACACACTTAATGTATCCGCTCTTGCAGTTGCTACGTCTGAACGACGTGCCGAGCGAAGGAATACAGAAGCCGCACCATCGCTGGACATCTGACAGCTGGAATCAGTTCTTGGACACATTGCGGATCGCTGGATTTCCATGCTTGGTGTAAACAGTGCATAGGATAGCCTTCCCACGAGGGGGCACCCTAGCAGCGAGGATTCAAAGCGACGACAGAGTGACGGGCGTTTGCAGTTCGGAAGCGGTGCACTATCGCACACACCTAATGTATCCGCTCTTGCAGTTGCTACGTCTGAACGACGTGCCGATCGAAGGAATACAGAAGCCGCACCATCGCTGGATATCCGACAGCTGGAATAATTTCTTGGACACATTGCGCATCGCTGGATTTCCATGCTTGGTGTAAACAGCGCAGAGGATGGCCTTCCCACGAGAGGGCACCGGAGCAGCAAGGATTCAAAGCGACGACAGAGTGTCGGGCGTTTGCAGTTCGGAAGCGGTGCACTATCGCACACACCTAATGTATCCGCTCTTGCAGTTGTTACGTCTGAACGATGTGCCGAGCGAAGGAATACAGAAGCCGCACCATCGCTGGACATCTGACAGCTGGAATCATTTCTTGGACACATTGCGCATCGCTGGATTTCCATGCTTGGTGTAAACAGCGCATACGATGGCCTTCCCACGAGAGGGCACCGGAGCAGCGAGGATTCAAAGCGACGACAGAGTGACGGGCGTTTGCAGTTCGGAAGCGGGGCACTATCGCACACACTTAATGTATCCGCTCTTGCAGTTGCTACGTCTGAACGACGTGCCGAGCGAAGGAATACAGAAGCCGCACCATCGCTGGACATCTGACAGCTGGAATCAGTTCTTGGACACATTGCGGATCGCTGGATTTCCATGCGTGGTGTAAACAGTGCATAGAATGGCCTTCCCACGAGAGGGCACCGGAGCAGCGAGGATTCAAAGCGACGACAGAGTGACGGGCGTTTGCAGTTCGGCAGCGGTGCACTATCGCACACACCTAATGTATCCGCTCTGGCAGTTGCTACGTCTGAACGACGTGCTGAGCGAAGGAATACAGAAGCCGCACCATCGCTGGACATCTGACAGCTGGAATCATTTCTTGGACACATTGCGCATCGCTGGATTTCCATGCTTGGTGTAAACAGCGCATAGAATGGCCTTCCCACGAGAGGGCACCGGAACAGCGAGGATTCAAAGCGACGACAGAGTGACGGGCGTTTGCAGTTCGGAAGCGGTGCACTATCGCACACACCTAATGTATCCGCTCTTGCAGTTGCTACGTCTGAACGACGTGCCGAGCGAAGGAATACAGAAGCCGCACCATCGCTGGACATCTCACAGCTGGAATAATTTCTTGGGCACACTGCGCATCGCTGGACTTCCATGCTTGGTGTAAAATGTGCATAGAATGGCCTTCCCACGAGAGGGCACCGGAGCAGCGAGGATTCAAAGCGACGACAGAGTGACGGGCGTTTGCAGTTCGGCAGCGGTGCACTATCGCACACACCTAATGTATCCGCTCTTGCAGTTGCTACGTCTGAACGACGTACCGAGCGAAGGAATACAGAAGCCGCATCATCGCTGGACATCTGACAGCTGGAATCATTTCTTGGACACATTGCGCATCGCTGGATTTCCATGCTTGGTGTAAACAGCGCATATGATGGCCTTCCCACGAGAGGGCACCGGAGCAGCGAGGATTCAAAGCGACGACAGAGTGACGGGCGTTTGCAGTTCGGAAGCGGTGCACTATCGCACACACCTAATGTATCCGCTCTTGCAGTTGCTACGTCTGAACGACGTGCCGAGCGAAGGAATACAGAAGCCGCACCATCGCGGGACATCTGACAGCTGGAATCATTTCTTGGACACATTGCGCATCGCTGGATTTCCATGCTTGGTGTAAACAGCGCATAGGATGGCCTTCCCACGAGAGGGCACCGGAGCAGCGAGGATTCAAAGCGACGACAGAGTGACGGGCGTTTGCAGTTCGGAAGCGGTGCACTATCGCACACACCTAATGTATCCGCTCTTGCAGTTGCTACGTCTGAACGACGTGCCGAGCGAAGGAATACAGAAGCCGCACCATCGCTCGACATCTGACAGCTGGAATCATTTCTTGGACACATTGCGCATCGCTGGATTTCCATGCTTGGTGTAAACAGCGCATAGGATGGCCTTCCCACGAGAGGGCACCGGAGCAGCGAGGATTCAAAGCGACGACAGAGTGACGGGCGTTTGCAGTTCGTAAGCGGTGCACTATCGCACACACCTAATGTATCCGCTCTTGCAGTTGCTACGTCTGAACGACGTGCCGAGCGAAGGAATACAGAAGCCGCACCATCGCTGGACATCTTACAGCTGGAATCATTTCTTGGACACATTGCGCATCGCTGGATTTCCATGCTTGGTGTAAACAGTGCATAGAATGGCCTTCCCACGAGAGGGCACCGGAGCATCGAGGATTCAAAGCGACGACAGAGTGACGGGCGTTTGCAGTTCGGCAGCGGTGCACTATCGCACACACATAATGTATCCGATCTTGCAGTTGCTACGTCTGAACGACGTGCCGAGCGAAGGAATACAGAAGCCGCACCATCGCTGGACATCTGACAGCTGGAATCATTTCTTGGACACATTGCGCATCGCTGGATTTCGATGCTTGGTGTAAACAGCGCATAGGATGGCCTTCCCACGAGAGGGCACCGGAGCAGCGAGGATTCAAAGCGACGACAGAGTGACGGGCGTTTGCAGTTCGGAAGCGGTGCACTATCGCACACACCTAATGTATCCGCTCTTGCAGTTGCTACGTCTGAACGACGTGCCGAGCGAAGGAATACAGAAGCCGCACCATCGCTGGACATCTGACAGCTGGAATCATTTCTTGGATACATTGCGAATCGCTGGATTTCCATGCTTGGTTTAATATGCGCATAGGATGGCCTTCCCACGAGAGGGCACCGGAGCAGCGAGGATTCAAAGCGACGACAGAGTGACGGGCGTTTGCAGTTCGGAAGCGGTGCACTATCGCACACACCTAATGTATCCGCTCTTGCAGTTGCTACGTCTGAACGACGTGCCGAGCGAAGGAATACAGAAGCCGCACCATCGCTGGACATCTCACAGCTGGAATAATTTCTTGGGCACACTGCGCATCGCTGGATTTCCATGCTGGGTGTAAAATGTGCATAGAATGGCCTTCCCACGAGAGGGCACCGGAGCAACGAGGATTCAAAGCGACGACAGAGTGACGGGCGTTTGCAGTTCGGCAGCGGTGCACTATCGCACACACCTAATGTATCCGCTCTTGCAGTTGCTACGTCTGAACGACGTGCCGAGCGAAGGAATACAGAAGCCGCATCATCGCTGGACATCTGACAGCTGGAATCATTTCTTGGACACATTGCGCATCGCTGGATTTCCATGCTTGGTGTAAACAGCGCATACGATGGCCTTCCCACGAGAGGGCACCGGAGCAGCGAGGATTCAAAGCGACGACAGAGTGACGGGCGTTTGCAGTTCGGAAGCGGTGCACTATCGCACACACCTAATGTATCCGCTCTTGCAGTTGCTACGTCTGAACGACGTGCCGAGCGAAGGAATACAGAAGCCGCACCATCGCGGGACATCTGACAGCTGGAATCATTTCTTGGACACATTGCGCATCGCTGGATTTCCATGCTTGGTGTAAACAGCGCATAGGATGGCCTTCCCACGAGAGGGCACCGGAGCAGCGAGGATTCAAAGCGACGACAGAGTGACGGGCGTTTGCAGTTCGGAAGCGGTGCACTATCGCACACACCTAATGTATCCGCTCTTGCAGTTGCTACGTCTGAACGACGTGCCGAGCGAAGGAATACAGAAGCCGCACCATCGCTCGACATCTGACAGCTGGAATCATTTCTTGGACACATTGCGCATCGCTGGATTTCCATGCTTGGTGTAAACAGCGCATAGGATGGCCTTCCCACGAGAGGGCACCGGAGCAGCGAGGATTCAAAGCGACGACAGAGTGACGGGCGTTTGCAGTTCGTAAGCGGTGCACTATCGCACACACCTAATGTATCCGCTCTTGCAGTTGCTACGTCTGTACGACGTGCCGAGCGAAGGAATACAGAAGCCGCACCATCGCTGGACATGTTACAGCTGGAATCATTTCTTGGACACATTGCGCATCGCTGGATTTCCATGCTTGGTGTAAACAGTGCATAGAATGGCCTTCCCACGAGAGGGCACCGGAGCATCGAGGATTCAAACGACGACAGAGTGACGGGCGTTTGCAGTTCGGCAGCGGTGCACTATCGCACACACCTAATGTATCCGCTCTTGCAGTTGCTACGTCTGAACGACGTGCCGAGCGAAGGAATACAGAAGCCGCACCATCGCTGGACATCTGACAGCTGGAATCATTTCTTGGACACATTGCGCATCGCTGGATTTCCATGCTTGGTGTAAACAGCGCATAGGATGGCCTTCCCACGAGAGGGCACCGGAGCAGCGAGGATTCAAAGCGACGACAGAGTGACGGGCGTTTGCAGTTCGGAAGCGGTGCACTATCGCACACACCTAATGTATCCGCTCTTGCAGTTGCTACGTCTGAACGACGTGCCGAGCGAAGGAATACAGAAGCCGCACCATCGCTGGACATCTTACAGCTGGAATCATTTCTTGGACACATTGCGCATCGCTGGATTTCCATGCTTGGTGTAAACAGTGCATAGAATGGCCTTCCCACGAGAGGGCACCGGAGCATCGAGGATTCAAAGCGACGACAGAGTGACGGGCGTTTGCAGTTCGGCAGCGGTGCACTATCGCACACACCTAATGTATCCGATCTTGCAGTTGCTACGTCTGAACGACGTGCCGAGCGAAGGAATACAGAAGCCGCACCATCGCTGGACATCTGACAGCTGGAATCATTTCTTGGACACATTGCGCATCGCTGGATTTCCATGCTTGGTGTAAACAGCGCATAGGATGGCCTTCCCACGAGAGGGCACCGGAGCAGCGAGGATTCAAAGCGACGACAGAGTGACGGGCGTTTGCAGTTCGGAAGCGGTGCACTATCGCACACACCTAATGTATCCGCTCTTGCAGTTGCTACGTCTGAACGACGTGCCGAGCGAAGGAATACAGAAGCCGCACCATCGCTGGACATCTGACAGCTGGAATCATTTCTTGGACACATTGCGCATCGCTGGATTTCCATGCTTGGTGTAAACAGCGCATAGGATGGCCTTCCCACGAGAGGGCACCGGAGCAGCGAGGATTCAAAGCGACGACAGAGTGACGGGCGTTTGCAGTTCGGAAGCGGTGCACTATCGCACACACCTAATGTATCCGCTCTTGCAGTTGCTACGTCTGAACGACGTGCCGAGCGAAGGAATACAGAAGCCGCACCATCGCTGGACATCTGACAGCTGGAATCATTTCTTGGATATATTGCGCATCGCTGGATTTCCATGCTTGGTGTAAACAGCGCATAGGATGGCCTTCCCACGAGAGGGCACCGGAGCAGCGAGGATTCAAAGCGACGACAGAGTGACGGGCGTTTGCAGTTCGGAAGCGGTGCACTATCGCACACACCTAATGTATCCGCTCTGGCAGTTGCTACGTCTGAACGACGTGCTGAGCGAAGGAATACAGAAGCCGCACCATCGCTGGACATCTGACAGCTGGAATCATTTCTTGGACACATTGCGCATCGCTGGATTTCCATGCTTGGTGTAAACAGCGCATAGAATGGCCTTCCCACGAGAGGGCACCGGAGCAGCGAGGATTCAAAGCGACGACAGAGTGACGGGCGTTTGCAGTTCGGAAGCGGTGCACTATCGCACACACCTAATGTATCCGCTCTTGCAGTTGCTACGTCTGAACGACGTGCCGAGCGAAGGAATACAGAAGCCGCACCATCGCTGGACATCTCACAGCTGGAATAATTTCTTGGGCACACTGCGCATCGCTGGACTTCCATGCTTGGTGTAAAATGTGCATAGAATGGCCTTCCCACGAGAGGGCACCGGAGCAGCGAGGATTCAAAGCGACGACAGAGTGACGGGCGTTTGCAGTTCGGCAGCGGTGCACTATCGCACACACCTAATGTATCCGCTCTTGCAGTTGCTACGTCTGAACGACGTGCCGAGCGAAGGAATACAGAAGCCGCATCATCGCTGGACATCTGACAGCTGGAATCATTTCTTGGACACATTGCGCATCGCTGGATTTCCATGCTTGGTGTAAACAGCGCATACGATGGCCTTCCCACGAGAGGGCACCGGAGCAGCGAGGATTCAAAGCGACGACAGAGTGACGGGCGTTTGCAGTTCGGAAGCGGTGCACTATCGCACACACCTAATGTATCCGCTCTTGCAGTTGCTACGTCTGAACGACGTGCCGAGCGAAGGAATACAGAAGCCGCACCATCGCGGGACATCTGACAGCTGGAATCATTTCTTGGACACATTGCGCATCGCTGGATTTCCATGCTTGGTGTAAACAGCGCATAGGATGGCCTTCCCACGAGAGGGCACCGGAGCAGCGAGGATTCAAAGCAACGACAGAGTGACGGGCGTTTGCAGTTTGGAAGCGGTGCACTATCGCACACACCTAATGTATCCGCTCTTGCAGTTGCTACGTCTGAACGACGTGCCGAGCGAAGGAATACAGAAGCCGCACCATCGCTCGACATCTGACAGCTGGAATCATTTCTTGGACACATTGCGCATCGCTGGATTTCCATGCTTGGTGTAAACAGCGCATAGGATGGCCTTCCCACGAGAGGGCACCGGAGCAGCGAGGATTCAAAGCGACGACAGAGTGACGGGCGTTTGCAGTTCGTAAGCGGTGCACTATCGCACACACCTAATGTATCCGCTCTTGCAGTTGCTACGTCTGAACGACGTGCCGAGCGAAGGAATACAGAAGCCGCACCATCGCTGGACATCTTACAGCTGGAATCATTTCTTGGACACATTGCGCATCGCTGGATTTCCATGCTTGGTGTAAACAGTGCATAGAATGGCCTTCCCACGAGAGGGCACCGGAGCATCGAGGATTCAAAGCGACGACAGAGTGACGGGCGTTTGCTGTTCGGCAGCGGTGCACTATCGCACACACCTAATGTATCCGATCTTGCAGTTGCTACGTCTGAACGACGTGCCGAGCGAAGGAATACAGAAGCCGCACCATCGCTGGACATCTGACAGCTGGAATCATTTCTTGGACACATTGCGCATCGCTGGATTTCCATGCTTGGTGTAAACAGCGCATAGGATGGCCTTCCCACGAGAGGGCACCGGAGCAGCGAGGATTCAAAGCGACGACAGAGTGACGGGCGTTTGCAGTTCGGAAGCGGTGCACTATCGCACACACCTAATGTATCCGCTCTTGCAGTTGCTACGTCTGAACGACGTGCCGAGCGAAGGAATACAGAAGCCGCACCATCGCTGGACATCTGACAGCTGGAATCATTTCTTGGATACATTGCGAATCGCTGGATTTCCATGCTTGGTTTAATATGCGCATAGGATGGCCTTCCCACGAGAGGGCACCGGAGCAGCGAGGATTCAAAGCGACGACAGAGTGACGGGCGTTTGCAGTTCGGAAGCGGTGCACTATCGCACACACCTAATGTATCCGCTCTTGCAGTTGCTACGTCTGAACGACGTGCCGAGCGAAGGAATACAGAAGCCGCACCATCGCTGGACATCTCACAGCTGGAATAATTTCTTGGGCACACTGCGCATCGCTGGATTTCCATGCTTGGTGTAAAATGTGCATAGAATGGCCTTCCCACGAGAGGGCACCGGAGCAGCGAGGATTCAAAGCGACGACAGAGTGACGGGCGTTTGCAGTTCGGCAGCGGTGCACTATCGCACACACCTAATGTATCCGCTCTTGCAGTTGCTACGTCTGAACGACGTGCCGAGCGAAGGAATACAGAAGCCGCATCATCGCTGGACATCTGACAGCTGGAATCATTTCTTGGACACATTGCGCATCGCTGGATTTCCATGCTTGGTGTAAACAGCGCATACGATGGCCTTCCCACGAGAGGGCACCGGAGCAGCGAGGATTCAAAGCGACGACAGAGTGACGGGCATTTGCAGTTCGGAAGCGGTGCACTATCGCACACACCTAATGTATCCGCTCTTGCAGTTGCTACGTCTGAACGACGTGCCGAGCGAAGGAATACAGAAGCCGCACCATCGCGGGACATCTGACAGCTGGAATCATTTCTTGGACACATTGCGCATCGCTGGATTTCCATGCTTGGTGTAAACAGCGCATAGGATGGCCTTCCCACGAGAGGGCACCGGAGCAGCGAGGATTCAAAGCGACGACAGAGTGACGGGCGTTTGCAGTTCGGAAGCGGTGCACTATCGCACACACCTAATGTATCCGCTCTTGCAGTTGCTACGTCTGAACGACGTGCCGAGCGAAGGAATACAGAAGCCGCACCATCGCTCGACATCTGACAGCTGGAATCATTTCTTGGACACATTGCGCATCGCTGGATTTCCATGCTTGGTGTAAACAGCGCATAGGATGGCCTTCCCACGAGAGGGCACCGGAGCAGCGAGGATTCAAAGCGACGACAGAGTGACGGGCGTTTGCAGTTCGTAAGCGGTGCACTATCGCACACACCTAATGTATCCGCTCTTGCAGTTGCTACATCTGAACGACGTGCCGAGCGAAGGAATACAGAAGCCGCACCATCGCTGGACATCTGACAGCTGGAATCATTTCTTGGACACATTGCGCATCGCTGGATTTCCATGCTTGGTGTAAACAGCGCATAGGATGGCCTTCCCACGAGAGGGCACCGGAGCAGCGAGGATTCAAAGCGACGACAGAGTGACGGGCGTTTGCAGTTCGGAAGCGGTGCACTATCGCACACACCTAATGTATCCGCTCTTGCAGTTGCTACGTCTGAACGACGTGCCGAGCGAAGGAATACAGAAGCCGCACCATCGCTGGACATCTTACAGCTGGAATCATTTCTTGGACACATTGCGCATCGCTGGATTTCCATGCTTGGTGTAAACAGTGCATAGAATGGCCTTCCCACGAGAGGGCACCGGAGCATCGAGGATTCAAAGCGACGACAGAGTGACGGGCGTTTGCAGTTCGGACGCGGTGCACTATCGCACACACCTAATGTATCCGATCTTGCAGTTGCTACGTCTGAACGACGTGCCGAGCGAAGGAATACAGAAGCCGCACCATCGCTGGACATCTGACAGCTGGAATCATTTCTTGGACACATTGCGCATCGCTGGATTTCCATGCTTGGTGTAAACAGCGCATAGGATGGCCTTCCCACGAGAGGGCACCGGAGCAGCGAGGATTCAAAGCGACGACAGAGTGACGGGCATTTGCAGTTCGGAAGCGGTGCACTATCGCACACACCTAATGTATCCGCTCTTGCAGTTGCTACGTCTGAACGACGTGCCGAGCGAAGGAATACAGAAGCCGCACCATCGCTGGACATCTGACAGCTGGAATCATTTCTTGGATACATTGCGAATCGCTGGATTTCCATGCTTGGTTTAATATGCGCATAGGATGGCCTTCCCACGAGAGGGCACCGGAGCAGCGAGGATTCAAAGCGACGACAGAGTGACGGGCGTTTGCAGTTCGGAAGCGGTGCACTATCGCACACACCTAATGTATCCGCTCTTGCAGTTGCTACGTCTGAACGACGTGCCGAGCGAAGGAATACAGAAGCCGCACCATCGCTGGACATCTCACAGCTGGAATAATTTCTTGGGCACACTGCGCATCGCTGGATTTCCATGCTTGGTGTAAAATGTGCATAGAATGGCCTTCCCACGAGAGGGCACCGGAGCAGCGAGGATTCAAAGCGACGACAGAGTGACGGGCGTTTGCAGTTCGGCAGCGGTGCACTATCGCACACACCTAATGTATCCGATCTTGCAGTTGCTACGTCTGAACGACGTGCCGAGCGAAGGAATACAGAAGCCGCACCATCGCTGGACATCTGACAGCTGGAATCATTTCTTGGACACATTGCGCATCGCTGGATTTCCATGCTTGGTGTAAACAGCGCATAGGATGGCCTTCCCACGAGAGGGCACCGGAGCAGCGAGGATTCAAAGCGACGACAGAGTGACGGGCGTTTGCAGTTCGTAAGCGGTGCGCTATCGCACACACCTAATGTATCCGCTCTTGCAGTTGCTACGTCTGAACGACGTGCCGAGCGAAGGAATACAGAAGCCGCACCATCGCTGGACATCTTACAGCTGGAATCATTTCTTGGACACATTGCGCATCGCTGGATTTCCATGCTTGGTGTAAACAGTGCATAGAATGGCCTTCCCACGAGAGGGCACCGGAGCATCGAGGATTCAAAGCGACGACAGAGTGACGGGCGTTTGCAGTTCGGCAGCGGTGCACTATCGCACACACCTAATGTATCCGCTCTTGCAGTTGCTACGTCTGAACGACGTGCCGAGCGAAGGAATACAGAAGCCGCACCATCGCTGGACATCTGACAGCTGGAATCATTTCTTGGACACATTGCGCATCGCTGGATTTCCATGCTTGGTGTAAACAGCGCATAGGATGGCCTTCCCACGAGAGGGCACCGGAGCAGCGAGGATTCAAAGCGACGACAGAGTGACGGGCGTTTGCAGTTCGGAAGCGGTGCACTATCGCACACACCTAATGTATCCGCTCTTGCAGTTGCTAGGTCTGAACGACGTGCCGAGCGAAGGAATACAGAAGCCGCACCATCGCTGGACATCTGACAGCTGGAATCATTTCTTGGATACATTGCGAATCGCTGGATTTCCATGCTTGGTTTAATATGCGCATAGGATGGCCTTCCCACGAGAGGGGACCGGAGCAGCGAGGATTCAAAGCGACGACAGAGTGACGGGCGTTTGCAGTTCGGAAGCGGTGCACTATCGCACACACCTAATGTATCCGCTCTTGCAGTTGCTACGTCTGAACGACGTGCCGAGCGAAGGAATACAGAAGCCGCACCATCGCTGGATATCTGACAGCTGGAATAATTTCTTGGACACATTGCGCATCGCCGGATTTCCATGCTTGGTGTAAACAGTGCATAGAATGGCCTTCCCACGAGAGGGCACCGGAGCAGCGAGGTTTCAAAGCGACGACAGAGTCACGGGCGTTTGCAGTTCGGCAGCGGTGCACTATCGCACACACCTAATGTATCCGCTCTTGCAGTTGCTACGTCTGAACGACGTGCCGAGCGAAGGAATACAGAAGCCGCATTATCGCTGGACATCTGACAGCTGGAATCATTTCTTGGACACATTGCGCATCGCTGGATTTCCATGCTTGGTGTAAACAGCGCATAGATTGGCCTTCCCACGAGAGGGCACCGGAGCAGCGAGGATTCAAAGCGACGACAGAGTGACGGGCGTTTTCAGTTCGGAAGCGGTGCACTATCGAGCACACCTAATGTATCCGCTCTGGCAGTTGCTACGTCTGAACGACGTGCCGAGCGAAGGAATACAGAAGCCGCACCATCGCTGGACATCTGACAGCTGGAATCATTTCTTGGACACATTGCGCATCGCTGGATTTCCATGCTTGGTGTAAACAGCGCATAGAATGGCCTTCCCACGAGAGGGCACCGGAGCAGCGAGGATTCAAAGCGACGACAGAGTGACGGGCGTTTGCAGTTAGGAAGCGGTGCACTATCGCACACACCTAATGTATCCGCTCTTGCAGTTGCTACGTCTGAACGACGTGCCGAGCGAAGGAATACAGAAGCCGCACCATCGCTGGACATCTCACAGCTGGAATAATTTCTTGGGCACACTGCGCATCGCTGGATTTCCATGCTTGGTGTAAACAGTGCATAGAATGGCCTTCCCACGAGAGGGCACCGGAGCAGCGAGGATTCAAAGCGACGACAGAGTGACGGGGCGTTTGCAGTTCGGCAGCGGTGCACTATCGCACACACCTAATGTATCCGCTCTTGCAGTTGCTACGTCTGAACGACGTGCCGAGCGAAGGAATACAGAAGCCGCATCATCGCTGGACATCTGACAGCTGGAATAATTTCTTGGACACACTGCGCATCGCTGGATTTCCATGCTTGGTTTAAACAGTGCATAGGATGGCCTTCCCACGAGGGGGCACCCTAGCAGCGAGGATTCAAAGCGGCGACAGAGTGACGGGCGTTTGCAGTTCGGAAGCGGTGCACTATCGCACACACCTAATGTATCCGCTCTTGCAGTTGCTACGTCTGAACGACGTGCCCATCGAAGGAATACAGAAGCCGCACCATCGCTGGATATCCGACAGCTGGAATAATTTCTTGGACACATTGCGCATCGCTGGATTTCCATGCTTGGTGTAAACAGCGCATAGGATGGCCTTCCCACGAGAGGGCACCGGAGCAGCGAGGATTCAAAGCGACGACAGAGTCACGGGCGTTTGCAGTTCGTCAGCGGTGCACTATCGCACTCACCTAATGTATCCGCTCTTGCAGTTGCTACGTCTGAACGACGTGCCGAGCGAAGGAACACAGAAGCCGCACCATCGCTGGACATCTGGACAGCTGGAATCATTTCTTGGACACATTGCGCATCGCTGGATTTCCATGCTTGGTGTAAACAGCGCATAGGATGGCCTTCCCACGAGAGGGCACCGGAGCAGCGAGGATTCAAGCGACGACAGAGTGACGGGCGTTTGCAATTCGGCAGCGGTGCACTATCGCACACACCTAATGTATCCGCTCTTGCAGTTGCTACGTCTGAACGACGTGCCGAGCGAAGGAATACAGAAGCCGCACCATCGCTGGACATCTGACAGCTGGAATCATTTCTTGGGCACATTGCGCATCGCTGGATTTCCATGCTTGGTGTAAACAGTGCATAGAATAGCCTTCCCACGAGAGGGCACCGGAGCAGCGAGGATTCAAAGCGACGACAGAGTGACGGGCGTTTGCATTTCGGCAGCGGTGCACTATCGCACACACCTAATGTATCCGCTCTTGTAGCTGCTACGTCTGAACGACGTGCCGAGCGAAGGACTACAGAAGCCGCACCATCGCTGGACATCTGACAGCTGGAATAATTTCTTGGACACACTGCGCATCGCTGGATTTCCATGCTTGGTGTAAACAGTGCATAGGATGGCCTTCCCACGAGGGGGCACCCTAGCAGCGAGGATTCAAAGCGGCGACAGAGTGACGGGCGTTTGCAGTTCGGAAGCGGTGCACTATCGCACACACCTAATGTATCCGCTCTTGCAGTTGCTACGTCTGAACGACGTGCCGAGCGAAGGAATACAGAAGCCGCACCATCGCTGGACATCTGACAGCTGGAATCATTTCTTGGACACATTGCGCATCGCTGGATTTCCATGCTTGGTGTAAACAGCGCATAGGATGGCCTTCCCACGAGAGGGCACCCGAGCAGCGAGGATTCAAAGCGACGACAGAGTGACCGGCGTTTGCAGTTCGGCAGCGGTGCACTATCGCACACACCTAATGTATCCGCTCTTGTAGTTGCTACGTCTGAACGACGTGCCGATCGAAGGAATACAGAAGCCGCACCATTGCTGGATATCCGACAGCTGGAATAATTTCTTGGACACATTGCGCATCGCTGGATTTCCATGCTTGGTGTAAACAGCGCATAGGATGGCCTTCCCACGAGGGGGCACCCTAGCAGCGAGGATTCAAAGCTGCGACAGAGTGACGGGCGTTTGCAGTTCGGAAGCGGTGCACTATCGCACACACCTAATGTATCCGCTCTTGCAGTTGCTACGTCTGAACGACGTGCCGAGCGAAGGAATACAGAAGCCGCACCATCGCTGGACATCTGACAGCTGGAATCATTTCTTGGACACATTGCGCATCGCTGGATTTCCATGCTTGGTGTAAACAGCGCATAGGATGGCCTTCCCACGAGAGGGCACCCGAGCAGCGAGGATTCAAAGCGACGACAGAGTGACCGGCGTTTGCAGTTCGGCAGCGGTGCACTATCGCACACACCTAATGTATCCGCTCTTGCAGTTGCTACGTCTGAACGACGTGCCGAGCGAAGGAATACAGAAGCCGCACCATCGCTGGACATCTGACAGCTGGAATCATTTCTTGGACACATTGCGCATCGCTGGATTTCCATGCTTGGTGTAAACAGCGCATAGAATGGCCTTCCCACGAGAGGGCACCGGAGCAGCGAGGATTCAAAGCGACGACAGAGTGACGGGCGTTTGCAATTCGGCAGCGGTGCACTATCGCACACACCTAATGTATCCGCTCTTGCAGTTGCTACGTCTGAACGACGTGCCGAGCGAAGGAATACAGAAGCCGCACCGTCGCTGGACATCTGACAGCTGGAATCATTTCTTGGGCACATTGCGCATCGCTGGATTTCCATGCTTGGTGTAAACAGTGCATAGAATAGCCTTCCCACGAGAGGGCACCGGAGCAGCGAGGATTCAAAGCGACGACAGAGTGACGGGCGTTTGCATTTCGGCAGCGGTGCACTATCGCACACACCTAATGTATCCGCTCTTGTAGCTGCTACGTCTGAACGACGTGCCGAGCGAAGGACTACAGAAGCCGCACCATCGCTGGACATCTGACAGCTGGAATAATTTCTTGGACACACTGCGCATCGCTGGATTTCCATGCTTGGTGTAAACAGTGCATAGGATGGCCTTCCCACGAGGGGGCACCCTAGCAGCGAGGATTCAAAGCGGCGACAGAGTGACGGGCGTTTGCAGTTCGGAAGCGGTGCACTATCGCACACACCTAATGTATCCGCTCTTGCAGTTGCTACGTCTGAACGACGTGCCGAGCGAAGGAATACAGAAGCCGCACCATCGCTGGACATCTGACAGCTGGAATCATTTCTTGGACACATTGCGCATCGCTGGATTTCCATGCTTGGTGTAAACAGCGCATAGGATGGCCTTCCCACGAGAGGGCACCCGAGCAGCGAGGATTCAAAGCGACGACAGAGTGACCGGCGTTTGCAGTTCGGCAGCGGTGCACTATCGCACACACCTAATGTATCCGCTCTTGTAGTTGCTACGTCTGAACGACGTGCCGATCGAAGGAATACAGAAGCCGCACCATTGCTGGATATCCGACAGCTGGAATAATTTCTTGGACACATTGCGCATCGCTGGATTTCTATGCTTGGTGTAAACAGCGCATAGGATGGCCTTCCCACGAGGGGGCACCCTAGCAGCGAGGATTCAAAGCGGCGACAGAGTGACGGGCGTTTGCAGTTCGGAAGCGGTGCACTATCGCACACACCTAATGTATCCGCTCTTGCAGTTGCTACGTCTGAACGACGTGCCGAGCGAAGGAATACAGAAGCCGCACCATCGCTGGACATCTGACAGCTGGAATCATTTCTTGGACACATTGCGCATCGCTGGATTTCCATGCTTGGTGTAAACAGCGCATAGGATGGCCTTCCCACGAGAGGGCACCCGAGCAGCGAGGATTCAAAGCGACGACAGAGTGACCGGCGTTTGCAGTTCGGCAGCGGTGCACTATCGCACACACCTAATGTATCCGCTCTTGCAGTTGCTACGTCTGAACGACGTGCCGAGCGAAGGAATACAGAAGCCGCACCATCGCTGGACATCTGACAGCTGGAATCATTTCTTGGACACATTGCGCATCGCTGGATTTCCATGCTTGGTGTAAACAGCGCATAGGATGGCCTTCCCACGAGGGGGCACCCTAGCAGCGAGGATTCAAAGCGGCGACAGAGTGACGGGCGTTTGCAGTTCGGAAGCGGTGCACTATCGCACACACCTAATGTATCCGCTCTTGCAGTTGCTACGTCTGAACGACGTGCCGAGCGAAGGAATACAGAAGCCGCACCATCGCTGGACATCTGAAAGCTGGAATCATTTCTTGGATACATTGCGCATCGCTGAATTTCCATGCTTGGTGTAAACAGCGCATAGGATGGCCTTCCCACGAGAGAGCAGCGGAGCAGCGAGGATTCAAAGCGACGACAGAGTGACGGGCGTTTGCAGTTCGGAAGCGGTGCACTATCGCACACACCTAATGTATCCGCTCTTGCAGTTGCTACGTCTGAACGACGTGCCGAACGAAGGAATACAGAAGCCGCACCATCGCTGGACATCTGACTGCTGGAATCATTTCTTGGATACATTGCGCATCGCTGGATTTCCATGCTTGGTGTAAACAGCGCATAGGATGGCCTTCCCACGAGAGGGCACCCGAGCAGCGAGAATTCAAAGCGACGACAGAGTGACGGGCGTTTGCAGTTCGGAAGCGGTGCACTATCGCACACACCTAATGTATCCGCTCTTGCAGTTGCTACGTCTGAACGACGTGCCGAGCGAAGGAATACAGAAGCCGCACCATCGCTGGATATCTGACAGCTGGAATCATTTCTTGGACACATTGCGCATCGCTGGATTTCCATGCTTGGTGTAAACAGTGCATAGAATGGCCTTCCCACGAGAGGGCACCGGAGCAGCGAGGATTCAAAGCGACGACAGAGTCACGGGCGTTTGCAGTTCGGCAGCGGTGCACTATCGCACACACCTAATGTATCCGCTCTTGCAGTTGCTACGTCTGAACGACGTGCCGAGCGAAGGAATACAGAAGCCGCACCATCGCTGGACATCTGACAGCTGGAATCATTTGTTGGACACATTGCGCATCGCTGGATTTCCATGCTTGGTGTAAACAGCGCATAGGATGGCCTTCCCACGAGAGGGCACCGGAGCAGCGAGGATTCAAAGCGACGACAGAGTGACGGGAGTTTGCAGTTCGGAAGCGGTGCACTATCGCGCACACCTAATGTATCCGCTCTGGCAGTTGCTACGTCTGAACGACGTGCTGAGCGAAGGAATACAGAAGCCGCACCATCGCTGGACATCTGACAGCTGGAATCATTTCTTGGACACATTGCGCATCGCTGGATTTCCATGCTTGGTGTAAACAGCGCATAGAATGGCCTTCCCACGAGAGGGCACCGGAGCAGCGAGGATTCAAAGCGACGACAGAGTGACGGGCGTTTGCAGTTCGGAAGCGGTGCACTATCGCACACACCTAATGTATCCGCTCTTGCAGTTGCTACGTCTGAACGACGTGCCGAGCGAAGGAATACAGAAGCCGCACCATCGCTGGACATCTCACAGCTGGAATAATTTCTTGGGCACACTGCGCATCGCTGGATTTCCATGCTTGGTGTAAACAGTGCATAGAATGGCCTTCCCACGAGAGGGCACCGGAGCAGCGATGATTCAAAGCGACGACAGAGTGACGGGCGTTTGCAGTTCGGCAGCGGTGCACTATCGCACACACCTAATGTATCCGCTCTTGCAGTTGCTACGTCTGAACGACGTGCCGAGCGAAGGAATACAGAAGCCGCACCATCGCTGGACATCTGACAGCTGGAATCATTTCTTGGACACATTGCGCATCGCTGGATTTCCATGCTTGGTGTAAACAGCGCATACGATGGCCTTCCCACGAGAGGGCACCGGAGCAGCGAGGATTCAAAGCGACGACAGAGTGACGGGCGTTGGCAGTTCGGAAGCGGTGCACTATCGCACACACCTAATGTATCCGCTCTTGCAGTTGCTACGTCTGAACTACGTGCCGAGCGAAGGAATACAGAAGCCGCACCATCGCTGGATATCTGACAGCTGGAATCATTTCTTGGACACATTGCGCATCGTTGGATTTCCATGCTTGGTGTAAACAGTGCATAGAATGGCCTTCCCACGAGAGGGCACCGGAGCAGCGAGGATTCAAAGTGACGACAGAGTCACGGGCGTTTGCAGTTCGTCAGCGGTGCACTATCGCACTCACCTAATGTATCCGCTCTTGCAGTTGCTACGTCTGAACGACGTGCCGAGCGAAGGAATACAGAAGCCGCACCATCGCTGGACATCTGACAGCTGGAATCATTTCTTGGACACATTGCGCATCGCTGGATTTCCATGCTTGGTGTAAACAGCGCATAGGATGGCCTTCCCATGAGAGGGCACCGGAGCAGCGAGGATTCAAAGCGACGACAGAGTGACGGGCGTTTGCAGTTCGGAAGCGGTGCACTATCGCACACACCTAATGTATCCGCTCTTGCAGTTGCTACGTCTGAACGACGTGCCGAGCGAAGGAATACAGAAGCCGCACCATCGCTGGACATCTGACAGCTGGAATCATTTCTTGGACACATTGCGCATCGCTGGATTTCCATGCTTGGTGTAAACAGCGCATAGGATGGCCTTCCCACGAGAGGGCACCGGAGCAGCGAGGATTTAAAGCGACGACAGAGTCACGGGCGTTTGCAGTTCGTCAGCGGTGCACTATCGCACTCACCTAATGTATCCGCTCTTGCAGTTGCTACGTCTGAACGACGTGCCGAGCGAAGGAATACAGAAGCCGCACCATCGCTGGACATCTGACAGCTGGAATCATTTCTTGGACACATTGCGCATCGCTGGATTCCCATGCTTGGTGTAAACAGCGCATAGAATGGCCTTCCCACGAGAGGGCACCGGAGCAGCGAGGATTCAAAGCGACGACAGAGTGACGGGCGTTTGCAGTTCGGAAGCGGTGCACTATCGCACACACCTAATTTATCCGCTCTTGCAGTTGCTACGTCTGAACGACGTGCTGAGCGAAGGAATACGGAAGCCGCACCATCGCTGGACATCTGACAGCTGGAATCATTTCTTGGACACATTGCGCATCGCTGGATTCCCATGCTTGGTGTAAACAGCGCATAGGATGGCCTTCCCACGAGAGGGCACCGGCGCAGCGAGGATTCAAAGCGACGACAGAGTGACGGGCGTTTGCAGTTCGGAAGCGGTGCACTATCGCACACACCTAATGTATCCGCTCTGGCAGTTGCACGTCTGAACGACGTGCCGAGCGAAGGAATACAGAAGCCGCACCATCGCTGGACATCTGACAGCTGGAATCATTTCTTGGACACATTGCGCATCGCTGGATTTCCATGCTTCGTGTAAACAGCGCATAGGATGGCCTTCCCACGAGAGGGCACCGGAGCAGCGAGGATTCAAAGCGACGACAGAGTGACGGGCGTTTGCAGTTCGGAAGCGGTGCACTATCGCACACACCTAATGTATCCGCTCTTGCAGTTGCTACGTCTGAACTACGTGCTGAGCGAAGCAATACGGAAGCCGCACCATCGCTGGACATCTGACAGCTGGAATCATTTCTTGGACACATTGCGCATCGCTGGATTTCCATGCTTGGTGTAAACAGCGCATAGGAGGGCCTTCCCACGAGAGGGCACCGGAGCAGCGAGGATTCAAAGCGACGACAGAGTGACGGGCGTTTGCAGTTCGGAAGCGGTGCACTATCGCACACACCTAATGTATCCGCTCTTGCAGTTGCTACGTCTGAACGACGTGCTGAGCGAAGGAATACGGAAGCCGCACCATTGCTGGACATCTGACAGATTGAATCATTTCTTGGACACATTGCGCATCGCTGGATTCCCATGCTTGGTGTAAACAGCGCATAGAATGGCCTTCCCACGAGAGGGCACCGGAGCAGCGAGGATTCAAAGCGACGAGAGAGTGACGGGCGTTTGCAGTTCGGAAGCGGTGCACTATCGCACACACCTAATGTATCCGCTCTTGCAGTTGCTACGTCTGAACGACGTGCTGAGCGAAGGAATACGGAAGCCGCACCATTGCTGGACATCTGACAGATTGAATCATTTCTTGTACACATTGCGCATCGCTGGATTCCCATGCTTGGTGTAAACAGCGCATAGAATGGCCTTCCCACGAGAGGGCACCGGAGCAGCGAGGATTCAAAGCGACGACAGAGTGACGGGCGTTTGCAGTTCGGAAGCGGTGCACTATCGCACACACCTAATGTATCCGCTCTTGCAGTTGCTACGTCTGAACGACGTGCTGAGCGAAGGAATACGGAAGCCGCACCATCGCTGGACATCTGACAGCTGGAATCATTTCTTGGACACATTGCGCATCGCTGGATTTCCATGCTTGGTGTAAACAGCGCATAGGATGGCCTTCCCACGAGAGGGCACCGGAGCAGCGAGGATTCAAAGCGACGACAGAGTGACGGGCGTTTGCAGTTCGGAAGCGGTGCACTATCGCACACACCTAATGTATCCGCTCTTGCAGTTGCTACGTCTGAACGACGTGCTGAGCGAAGGAATACGGAAGCCGCACCATCGCTGGACATCTGACAGCTGGAATCATTTCTTGGACACATTGCGCATCGCTGGATTTCCATGCTTGGTGTAAACAGCGCATAGGATGGCCTTCCCACGAGAGGGCACCGGAGCAGCGAGGATTCAAAGCGACGACAGAGTGACGGGCGTTTGCAGTTCGGAAGCGGTGCACTATCGCACACACCTAATGTATCCGCTCTTGCAGTTGCTACGTCTGAACGACGTGCTGAGCGAAGGAATACGGAAGCCGCACCATTGCTGGACATCTGACAGCTGGAATCATTTCTTGGACACATTGCGCATCGCTGGATTCCCATGCTTGGTGTAAACAGCGCATAGAATGGCCTTCCCACGAGAGGGCACCGGAGCAGCGAGGATTCAAAGCGACGACAGAGTGACGGGCGTTTGCAGTTCGGCAGCGGTGCACTATCGCACGCACCTAATGTATCCGCTCTTGCAGTTGCTACGTCTGAACGACGTGCTGAGCGAAGGAATACGGAAGCCGCACCGTTGCTGGACATCTGACAGCTGGAATCATTTCTTGGACACATTGCGCATCGCTGGATTCCCATGCTTGGTGTAAACAGCGCATAGAATGGCCTTCCCACGAGAGGGCACCGGAGCAGCGAGGATTCAAAGCGACGACAGAGTGACGGGCGTTTGCAGTTCGGAAGCGGTGCACTATCGCACACACCTAATGTATCCGCTCTTGCAGTTGCTACGTCTGAACGACGTGCTGAGCGAAGGAATACGGAAGCCGCACCATTGCTGGACATCTGACAGCTGGAATCATTTCTTGGACACATTGCGCATCGCTGGATTCCCATGCTTGGTGTAAACAGCGCATAGAATGGCCTTCCCACGAGAGGGCACCGGAGCAGCGAGGATTCAAAGCGACGACAGAGTGACGGGCGTTTGCAGTTCGGCAGCGGTGCACTATCGCACACACCTAATGTATCCGCTCTTGCAGTTGCTACGTCTGAACGACGTGCTAAGCGAAGGAATACGGAAGCCGCACCATTGCTGGACATCTGACAGCTGGAATCATTTCTTGGACACATTGCGCATCGCTGGATTCCCATGCTTGGTGTAAACAGCGCATAGAATGGCCTTCCCACGAGAGGGCACCGGAGCAGCGAGGATTCAAAGTGACGACAGAGTGACGAGCGTTTGCAGTTCGGAAGCGGTGCACTATCGCACACACCTAATGTATCCGCTCTTGCAGTTGCTATGTCTGAACGACGTGCTGAGCGAAGCAATACGGAAGCCGCACCATTGCTGGACATCTGACAGCTGGAATCATTTCTTGGACACATTGCGCATCGCTGGATTCCCATGCTTGGTGTAAACAGCGCATAGAATGGCCTTCCCACGAGAGGGCACCGGAGCAGCGAGGATTCAAAGCGACGACAGAGTGACGGGCGTTTGCAGTTCGGAAGCGGTGCACTATCGCACACACCTAATGTATCCGCTCTTGCAGTTGCTACGTCTGAACGACGTGCTGAGCGAAGGAATATGGAAGCCGCACCATTGCTGGACATCTGACAGATTGAATCATTTCTTGGACACATTGCGCATCGCTGGATTCCCATGCTTGGTGTAAACAGCGCATAGAATGGCCTTCCCACGAGAGGGCACCGGAGCAGCGAGGATTCAAAGCGACGACAGAGTGACGGGCGTTTGCAGTTCGGAAGCGGTGCACTATCGCACACACCTAATGTATCCGCTCTTGCAGTTGCTACGTCTGAACGACGTGCTGAGCGAAGGAATACGGAAGCCGCACCATCGCTGGACATCTGACAGCTGGAATCATTTCTTGGACACATTGCGCATCGCTGGATTTCCATGCTTGGTGTAAACAGCGCATAGGATGGCCTTCCCACGAGAGGGCACCAAAGCAGCGAGGATTCAAAGCGACGACAGAGTGACGGGCGTTTGCAGTTCGGAAGCGGTGCACTATCGCACACACCTAATGTATCCGCTCTTGCAGTTGCTACGTCTGAACGACGTGCTGAGCGAAGGAATACGGAAGCCGCACCATTTCTGGACATCTGACAGCTGGAATCATTTCTTGGACACATTGCGCATCGCTGGATTCCCATGCTTGGTGTAAACAGCGCATAGAATGGCCTTCCCACGAGAGGGCACCGGAGCAGCGAGGATTCAAAGCGACGACAGAGTGACGGGCGTTTGCAGTTCGGCAGCGGTGCACTATCGCACGCACCTAATGTATCCGCTCTTGCAGTTGGTACGTCTGAACGACGTGCTGAGCGAAGGAATACGGAAGCCGCACCATTGCTGGACATCTGACAGCTGGAATCATTTCTTGGACACATTGCGCATCGCTGGATTTCCATGCTTGGTGTAAACAGCGCATAGGATGGCCTTCCCACGAGAGGGCACCGGAGCAGCGAGGATTCAAAGCGACGACAGAGTGTCGGGAGTTTGCAGTTCGGAAGCGGTGCACTATCGCACACACCTAATGTATCCGCTCTTGCAGTTGCTACGTCTGAACGACGTGCTGAGCGAAGGAATACGGAAGCCGCACCATTGCTGGACATCTGACAGCTGGAATCATTTCTTGGACACATTGCGCATCGCTGGATTCCCATGCTTGGTGTAAACAGCGCATAGAATGGCCTTCCCACGAGAGGGCACCGGAGCAGCGAGGATTAAAGCGACGACAGAGTGACGGGCGTTTGCAGTTCGGCAGCGGTGCACTATCGCACACACCTAATGTATCCGCTCTTGCAGTTGCTACGTCTGAACGACGTGCCGAGCGAAGGAATACAGAAGCCGCACCATCGCTGGACATCTCACAGCTGGAATAATTTCTTGGGCACACTGCGCATCGATGGATTTCCATGCTTAGTGTAAACAGTGCATAGAATGGCCTTCCCACGAGAGGGCACCGTAGCAGCGAGTATTCATACGACGACAGAGTGACGGGCGTTTGCAGTTCGGAAGCGGTGCACTATCGCACTCACCTAATGTATCCGCTCTTGCAGTTGCTACGTCTGAACGACGTGCCGAGCGAAGGAATACAGAAGCCGCACCATCGCTGGACATCTGACAGCTGGAATCATTTCTTGGACACATTGCGCATCGCTGGATTCCCATGCTTGGTGTAAACAGCGCATAGAATGGCCTTCCCACGAGAGGGCACCGGAGCAGCGAGGATTCAAAGCGACGACAGAGTGACGGGCGTTTGCAGTTCGGAAGCGGTGCACTATCGCACACACCTAATGTATCCGCTCTTGCAGTTGCTACGTCTGAACGACGTGCCGAGCGAAGGAATACAGAAGCCGCACCATCGCTGGATATCTGACAGCTGGAATCATTTCTTGGACACATTGCGCATCGTTGGATTTCCATGCTTGGTGTAAACAGTGCATAGAATGGCCTTCCCACGAGAGGGCACCGGAGCAGCGAGGATTCAAAGCGACGACAGAGTCACGGGCGTTTGCAGTTCGTCAGCGGTGCACTATCGCACTCACCTAATGTATCCGCTCTTGCAGTTGCTACGTCTGAACGACGTGCCGAGCGAAGGAATACAGAAGCCGCACCATCGCTGGACATCTGACAGCTGGAATCATTTCTTGGACACATTGCGCATCGCTGGATTTCCATGCTTGGTGTAAACAGCGCATAGGATGGCCTTCCCACGAGAGGGCACCGGAGCAGCGAGGATTCAAAGCGACGACAGAGTGACGGGCGTTTGCAGTTCGGAAGCGGTGCACTATCGCACACACCTAATGCATCCGCTCTTGCAGTTGCTACGTCTGAACGACGTGCCGAGCGAAGGAATACAGAAGCCGCACCATCGCTGGACATCTGACAGCTGGAATCATTTCTTGGACACATTGCGCATCGCTGGATTCCCATGCTTGGTGTAAACAGCGCATAGGATGGCCTTCCCACGAGAGGGCACCGGAGCAGCGAGGATTCAAAGCGACGACAGAGTGACGGGCGTTTGCAGTTCGGAAGTGGTGCACTATCGCACACACCTAATGTATCCGCTCTGGCAGTTGCTACGTCTGAACGACGTGCCGAGCGAAGGAATACAGAAGCCGCACCATCGCTGGACATCTGACTGCTGGAATCATTTCTTGGACACATTGCGCATCGCTGGATTTCCATGCTTGGTGTAAACAGCGCATAGGATGGCCTTCCCACGAGAGGGCACCGGAGCAGCGAGGATTCAAAGCGACGACAGAGTGACGGGCGTTTGCAGTTCGGAAGCGGTGCACTATCGCACACACCTAATGTATCCGCTCTTGCAGTTGCTACGTCTGAACGACGTGCTGAGCGAAGGAATACGGAAGCCGCACCATCGCTGGACATCTGACAGCTGGAATCATTTCTTGGACACATTGCGCATCGCTGGATTCCCATGCTTGGTGTAAACAGCGCATAGAATGGCCTTCCCACGAGAGGGCACCGGAGCAGCGAGGATTCAAAGCGACGACAGAGTGACGGGCGTTTGCAGTTCGGAAGCGGTGCACTATCGCACACACCTAATGTATCCGCTCTTGCAGTTGCTACGTCTGAACGACGTGCTGAGCGAAGGAATACGGAAGCCGCACCATCGCTGGACATCTGACAGCTGGAATCATTTCTTGGACACATTGCGCATCGCTGGATTCCCATGCTTGGTGTAAACAGCGCATAGGATGGCCTTCCCACGAGAGGGCACCGGAGCAGCGAGGATTCAAAGCGACGACAGAGTGACGGGCGTTTGCAGTTCGGAAGTGGTGCACTATCGCACACACCTAATGTATCCGCTCTGGCAGTTGCTACGTCTGAACGACGTGCCGAGCGAAGGAATACAGAAGCCGCACCATCGCTGGACATCTGACTGCTGGAATCATTTCTTGGACACATTGCGCATCGCTGGATTTCCATGCTTGGTGTAAACAGCGCATAGGATGGCCTTCGCACGAGAGGGCACCGGAGCAGCGAGGATTCAAAGCGACGACAGAGTGACGGGCGTTTGCAGTTCGGAAGCGGTGCACTATCGCACACACCTAATGTATCCGCTCTTGCAGTTGCTACGTCTGAACGACGTGCTGAGCGAAGGAATACGGAAGCCGCACCATCGCTGGACATCTGACAGCTGGAATCATTTCTTGGACACATTGCGCATCGCTGGATTTCCATGCTTGGTGTAAACAGCGCATAGGATGGCCTTCCCACGAGAGGGCACCGGAGCAGCGAGGATTCAAAGCGACGACAGAGTGACGGGCGTTTGCAGTTCGGAAGCGGTGCACTATCGCACACACCTAATGTATCCGCTCTTGCAGTTGCTACGTCTGAACGACGTGCTGAGCGAAGGAATACGGAAGCCGCACCATTGCTGGACATCTGACAGATTGAATCATTTCTTGGACACATTGCGCATCGCTGGATTCCCATGCTTGGTGTAAACAGCGCATAGAATGGCCTTCCCACGAGAGGGCACCGGAGCAGAGGATTCAAAGCGACGACAGAGTGACGGGCGTTTGCAGTTCGGAAGCGGTGCACTATCGCACACACCTAATGTATCCGCTCTTGCAGTTGGTACGTCTGAACGACGTGCTGAGCGAAGGAATACGGAAGCCGCACCATGGCTGGACATCTGACAGCTGGAATCATTTCTTGGACACATTGCGCATCGCTGGATTCCCATGCTTGGTGTAAACAGCGCATAGAATGGCCTTCCCACGAGAGGGCACCGGAGCAGCGAGGATTCAAAGCGACGACAGAGTGACGGGCGTTTGCAGTTCGGAAGCGGTGCACTATCGCACACACCTAATGTATCCGCTCTTGCAGTTGCTACGTCTGAACGACGTGCTGAGCGAAGGAATACGGAAACCGCACCATTGCTGGACATCTGACAGATTGAATCATTTCTTGGACACATTGCGCATCGCTGGATTCCCATGCTTGGTGTAAACAGCGCATAGAATGGCCTTCCCACGAGAGGGCACCGGAGCAGCGAGGATTCAAAGCGACGACAGAGTGACGGGCGTTTGCAGTTCGGAAGCGGTGCACTATCGCACACACCTAATGTATCCGCTCTTGCAGTTGCTATGTCTGAACGACGTGCTGAGCGAAGGAATACGGAAGCCGCACCATCGCTGGACATCTGACAGCTGGAATCATTTCTTGGACACATTGCGCATCGCTGGATTTCCATGCTTGGTGTAAACAGCGCATAGGATGGCCTTCCCACGAGAGGGCACCGGAGCAGCGAGGATTCAAAGCGACGACAGAGTGACGGGCGTTTGCAGTTCGGAAGCGGTGCACTATCGCACACACCTAATGTATCCGCTCTTGCAGTTGCTACGTCTGAACGACGTGCTGAGCGAAGGAATACGGAAGCCGCACCATCGCTGGACATCTGACAGCTGGAATCATTTCTTGGACACATTGCGCATCGCTGGATTCCCATGCTTGGTGTAAACAGCGCATAGGATGGCCTTCCCACGAGAGGGCACCGGAGCAGCGAGGATTCAAAGCGACGACAGAGTGACGGGCGTTTGCAGTTCGGAAGTGGTGCACTATCGCACACACCTAATGTATCCGCTCTGGCAGTTGCTACGTCTGAACGACGTGCCGAGCGAAGGAATACAGAAGCCGCACCATCGCTGGACATCTGACTGCTGGAATCATTTCTTGGACACATTGCGCATCGCTGGATTTCCATGCTTGGTGTAAACAGCGCATAGGATGGCCTTCCCACGAGAGGGCACCGGAGCAGCGAGGATTCAAAGCGACGACAGAGTGACGGGCGTTTGCAGTTCGGAAGCGGTGCACTATCGCACACACCTAATGTATCCGCTCTTGCAGTTGCTACGTCTGAACGACGTGCTGAGCGAAGGAATACGGAAGCCGCACCATCGCTGGACATCTGACAGCTGGAATCATTTCTTGGACACATTGCGCATCGCTGGATTCCCATGCTTGGTGTAAACAGCGCATAGAATGGCCTTCCCACGAGAGGGCACCGGAGCAGCGAGGATTCAAAGCGACGACAGAGTGACGGGCGTTTGCAGTTCGGAAGCGGTGCACTATCGCACACACCTAATGTATCCGCTCTTGCAGTTGCTATGTCTGAACGACGTGCTGAGCGAAGGAATACGGAAGCCGCACCATCGCTGGACATCTGACAGCTGGAATCATTTCTTGGACACATTGCGCATCGCTGGATTTCCATGCTTGGTGTAAACAGCGCATAGGATGGCCTTCCCACGAGAGGGCACCGGAGCAGCGAGGATTCAAAGCGACGACAGAGTGACGGGCGTTTGCAGTTCGGAAGCGGTGCACTATCGCACACACCTAATGTATCCGCTCTTGCAGTTGCTACGTCTGAACGACGTGCTGAGCGAAGGAATACGGAAGCCGCACCATTGCTGGACATCTGACAGCTGGAATCATTTCTTGGACACATTGCGCATCGCTGGATTCCCATGCTTGGTGTAAACAGCGCATAGAATGGCCTTCCCACGAGAGGGCACCGGAGCAGCGAGGATTCAAAGCGACGACAGAGTGACGGGCGTTTGCAGTTCGGCAGCGGTGCACTATCGCACACACCTAATGTATCCGCTCTTGCAGTTGGTACGTCTGAACGACGTGCTGAGCGAAGGAATACGGAAGCCGCACCATTGCTGGACATCTGACAGCTGGAATCATTTCTTGGACACATTGCGCATCGCTGGATTTCCATGCTTGGTGTAAACAGCGCATAGGATGGCCTTCCCACGAGAGGGCACCGGAGCAGCGAGGATTCAAAGCGACGACAGAGTGTCGGGAGTTTGCAGTTCGGAAGCGGTGCACTATCGCACACACCTAATGTATCCGCTCTTGCAGTTGCTACGTCTGAACGACGTGCTGAGCGAAGGAATACGGAAGCCGCACCATCGCTGGACATCTGACAGCTGGAATCATTTCTTGGACACATTGCGCATCGCTGGATTTCCATGCTTGGTGTAAACAGCGCATAGGATGGCCTTCCCACGAGAGGGCACCGGAGCAGCGAGGATTCAAAGCGACGACAGAGTGACGGGCGTTTGCAGTTCGGAAGCGGTGCACTATCGCACACACCTAATGTATCCGCTCTTGCAGTTGCTACGTCTGAACGACGTGCTGAGCGAAGGAATACGGAAGCCGCACCATTGCTGGACATCTGACAGCTGGAATCATTTCTTGGACACATTGCGCATCGCTGGATTCCCATGCTTGGTGTAAACAGCGCATAGAATGGCCTTCCCACGAGAGGGCACCGGAGCAGCGAGGATTCAAAGCGACGACAGAGTGACGGGCGTTTGCAGTTCGGCAGCGGTGCACTATCGCACACACCTAATGTATCCGCTCTTGCAGTTGCTACGTCTGAACGACGTGCCGAGCGAAGGAATACAGAAGCCGCACCATCGCTGGACATCTCACAGCTGGAATAATTTCTTGGGCACACTGCGCATCGATGGATTTCCATGCTTGGTGTAAACAGTGCATAGAATGGCCTTCCCACGAGAGGGCACCGGAGCAGCGAGGATTCAAAGCGACGACAGAGTGACGGGCGTTTGCAGTTCGGCAGCGGTGCACTATCGCACACACCTAATGTATCCGCTCTTGCAGTTGCTACGTCTGAACGACGTGCCGAGCGAAGGACTACAGAAGCCGCACCATCGCTGGACATCTGACAGCTGGAATCATTTCTTGGGCACACTGCGCATCGCTGGATTTCCATGCTTGGTGTAAACAGTGCATAGAATGGCCTTCCCACGAGAGGGCACCCGAGCAGCGAGGATTCAAAGCGACGACAGAGTGACGGGCGTTTGCAGTTCGGAAGCGGTGCACTATCGCACACACCTAATGTATCCGCTCTTGCAGTTGCTACGTCTGAACGACGTGCCGAGCGAAGGAATACAGAAGCCGCACCATCGCTGGATATCTGACAGCTGGAATCATTTCTTGGACACATTGCACATCGCTGGATTTCCATGCTTGGTGTAAACAGCGCATAGAATGGCCTTCACACGAAAGGGCACCGGAGCAGCGAGGATTCAAAGCGACGACAGAGTGACGGGCGTTTGCAGTTCGGCAGCGGTGCACTATCGCACACACCTAATGTATCCGCTCTTGCAGTTGCTACGTCTGAACGACGTGCCGATCGAAGGAATACAGAAGCCGCACCATCGCTGGACATCTGACAGCTGGAATAATTTCTTGGACACACTGCGCATCGCTGGATTTCCATGCTTGGTGTAAACAGTGCATAGGATGGCCTTCCCACGAGGGGGCACCCTAGCAGCAAGGATTCAAAGCGGCGACAGAGTGACGGGCGTTTGCAGTTCGGAAGCGGTGCACTATCGCACACACCTAATGTATCCGCTCTTGCAGTTGGTACGTCTGAACGACGCGCCCATCGAAGGAATACAGAAGCCGCACCATCGCTGGATATCCGACAGCTGGAATAATTTCTTGGACACATTGCGCATCGCTGGATTTCCATGCTTGGTGTAAACAGCGCATAGGATGGCCTTCGCACGAGAGGGCACCGGAGCAGCGAGGATTCAAAGCGACGACAGAGTGTCGGGAGTTTGCAGTTCGGAAGCGGTGCACTATCGCACACACCTAATGTATCCGCTCTTGCAGTTGCTACGTCTGAACGACGTGCCGAGCGAAGGAATACAGAAGCCGCACCATCGCTGGACATCTGACAGCTGGAATCATTTCTTGGACACATTGCGCATCGCTGGATTTCCATGCTTGGTGTAAACAGCTCATACGATGGCCTTCCCACGAGAGGGCACCGGAGCAGCGAGGATTCAAAGCGACGACAGAGTGACGGGCGTTTGCAGTTCGGAAGCGGTGCACTATCGCACACACCTAATGTATCCGCTCTTGCAGTTGCTACATCTGAACGACGTGCCGATCGAACGAATCCAGAAGCCGCACCATCGCTGGACATCTGACAGCTGGAATAATTTCTTGGACACACTGCGCATCGCTGGATTTCCATGCTTGGTGTAAACAGTGCATAGGATGGCCTTCCCACGAGGGGGCACCCTAGCAGCGAGGATTCAAAGCGGCGACAGAGTGACGGGGGTTTGCAGTTCGGAAGCGGTGCACTATCGCACACACCTAATGTATCCGCTCTTGCAGTTGCTACGTCTGAACGACGCGCCCATCGAAGGAATACAGAAGCTGCACCATCGCTGGATATCCGACAGCTGGAATAATTTCTTGGACACATTGCGCATCGCTGGATTTCCATGCTTGGTGTAAACAGCGCATAGGATGGCCTTCGCACGAGAGGGCACCGGAGCAGCGAGGATTCAAAGCGACGACAGAGTGTCGGGAGTTTGCAGTTCGGAAGCGGTGCACTATCGCACACACCTAATGTATCCGCTCTTGCAGTTGCTACGTCTGAACGACGTGCCGAGCGAAGGAATACAGAAGCCGCACCATCGCTGGACATCTGACAGCTGGAATCATTTCTTGGACACATTGCGCATCGCTGGATTTCCATGCTTGGTGTAAACAGCGCATACGATGGCCTTCCCACGAGAGGGCACCGGAGCAGCGAGGATTCAAAGCGACGACAGAGTGACGGGCGTTTGCAGTTCGGAAGCGGTGCACTATCGTACACACCTAATGTATCCGCTCTTGCAGTTGCTACGTCTGAACGACGTGCCGAGCGAAGGAATACAGAAGCCGCACCATCGTGGACATCTGACAGCTGGAATCATTTCTTGGACACATTGCGCATCGCTGGATTTCCATGCTTGGTGTAAACAGCGCATAGGATGGCCTTCCCACGAGAGGGCACCCGAGCAGCGAGGATTCAAAGCGACGACAGAGTGACGGGCGTTTGCAGTTCGGAAGCGGTGCACTATCGCACACACCTAATGTATCCGCTCTTGCAGTTGCTACGTCTGAACGACGTGCAGAGCGAAGGAATACAGAAGCCGCACCATCGCTGGATATCTGACAGCTGGAATCATTTCTTGGACACATTGCGCATCGCTGGATTTCCATGCTTGGTGTAAACAGTGCATAGAATGGCCTTCCCACGAGAGGGCACCGGAGCAGCGAGGATTCAAAGCGACGACAGAGTGACGGCAGTTTGCAGTTCGGCAGCGGTGCACTATCGCACACACCTAATGTATCCGCTCTTGCAGTTGCTACGTCTGAACGACGTGCCGAGCGAAGGAAAACAGAAGCCGCACCATCGCTGGACATCTGACAGCTGGAATCATTTCTTGGACACATTGCGCATCGCTGGATTTCCATGCTTGGTGTAAACAGCGCATAGGGTGGCCTTCCCACTAGAGGGCACCCGAGCAGCGAGGATTCAAAGCGACGACAGAGTGACGGGCGTTTGCAGTTCGGAAGCGGTGCACTATCGCACACACCTAATGTATCCGCTCTTGCAGTTGCTACGTCTGAACGACGTGCCGAGGGAAGGAATACAGAAGCCGCACCATCGCTGGATATCTGACAGCTGGAATCATTTCTTGGACACATTGCGCATCGCTGGATTTCCATGCTTGGTGTAAACAGTGCATAGAATGGCCTTCCCACGAGAGGGCACCGGAGCAGCGAGGATTCAAAGCGACGACAGAGTGACGGGCGTTTGCAGTTCGGCAGCGGTGCACTATCGCAAAAACCTTATGTATCCGCTCTTGCAGTTGCTACGTCTGAACGACGTGCAGAGCGAAGGAATACAGAAGCCGCACCATCGCTGGACATCTGACAGCTGGAATCATTTCTTGGACACATTGCGCATCGCTGGATTTCCATGCTTGGTGTAAACAGCGCATAGAATGGCCTTCCCACGAAAGGGCACCGGAGCAGCGAGGATTCAAAGCGACGACAGAGTGACGGGCGTTTGCAGTTCGGCAGCGGTGCACTATCGCACACACCTAATGTATCCGCTCTTGCAGTTGCTACGTCTGAACGACGTGCCGATCGAAGGAATACAGAATCCGCACCATCGCTGGACATCTGACAGCTGGAATAATTTCTTGGGCACACTGCGCATCGCTGGATTTCCATGCTTGGTGTAAACAGTGCATAGAATGGCCTTCCCACGAGAGGGCACCGGAGCAGCGAGGATTTAAAGCGACGACAGAGTGATGGGCGTTTGCAGTTCGGCAGCGGTGCACTATCGCACACACCTAATGTATCCGCTCTTGCAGTTGCTACGTCTGAACGACGTGCCGATCGAAGGAATACAGAAGCCGCACCATCGCTGGACATCTGACAGCTGGAATAATTTCTTGGACACACTGCGCATCGCTGGATTTCCTTGCTTGGTGTAAACAGTGCATAGAATGGCCTTCCCACGAGAGGGCACCGGAGCAGCGAGGATTTAAAGCGACGACAGAGTGACGGCCGTTTGCAGTTCGGCAGCAGTGCACTATCGCACACACCTAATGTATCCGCTCTTGCAGTTGCTACGTCTGAACGACATGCCGAGCGAAGGAATACAGAAGCCGCACCATCGCTGGACATCTGACCGCTGGAATCATTTCTTGGGCACACTGCGCATCGCTGGATTTCCATGCTTGGTGTAAACAGTGCATAGAATGGCCTTCCCACGAGAGGGCACCCGAGCAGCGAGGATTCAAAGCGACGACAGAGTGACGGGCATTTGCAGTTCGGAAGCGGTGCACTATCGCACACACCTAATGTATCCGCTCTTGCAGTTGCTACGTCTGAATGACGTGCCGAGCGAAGGAATACAGAAGCCGCACCATCGCTGGATATCTGACAGCTGGAATCATTTCTTGGACACATTGCACATCGCTGGATTTCCATGCTTGGTGTAAACAGCGCATAGAATGGCCTTCCCACGAAAGGGCACCGGAGGAGCGAGGATTCAAAGCGACGACAGAGTCACGCGCGTTTGCAGTTCGGAAGCGGTGCACTATCGCACACACCTAATGTATCCGCTCTTGCAGTTGCTACGTCTGAACGACGTGCCGAGCGAAGGAATACAGAAGCCGCACCATCGCTGGACATCTGACAGCTGGAATCATTTCTTGGACACATTGCGCATCGCTGGATTTCCATGCTTGGTGTAAACAGCGCATAGGATGGCCTTCCCACGAGAGGGCACCCGAGCAGCGAGGATTCAAAGCGACGACAGAGTGACGGGCGTTTGCAGTTCGGAAGCGGTGCACTATCACACACACCTAATGTATCCGCTCTTGCAGTTGCTACGTCTGAACGACGTGCCGAGCGAAGGACTACAGAAGCCGCACCATCGCTGGACATCTGACAGCTGGAATCATTTCTTGGGCACACTGCGCATCGCTGGATTTCCAAGCTTGGTGTAAACAATGCATAGAATGGCCTTCCCACGAAAGGGCACCGGAGCAGCGAGGATTCAAAGCGACGACCGAGTGACGGGCGTTTGCAGTTCGGAAGCGGTGCACTATCGCACACACCTAATGTATCCGCTCTTGCAGTTGCTACGTCTGAACGACGTGCTGAGCGAAGGAATACGGAAGCCGCACCATTGCTGGACATCTGACAGCTGGAATCATTTCTTGGACACATTGCGCATCGCTGGATTCCCATGCTTGGTGTAAACAGCGCATAGAATGGCCTTCCCACGAGAGGGCACCGGAGCAGCGAGGATTCAAAGCGACGACAGAGTGACGGGCGTTTGCAGTTCGGAAGCGGTGCACTATCGCACACACCTAATGTATCCGCTCTTGCAGTTGCTACGTCTGAACGACGTGCTGAGCGAAGGAATACGGAAGCCGCACCATTGCTGGACATCTGACAGCAGGAATCATTTCTTGGACACATTGCGCATCGCTGGATTCCCATGCTTGGTGTAAACAGCGCATAGAATGGCCTTCCCACGAGAGGGCACCGGAGCAGCGAGGATTCAAAGCGACGACAGAGTGACGGGCGTTTGCAGTTCGGAAGCGGTGCACTATCGCACACACCTAATGTATCCGCTCTTGCAGTTGCTACGTCTGAACGACGTGCTGAGCGAAGGAATACGGAAGCCGCACCATTGCTGGACATCTGACAGATTGAATCATTTCTTGGACACATTGCGCATCGCTGGATTCCCATGCTTGGTGTAAACAGCGCATAGAATGGCCTTCCCACGGGAGGGCACCGGAGCAGCGAGGATTCAAAGCGACGACAGAGTGACGGGCGTTTGCAGTTCGGAAGCGGTGCACTATCGCACACACCTAATGTATCCGCTCTTGCAGTTGCTACGTCTGAACGACGTGCTGAGCGAAGGAATACGGAAGCCGCACCATCGCTGGACATCTGACAGCTGGAATCATTTCTTGGACACATTGCGCATCGCTGGATTTCCATGCTTGGTGTAAACAGCGCATAGGATGGCCTTCCCACGAGAGGGCACCGGAGCAGCGAGGATTCAAAGCGACGACAGAGTGACGGGCGTTTGCAGTTCGGAAGCGGTGCACTATCGCACACACCTAATGTATCCGCTCTTGCAGTTGCTACGTCTGAACGACGTGCTGAGCGAAGGAATACGGAAGCCGCACCATTGCTGGACATCTGACAGCTGGAATCATTTCTTGGACACATTGCGCATCGCTGGATTCCCATGCTTGGTGTAAACAGCGCATAGAATGGCCTTCCCACGAGAGGGCACCGGAGCAGCGAGGATTCAAAGCGACGACAGAGTGACGGGCGTTTGCAGTTCGGCAGCGGTGCACTATCGCACGCACCTAATGTATCCGCTCTTGCAGTTGGTACGTCTGAACGACGTGCTGAGCGAAGGAATACGGAAGCCGCACCATTGCTGGACATCTGACAGCTGGAATCATTTCTTGGACACATTGCGCATCGCTGGATTTCCATGCTTGGTGTAAACAGCGCATAGGATGGCCTTCCCACGAGAGGGCACCGGAGCAGCGAGGATTCAAAGCGACGACAGAGTGTCGGGAGTTTGCAGTTCGGAAGCGGTGCACTATCGCACACACCTAATGTATCCGCTCTTGCAGTTGCTACGTCTGAACGACGTGCTGAGCGAAGGAATACGGAAGCCGCACCATCGCTGGACATCTGACAGCTGGAATCATTTCTTGGACACATTGCGCATCGCTGGATTTCCATGCTTGGTGTAAACAGCGCATAGAATGGCCTTCCCACGAGAGGGCACCGGAGCAGCGAGGATTCAAAGCGACGACAGAGTGACGGGCGTTTGCAGTTCGGCAGCGGTGCACTATCGCACGCACCTAATGTATCCGCTCTTGCAGTTGCTACGTCTGAACGACGTGCTGAGCGAAGGAATACGGAAGCCGCACCATTGCTGGACATCTGACAGCTGGAATCATTTCTTGGACACATTGCGCGTCGCTGGATTCCCATGCTTGGTGTAAACAGCGCATAGAATGGCCTTCCCACGAGAGGGCACCGGAGCAGCGAGGATTCAAAGCGACGACAGAGTGACGGGCGTTTGCAGTTCGGCAGCGGTGCACTATCGCACGCACCTAATGTATCCGCTCTTGCAGTTGGTACGTCTGAACGACGTGCTGAGCGAAGGAATACGGAAGCCGCACCATTGCTGGACATCTGACAGCTGGAATCATTTCTTGGACACATTGCGCATCGCTGGATTTCCATGCTTGGTGTAAACAGCGCATAGGATGGCCTTCCCACGAGAGGGCACCGGAGCAGCGAGGATTCAAAGCGACGACAGAGTGTCGGGAGTTTGCAGTTCGGAAGCGGTGCACTATCGCACACACCTAATGTATCCGCTCTTGCAGTTGCTACGTCTGAACGACGTGCTGAGCGAAGGAATACGGAAGCCGCACCATCGCTGGACATCTGACAGCTGGAATCATTTCTTGGACACATTGCGCATCGCTGGATTTCCATGCTTGGTGTAAACAGCGCATAGGATGGCCTTCCCACGAGAGGGCACCGGAGCAGCGAGGATTCAAAGCGACGACAGAGTGACGGGCGTTTGCAGTTCGGAAGCGGTGCACTATCGCACACACCTAATGTATCCGCTCTTGCAGTTGCTACGTCTGAACGACGTGCCGATCGAAGGAATACAGAATCCGCACCATCGCTGGACATCTGACAGCTGGAATAATTTCTTGGGCACACTGCGCATCGCTGGATTTCCATGCTTGGTGTAAACAGTGCATAGAATGGCCTTCCCACGAGAGGGCACCGGAGCAGCGAGGATTTAAAGCGACGACAGAGTGATGGGCGTTTGCAGTTCGGCAGCGGTGCACTATCGCACACACCTAATGTATCCGCTCTTGCAGTTGCTACGTCTGAACGACGTGCATATCGAAGGAATACAGAAGCCGCACCATCGCTGGACATCTGACAGCTGGAATAATTTCTTGGACACACTGCGCATCGCTGGATTTCCTTGCTTGGTGTAAACAGTGCATAGAATGGCCTTCCCACGAGAGGGCACCGGAGCAGCGAGGATTTAAAGCGACGACAGAGTGACGGCCGTTTGCAGTTCGGCAGCAGTGCACTATCGCACACACCTAATGTATCCGCTCTTGCAGTTGCTACGTCTGAACGACATGCCGAGCGAAGGAATACAGAAGCCGCACCATCGCTGGACATCTGACAGCTGGAATCATTTCTTGGGCACACTGCGCATCGCTGGATTTCCATGCTTGGTGTAAACAGTGCATAGAATGGCCTTCCCACGAGAGGGCACCCGAGCAGCGAGGATTCAAAGCGACGACAGAGTGACGGGCATTTGCAGTTCGGAAGCGGTGCACTATCGCACACACCTAATGTATCCGCTCTTGCAGTTGCTACGTCTGAATGACGTGCCGAGCGAAGGAATACAGAAGCCGCACCATCGCTGGACATCTGACAGCTGGAATCATTTCTTGGACACATTGCGCATCGCTGGATTTCCATGCTTGGTGTAAACAGCGCATAGGATGGCCTTCCCACGAGAGGGCACCCGAGCAGCGAGGATTCAAAGCGACGACAGAGTGACGGGCGTTTGCAGTTCGGAAGCGGTGCACTATCACACACACCTAATGTATCCGCTCTTGCAGTTGCTACGTCTGAACGACGTGCCGAGCGAAGGACTACAGAAGCCGCACCATCGCTGGACATCTGACAGCTGGAATCATTTCTTGGGCACACTGCGCATCGCTGGATTTCCAAGCTTGGTGTAAACAATGCATAGAATGGCCTTCCCACGAAAGGGCACCGGAGCAGCGAGGATTCAAAGCGACGACAGAGTGACGGGCGTTTGCAGTTCGGAAGCGGTGCACTATCGCACACACCTAATGTATCCGCTCTTGCAGTTGCTACGTCTGAACGACGTGCTGAGCGAAGGAATACGGAAGCCGCACCATTGCTGGACATCTGACAGCTGGAATCATTTCTTGGACACATTGCGCATCGCTGGATTCCCATGCTTGGTGTAAACAGCGCATAGAATGGCCTTCCCACGAGAGGGCACCGGAGCAGCGAGGATTCAAAGCGACGACAGAGTGACGGGCGTTTGCAGTTCGGCAGCGGTGCACTATCGCACACACCTAATGTATCCGCTCTTGCAGTTGCTACGTCTGAACGACGTGCTGAGCGAAGGAATACGGAAGCCGCACCATTGCTGGACATCTGACAGCTGGAATCATTTCTTGGACACATTGCGCATCGCTGGATTCCCATGCTTGGTGTAAACAGCGCATAGAATGGCCTTCCCACGAGAGGGCACCGGAGCAGCGAGGATTCAAAGCGACGACAGAGTGACGGGCGTTTGCAGTTCGGAAGCGGTGCACTATCGCACACACCTAATGTATCCGCTCTTGCAGTTGCTACGTCTGAACGACGTGCTGAGCGAAGGAATACGGAAGCCGCACCATTGCTGGACATCTGACAGATTGAATCATTTCTTGGACACATTGCGCATCGCTGGATTCCCATGCTTGGTGTAAACAGCGCATAGAATGGCCTTCCCACGATAGGGCACCGGAGCAGCGAGGATTCAAAGCGACGACAGAGTGACGGGCGTTTGCAGTTCGGAAGCGGTGCACTATCGCACACACCTAATGTATCCGCTCTTGCAGTTGCTACGTCTGAACGACGTGCTGAGCGAAGGAATACGGAAGCCGCACCATTGCTGGACATCTGACAGATTGAATCATTTCTTGGAAACATTGCGCATCGCTGGATTCCCATGCTTGGTGTAAACAGCGCATAGAATGGCCTTCCCACGAGAGGGCACCGGAGCAGCGAGGATTCAAAGCGACGACAGAGTGACGGGCGTTTGCAGTTCGGAAGCGGTGCACTATCGCATACACCTAATGTATCCGCTCTTGCAGTTGCTACGTCTGAACGACGTGCTGAGCGAAGGAATACGGAAGCCGCACCATCGCTGGACATCTGACAGCTGGAATCATTTCTTGGACACATTGCGCATCGCTGGATTTCCATGCTTGGTGTAAACAGCGCATAGGATGGCCTTCCCACGAGAGGGCACCGGAGCAGCGAGGATTCAAAGCGACGACAGAGTGACGCGCGTTTGCAGTTCGGAAGCGGTGCACTATCGCACACACCTAATGTATCCGCTCTTGCAGTTGCTACGTCTGAACGACGTGCTGAGCGAAGGAATACGGAAGCCGCACCATTGCTGGACATCTGACAGCTGGAATCATTTCTTGGACACATTGCGCATCGCTGGATTCCCATGCTTGGTGTAAACAGCGCATAGAATGGCCTTCCCACGAGAGGGCACCGGAGCAGCGAGGATTCAAAGCGACGACAGAGTGACGGGCGTTTGCAGTTCGGCAGCGGTGCACTATCACACGCACCTAATGTATCCGCTCTTGCAGTTGGTACGTCTGAACGACGTGCTGAGCGAAGGAATACGGAAGCCGCACCATTGCTGGACATCTGACAGATGGAATCATTTCTTGGACACATTGCGCATCGCTGGATTTCCATGCTTGGTGTAAACAGCGCATAGGATGGCCTTCCCACGAGAGGGCACCGGAGCAGCGAGGATTCAAAGCGACGACAGAGTGTCGGGAGTTTGCAGTTCGGAAGCGGTGCACTATCGCACACACCTAATGTATCCGCTCTTGCAGTTGCTACGTCTGAACGACGTGCTGAGCGAAGGAATACGGAAGCCGCACCATCGCTGGACATCTGACAGCTGGAATCATTTCTTGGACACATTGCGCATCGCTGGATTTCCATGCTTGGTGTAAACAGCGCATAGGATGGCCTTCCCACGAGAGGGCACCGGAGCAGCGAGGATTCAAAGCGACGACAGAGGGACGGGCGTTTGCAGTTCGGAAGCGGTGCACTATCGCACACACCTAATGTATCCGCTCTTGCAGTTGCTACGTCTGAACGACGTGCTGAGCGAAGGAATACGGAAGCCGCACCATTGCTGGACATCTGACAGCTGGAATCATTTCTTGGACACATTGCGCATCGCTGGATTCCCATGCTTGGTGTAAACAGCGCATAGAATGGCCTTCCCACGAGAGGGCACCGGAGCAGCGAGGATTCAAACCGACGACAGAGTGACGAGCGTTTGCAGTTCGGCAGCGGTGCACTATCGCACACACCTAATGTATCCGCTCTTGCAGTTGCTAAGTCTGAACGACGTGCCGAGCGAAGGAATACAGAAGCCGCACCATCGCTGGACATCTCACAGCTGGAATTTTTTCTTGGGCACACTGCGCATCGATGGATTTCCATGCTTGGTGTAAACAGTGCATAGAATGGCCTTCCCACGAGAGGGCACCGTAGCAGCGAGTATTCATACGACGACAGAGTGACGGGCGTTTGCAGTTCGGCAGCAGTGCACTATCGCACACACCTAATGTATCCGCTCTTGCAGTTGCTACGTCTGAACGACGTGGCGAGCGAAGGAATACAGAAGCCGCACCATCGCTGGACATCTGACAGCTGGAATCATTTCTTGGGCACATTGCGCATCGCTGGATTTCCATGCTTGGTGTAAACAGTGCATAGAATGGCCTTCCCACGAGAGGGCACCGGAGCAGCGAGGATTCAAAGCGACGACAGAGTGACGGGCGTTTGCAGTTCGGCAGCGGTGCACTATCGCACACACCTAATGTATCCGCTCTTGCAGTTGCTACGTCTGAACGACGTGCCGAGCGAAGGAATACAGAAGCCGCACCATCGCTGGACATCTGACAGCTGGAATCATTTCTTGGACACATTGCGCATCGCTGGATTTCCATGCTTGGTGTAAACAGCGCATAGGATGGCCTTCCCACGAGAGGGCACCGGAGCAGCGAGGATTCAAAGCGACGACAGAGTGACGGGCGTTACAGTTCGGAAGCGGTGCACTATCGCACACACCTAATGTATCCGCTCTTGCAGTTGCTACGTCTGAACGACGTGCCGAGCGAAGGAATACAGAAGCCGCACCATCGCTGGACATCTGACAGCTGGAATCATTTCTTGGACACATTGCGCATCGCTGGATTTCCATGCTTGGTGTAAACAGCGCATAGGATGGCCTTCCCACGAGAGGGCACCGGAGCAGCGAGGATTCAAAGCGACGACAGAGTCACGGGCGTTTGCAGTTCGTCAGCGGTGCACTATCGCACTCACCTAATGTATCCGCTCTTCCAGTTGCTACGTCTGAACGACGTGCCGAGCGAAGGAATACAGAAGCCGCACCATCGCTGGACATCTGACAGCTGGAATCATTTCTTTTACACATTGCGCATCGCTGGATTCCCATGCTTGGTGTAAACAGCGCATAGAATGGCCTTCCCACGAGAGGGCACCGGAGCAGCGCGGATTCAAAGCGACGACAGAGTGACGGGCGTTTGCAGTTCGGTAGCGGTGCACTATCGCACACACCTAATGTATCCGCTCTTGCAGTTGCTACGTCTGAACGACGTGCCGAGCGAAGGAATACAGAAGCCGCACCATCGCTGGATATCTGACAGCTGGAATCATTTCTTGGACACATTGCGCATCGTTGGATTTCCATGCTTGGTGTAAACAGTGCATAGAATGGCCTTCCCACGAGAGGGCACCGGAGCAGCGAGGATTCAAAGCGACGACAGAGTCACGGGCGTTTGCAGTTCGTCAGCGGTGCACTATCGCACTCACCTAATGTATCCGCTCTTGCAGTTGCTACGTCTGAACGACGTGCCGAGCGAAGGAATACAGAAGCCGCACCATCGCTGGACATCTGACAGCTGGAATCATTTCTTGGACACATTGCGCATCGCTGGATTTCCATGCTTGGTGTAAACAGCGCATAGGATGGCCTTCCCACGAGAGGGCACCGGAGAAGCGAGGATTCAAAGCGACGACAGAGTGACGGGCGTTTGCAGTTCGGAAGCGGTGCACTATCGCACACACCTAATGTATCCGCTCTTGCAGTTGCTACGTCTGAACGACGTGCCGAGCGAAGGAATACAGAAGCCGCACCATCGCTGGACATCTGACAGCTGGAATCATTTCTTGGACACATTGCGCATCGCTGGATTTCCATGCTTGGTGTAAGCAGCGCATAGGATGGCCTTCCCACGAGAGGGCACCGGAGCAGCGAGGATTCAAAGCGACGACAGAGTCACGGTCGTTTGCAGTTCGTCAGCGGTGCACTATCGCACTCACCTAATGTATCCGCTCTTGCAGTTGCTACGTCTGAACGACGTGCCGAGCGAAGGAATACAGAAGCCGCACCATCGCTGGACATCTGACAGCTGGAATCATTTCTTGGACACATTGCGCATCGCTGGATTCCCATGCTTGGTGTAAACAGCGCATAGAATGGCCTTCCCACGAGAGGGCACCGGAGCAGCGAGGATTCAAAGCGACGACAGAGTGACGGGCGTTTGCAGTTCGGAAGCGGTGCACTATCGCACACACCTAATGTATCCGCTCTTGCAGTTGCTACGTCTGAACGACGTGCTGAGCGAAGGAATACGGAAGCCGCACCATCGCTGGACATCTGACAGCTGGAATCATTTCATGGACACATTGCGCATCGCTGGATTCCCATGCTTGGTGTAAACAGCGCATAGGATGGCTTTCCCACGAGAGGGCACCGGAGCAGCGAGGATTCAAAGCGACGACAGAGTGACGGGCGTTTGCAGTTCGGAAGCGGTGCACTATCGCACACACCTAATGTATCCGCTCTGGCAGTTGCTACGTCTGAACGACGTGCCGAGCGAAGGAATACAGAAGCCGCACCATCGCTGGACATCTGACAGCTGGAATCATTTCTTGGACACATTGCGCATCGCTGGATTTCCATGCTTGGTGTAAACAGCGCATAGGATGGCCTTCCCACGAGAGGGCACCGGAGCAGCGAGGATTCAAAGCGACGAAAGAGTGACGGGCGTTTGCAGTTCGACAGCGGTGCACTATCGCACACACCTAATGTATCCGCTCTTGCAGTTGCTACGTCTGAACGACGTGCTGAGCGAAGGAATACGGAAGCCGCACCATCGCTGGACATCTGACAGCTGGAATCATTTCTTGGACACATTGCGCATCGCTGGATTTCCATGCTTGGTGTAAACAGCGCATAGGATGGCCTTCCCACGAGAGGGCACCGGAGCAGCGAGGATTCAAAGCGACGACAGAGTGACGGGCGTTTGCAGTTCGGAAGCGGTGCACTATCGCACACACCTAATGTATCCGCTCTTGCAGTTGCTACGTCTGAACGACGTGCTGAGCGAAGGAATACGGAAGCCGCACCATTGCTGGACATCTGACAGATTGAATCATTTCTTGGACACATTGCGCATCGCTGGATTCCCATGCTTGGTGTAAACAGCGCATAGAATGGCCTTCCCACGAGAGGGCACCGGAGCAGCGAGGATTCAAAGCGACGAGAGAGTGACGTGCGTTTGCAGTTCGGAAGCGGTGCACTATCGCACACACCTAATGTATCCGCTCTTGCAGTTGGTACGTCTGAACGACGTGCTGAGCGAAGGAATACGGAAGCCGCACCATTGCTGGACATCTGACAGCTGGAATCATTTCTTGGACACATTGCGCATCGCTGGATTCCCATGCTTGGTGTAAACAGCGCATAGAATGGCCTTCCCACGAGAGGGCACCGGAGCAGCGAGGATTCAAAGCGACGACAGAGTGACGGGCGTTTGCAGTTCGGAAGCGGTGCACTATCGCACACACCTAATGTATCCGCTCTTGCAGTTGCTACGTCTGAACGACGTGCTGAGCGAAGGAATACGGAAGCCGCACCATTGCTGTACATCTGACAGATTGAATCATTTCTTGGACACATTGCGCATCGCTGGATTCCCATGCTTGGTGTAAACAGCGCATAGAATGGCCTTCCCACGAGAGGGCACCGGAGCAGCGAGGATTCAAAGCGACGACAGAGTGACGGGCGTTTGCAGTTCGGAAGCGGTGCACTATCGCAGACACCTAATGTATCCGCTCTTGCAGTTGCTACGTCTGAACGACGTGCTGAGCGAAGGAATACGGAAGCCGCACCATCGCTGGACATCTGACAGCTGGAATCATTTCTTGGACACATTGCGCATCGCTGGATTTCCATGCTTGGTGTAAACAGCGCATAGGATGGCCTTCCCACGAGAGGGCACCGGAGCAGCGAGGATTCAAAGCGACGACAGAGTGACGGGCGTTTGCAGTTCGGAAGCGGTGCACTATCGCACACACCTAATGTATCCGCTCTTGCAGTTGCTACGTCTGAACGACGTGCTGAGCGAAGGAATACGGAAGCCGCACCATTGCTGGACATCTGACAGATTGAATCATTTCTTGGACACATTGCGCATCGCTGGATTCCCATGCTTGGTGTAAACAGCGCATAGAATGGCCTTCCCACGAGAGGGCACCGGAGCAGCGAGGATTCAAAGCGACGACAGAGTGACGGGCGTTTGCAGTTCGGAAGCGGTGCACTATCGCACACACCTAATGTATCCGCTCTTGCAGTTGGTACGTCTGAACGACGTGCTGAGCGAAGGAATACGGAAGCCGCACCATTGCTGGACATCTGACAGCTGGAATCATTTCTTGGACACATTGCGCATCGCTGGATTCCCATGCTTGGTGTAAACAGCGCATAGAATGGCCTTCCCACGAGAGGGCACCGGAGCAGCGAGGATTCAAAGCGACGACAGAGTGACGGGCGTTTGCAGTTCGGAAGCGGTGCACTATCGCACACACCTAATGTATCCGCTCTTGCAGTTGCTACGTCTGAACGACGTGCTGAGCGAAGGAATACGGAAGCCGCACCATTGCTGGACATCTGACAGATTGAATCATTTCTTGGACACATTGCGCATCGCTGGATTCCCATGCTTGGTGTAAACAGCGCATAGAATGGCCTTCCCACGAGAGGGTACCGGAGCAGCGAGGATTCAAAGCGACGACAGAGTGACGGGCGTTTGCAGTTCGGAAGCGGTGCACTATCGCACACACCTAATGTATCCGCTCTTGCAGTTGCTACGTCTGAACGACGTGCTGAGCGAAGGAATACGGAAGCCGCACCATCGCTGGACATCTGACAGCTGGAATCATTTCTTGGACACATTGCGCATCGCTGGATTTCCATGCTTGGTGTAAACAGCGCATAGGATGGCCTTCCCACGAGAGGGCACCGGAGCAGCGAGGATTCAAAGCGACGACAGAGTGACGGGCGTTTGCAGTTCGGAAGCGGTGCACTATCGCACACACCTAATGTATCCGCTATTGCAGTTGCTACGTCTGAACGACGTGCTGAGCGAAGGAATACGGAAGCCGCACCATTGCTGGACATCTGACAGCTGGAATCATTTCTTGGACACATTGCGCATCGCTGGATTCCCATGCTTGGTGTAAACAGCGCATAGAATGGCCTTCCCACGAGAGGGCACCGGAGCAGCGAGGATTCAAAGCGACGACAGAGTGACGGGCGTTTGCAGTTCGGCAGCGGTGCACTATCGCACACACCTAATGTATCCGCTCTTGCAGTTGGTACGTCTGAACGACGTGCTGAGCGAAGGAATACGGAAGCCGCACCATTGCTGGACATCTGACAGCTGGAATCATTTCTTAGACACATTGCGCATGGCTGGATTTCCATGCTTGGTGTAAACAGCGCATAGGATGGCCTTCCCACGAGAGGGCACCGGAGCAGCGAGGATTCAAAGCGACGACAGAGTGTCGGGAGTTTGCAGTTCGGAAGCGGTGCACTATCGCACACACCTAATGTATCCGCTCTTGCAGTTGCTACGTCTGAACGACGTGCTGAGCGAAGGAATACGGAAGCCGCACCATCGCTGGACATCTGACAGCTGGAATCATTTCTTGGACACATTGCGCATCGCTGGATTTCCATGCTTGGTGTAAACAGCGCATAGGATGGCCTTCCCACGAGAGGGCACCGGAGCAGCGAGGATTCAAAGCGACGACAGAGTGACGGGCGTTTGCAGTTCGGAAGCGGTGCACTATCGCACACACCTAATGTATCCGCTCTTGCAGTTGCTACGTCTGAACGACGTGCTGAGCGAAGGAATACGGAAGCCGCACCATTGCTGGACATCTGACAGCTGGAATCATTTCTTGGACACATTGCGCATCGCTAGATTCCCATGCTTGGTGTAAACAGCGCAAAGAATGGCCTTCCCACGAGAGGGCACCGGAGCAGCGAGGATTCAAAGCGACGACAGAGTGACGGGCGTTTGCAGTTCGGCAGCGGTGCACTATCGCACACACCTAATGTATCCGCTCTTGCAGTTGCTACGTCTGAACGACGTGCCGAGCGAAGGAATACAGAAGCCGCACCATCGCTGGACATCTCACAGCTGGAATAATTTCTTGGGCACACTGCGCATCGATGGATTTCCATGCTTGGTGTAAACAGTGCATAGAATGGCCTTCCCACGAGAGGGCACCGTAGCAGCGAGTATTCATACGACGACAGAGTGACGGGCGTTTGCAGTTCGGCAGCAGTGCACTATCGCACACACCTAATGTATCCGCTCTTGCAGTTGCTACGTCTGAACGACGTGCCGAGCGAAGGAATACAGAAGCCGCACCATCGCTGCACATTTGACAGCTGGAATCATTTCTTGGGCACATTGCGCATCGCTGGATTTCCATGCTTGGTGTAAACAGTGCATAGAATGGCCTTCCCACGAGAGGGCACCGGAGCAGCGAGGATTCAAAGCGACTACAGAGTGACGGGCGTTTGCAGTTCGGCAGCGGTGCACTATCGCACACACCTAATGTATCCGCTCTTGCAGTTGCTACGTCTGAACGCCGTGCCGAGCGAAGGACTACAGAAGCCGCACCATCGCTGGACATCTGACAGCTGGAATCATTTCTTGGGCACACTGCGCATCGCTGGATTTCCATGCTTGGTGTAAACAGTGCATAGAATGGCCTTTCCACGAGAGGGCACCCGAGCAGCGAGGATTCAAAGCGACGACAGAGTGACGGGCGTTTGCAGTTCGTAAGCGGTGCACTATCGCACACACCTAATGTATCCGCTCCTGCAGTTGCTACGTCTGAACGACGTGCCGAGCGAAGGAATACAGAAGCCGCACCATCGCTGGATATCTGACAGCTGGAATCATTTCTTGGACACATTGCACATCGCTGGATTTCCATGCTTGGTGTAAACAGCGCATAGAATGGCCTTCACACGAAAGGGCACCGGAGCAGCGAGGATTCAAAGCGACGACAGAGTGACGGGCGTTTGCAGTTCGGCAGTGGTGCACTATCGCACACACCTAATGTATCCGCTCTTGCAGTTGCTACGTCTGAACGACATGCCGATCGAAGGAATACAGAAGCCGCACCATCGCTGGACATCTGACAGCTGGAATAATTTCTTGGACACACTGCGCATCGCTGGATTTCCATGCTTGGTGTAAACAGTGCATAGGATGGCCTTCCCACGAGGGGGCACCCTAGCAGCAAGGATTCAAAGCGGCGACAGAGTGACGGGCGTTTGCAGTTCGGAAGCGGTGCACTATCGCACACACCTAATGTATCCGCTCTTGCAGTTGGTACGTCTGAACGACGCGCCCATCGAAGGAATACAGAAGCCGCACCATCGCTGGATATCCGACAGCTGGAATAATTTCTTGGACACATTGCGCATCGCTGGATTTCCATGCTTGGTGTAAAGCGCGCATAGGATGGCCTTCGCACGAGAGGGCACCGGAGCAGCGAGGATTCAAAGCGACGACAGAGTGTCGGGAGTTTGCAGTTCGGAAGCGGTGCACTATCGCACACACCTAATGTATCCGCTCTTGCAGTTGCTACGTCAGAACGACGTGCCGAGCGAAGGAATAGAGAAGCCGCACCATCGCTGGACATCTGACAGCTGGAATCATTTCTTGGACACATTGCGCATCGCTGGATTTCCATGCTTGGTGTAAACAGCGCATACGATGGCCTTCCCACGAGAGGGCACCGGAGCAGCGAGGATTCAAAGCGACGACAGAGTGACGGGCGTTTGCAGTTCGGAAGCGGTGCACTATCGCACACACCTAATGTATCCGCTCTTGCAGTTGCTACATCTGAACGACGTGCCGATCGAAGGAATACAGAAGCCGCACCATCGCTGGACATCTGACAGCTGGAATAATTTCTTGGACACACTGCGCATCGCTGGATTTCCATGCTTGGTGTAAACAGTGCATAGGATGGCCTTCCCACGAGGGGGCACCCTAGCAGCGAGGATTCAAAGCGGCGACAGAGTGACGGGCGTTTGCAGTTCGGAAGCCGTGCACTACCGCACACACCTAATGTATCCGCTCTTGCAGTTGCTACGTCTGAACGACGCGCCCATCGAAGGAATACAGAAGCTGCACCATCGCTGGATATCCGACAGCTGGAATAATTTCTTGGACACATTGCGCATCGCTGGATTTCCATGCTTGGTGTAAACAGCGCATAGGATGGCCTTCGCACGAGAGGGCACCGGAGCCGCGAGGATTCAAAGCGACGACAGAGTGTCGGGAGTTTGCAGTTCGGAAGCGGTGCACTATCGCACACACCTAATGTATCCGCTCTTGCAGTTGCTACGTCTGAACGACGTGCCGAGCGAAGGAATACAGAAGCCGCACCATCGCTGGACATCTGACAGCTGGAATCATTTCTTGGACACATTGCGCATCGCTGGATTTCCATGCTTGGTGTAAACAGCGCATACGATGGCCTTCCGACGAGAGGGCACCGGAGCAGCGAGGATTCAAAGCGACGACAGAGTGACGGGCGTTTGCAGTTCGGAAGCGGTGCACTATCGCACACACCTAATGTATCCGCTCTTGCAGTTGCTACGTCTGAACGACGAGCCGAGCGAAGGAATACAGAAGCCGCACCATCGTGGACATCTGACAGCTGGAATCATTTCTTGGACACATTGCGCATCGCTGGATTTCCATGCTTGGTGTAAACAGCGCATAGGATGGCCTTCCCACGAGAGGGCACCCGAGCAGCGAGGATTCAAAGCGACGACAGAGTGACGGGCGTTTGCAGTTCGTAAGCGGTGCACTATCTCACACACCTAATGTATCCGCTCTTGCAGTTGCTACGTCTGAACGACGTGCCGAGCGAAGGAATACAGAAGCCGCACCATCGCTGGATATCTGACAGCTGGAATCATTTCTTGGACACATTGCGCATCGCTGGATTTCCATGCTTGGTGTAAACAGTGCATAGAATGGCCTTCCCACGAGAGGGCACCGGAGCAGCGAGGATTCAAAGCGACGACAGAGTGACGGCAGTTTGCAGTTCGGCAGCGGTGCAATATCGCACACACCTAATGTATCCGCTCTTGCAGTTGCTACGTCTGAACGACGTGCCGAGCGAAGGAATACAGAAGCCGCACCATCGCTGGACATCTGACAGCTGGAATCATTTCTTGGACACATTGCGCATCACTGGATTTCCATGCTTGGTGTAAACAGCGCATAGGGTGGCCTTCCCACTAGAGGGCACCCGAGCAGCGAGGATTCAAAGCGACGACAGAGTGACGGGCGTTTGCAGTTCGGAAGCGGTGCACTATCGCACACACCTAATGTATCCGCTCTTGCAGTTGCTACGTCTGAACGACGTGCCGATCGAAGGAATACAGAATCCGCACCATCGCTGGACATCTGACAGCTGGAATAATTTCTTGGGCACACTGCGCATCGCTGGATTTCCATGCTTGGTGTAAACAGTGCATAGAATGGCCTTCCCACGAGAGGGCACCGGAGCAGCGAGGATTTAAAGCGACGACAGAGTGATGGGCGTTTGCAGTTCGGCAGCGGTGCACTATCGCACACACCTAATGTATCCGCTCTTGCAGTTGCGACGTCTGAACGACGTGCCGATCGAAGGAATACAGAAGCCGCACCATCGCTGGACATCTGACAGCTGGAATAATTTCTTGGACACACTGTGCATCGCTGGATTTCCTTGCTTGGTGTAAACAGTGCATAGAATGGCCTTCCCACGAGAGGGCACCGGAGCAGCGAGGATTTAAAGCGACGACAGAGTGACGGCCGTTTGCAGTTCGGCAGCGGTGCACTATCGCACACACCTAATGTATCCGCTCTTGCAGTTGCTACGTCTGAACGACATGCCGAGCGAAGGAATACAGAAGCCGCACCATCGCTGGACATCTGACAGCTGGAATCATTTCTTGGGCACACTGCGCATCGCTGGATTTCCATGCTTGGTGTAAACAGTGCATAGAATGGCCTTCCCACGAGAGGGCACCCGAGCAGCGAGGATTCAAAGCGACGACCGAGTGACGGGCATTTGCAGTTCGGAAGCGGTGCACTATCGCACACACCTAATATATCCGCTCTTGCAGTTGCTACGTCTGAATGACGTGCCGAGCGAAGGAATACAGAAGCCGCACCATCGCTGGATATCTGACAGCTGGAATCATTTCTTGGACACATTGCACATCGCTGGATTTCCATGCTTGGTGTAAACAGCGCATAGAATGGCCTTCCTACGAAAGGGCACCGGAGCAGCGAGGATTCAAAGCGACGACAGAGTCACGGGCGTTTGCAGTTCGGAAGCGGTGCACTATCGCACACACCTAATGTATCCGCTCTTGCAGTTGCTACGTCTGAACGACGTGCCGAGCGAAGGAATACAGAAGCCGCACCATCGCTGGACATCTGACAGCTGGAATCATTTCTTGGACACATTGCGCATCGCTTGATTTCCATGCTTGGTGTAAACAGCGCATAGGATGGCCTTCCCACGAGAGGGCACCCGAGCAGCGAGGATTCAAAGCGACGACAGAGTGACGGGCGTTTGCAGTTCGGAAGCGGTGCACTATCACACACACCTAATGTATCCGCTCTTGCAGTTGCTACGTCTGAACGACGTGCCGAGCGAAGGACTACAGAAGCCGCACCATCGCTGGACATCTGACAGCTGGAATCATTTCTTGGGCACACTGCGCATCGCTGGATTTCCAAGCTTGGTGTAAACAGCGCATAGAATGGCCTTCCCACGAAAGGGCACCGGAGCAGCGAGGATTCAAAGCGACGACAGAGTGACGGGCGTTTGCAGTTCGGCAGCGGTGCACTATTGCACACACCTAATGTATCCGCTCTTGCAGTTGCTACATCTGAACGACGTGCCGATCGAAGGAATACAGAAGCCGCACCATCGCTGGACATCTGACAGCTGGAATAATTTCTTGGACACACTGCGCATCGCTGGATTTCCATGCTTGGTGTAAACAGTGCATAGGATGGCCTTCCCACGAGGGGGCACCCTAGCAGCGAGGATTCAAAGCGGCGACAGAGTGACGGGCGTTTGCAGTTCGGAAGCGGTGCACTATCGCACACACCTAATGTATCCGCTCTTGCAGTTGCTACGTCTGAACGACGCGCCCATCGAAGAAATACAGAAGCTGCACCATCGCTGGATATCCGACAGCTGGAATAATTTCTTGGACACATTGCGCATCGCTGGATTTCCATGCTTGGTGTAAACAGCGCATAGGATGGCCTTCGCACGAGAGGGCACCGGAGCAGCGAGGATTCAAAGCGACGACAGAGTGTCGGGAGTTTGCAGTTCGGAAGCGGTGCACTATCGCACACACCTAATGTTTCCGCTCTTGCAGTTGCTACGTCTGAACGACGTGCCGAGCGAAGGAATACAGAAGCCGCACCATCGCTGGACATCTGACAGCTGGAATCATTTCTTGGACACATTGCGCATCGCTGGATTTCCATGCTTGGTGTAAACAGCGCATACGATGGTCTTCCCACGAGAGGGCACCGGAGCAGCGAGGATTCAAAGCGACGACAGAGTGACGGGCGTTTGCAGTTCGGAAGCGGTGCACTATCGCACACACCTAATGTATCCGCTCTTGCAGTTGCTACGTCTGAACGACGTGCCGAGCGAAGGAATACAGAAGCCGCACCATCATGGACATCTGACAGCTGGAATCATTTCTTGGACACATTGCGCATCGCTGGATTTCCATGCTTGGTGTAAACAGCGCATAGGATGGCCTTCCCACGAGAGGGCACCCGAGCAGCGAGGATTCAAAGCGACGACAGAGTGACGGGCGTTTGCAGTTCGGAAGCGGTGCACTATCGCACACACCTAATGTATCCGCTCTTGCAGTTGCTACGTCTGAACGACGTGCCGAGCGAAGGAATACAGAAGCCGCACCATCGCTGGATATCTGACAGCTGGAATCATTTCTTGGACACATTGCGCATCGCTGGATTTCCATGCTTGGTGTAAACAGTGCATAGAATGGCCTTCCCACGAGAGGGCACCGGAGCAGCGAGGATTCAAAGCGACGACAGAGTGACGGCAGTTTGCAGTTCGGCAGCGGTGCACTATCGCACACACCTAATGTATCCGCTCTTGCAGTTGCTACGTCTGAACGACGTGCCGAGCGAAGGAATACAGAAGCCGCACCATCGCTGGATATCTGACAGCTGGAATCATTTCTTGGACACATTGCGCATCGTTGGATTTCCATGCTTGGTGTAAACAGTGCATAGAATGGCCTTCCCACGAGAGGGCACCGGAGCAGCGAGGATTCAAAGCGACGACAGAGTCACGGGCGTTTGCAGTTCGTCAGCGGTGCACTATCGCACTGACCTAATGTATCCGATCTTGCAGTTGCTACGTCTGAACGACGTGCCGAGCGAAGGAATACAGAAGCCGCACCATCGCTGGACATCTGACAGCTGGAATCATTTCTTGGACACATTGCGCATCGCTGGATTTCCATGCTTGGTGTAAACAGCGCATAGGATGGCCTTCCCACGAGAGGGCACCGGAGCAGCGAGGATTCAAAGCGACGACAGAGTGACGGGCGTTTGCAGTTCGGAAGCGGTGCACTATCGCACACACCTAATGTATCCGCTCTGGCAGTTGCTACGTCTGAACGACGTGCTGAGCGAAGGAATACAGAAGCCGCACCATTGCTGGACATCTGACAGCTGGAATCATTTCTTGGGCACACTGCGCATCGCTGGATTTCCATGCTTGGTGTAAACAGCGCATAGAATGGCCTTCCCACGAGAGGGCACCGGAGCAGCGAGGATTCAAAGCGACGACAGAGTGACGGGCGTTTGCAGTTCGGCAGCGGTGCACTATCGCACACACCTAATGTATCCGCTCTTGCAGTTGCTACGTCTGAACGACATGCCGAGCGAAGGAATACAGAAGCCGCACCATCGCTGGACATCTGACAGTTGGAATCATTTCTTGGGCACACTGCGCATCGCTGGATTTCCATGCTTGGTGTAAACAGTGCATAGAATGGCCTTCCCACGAGAGGGCACCCGAGCAGCGAGGATTCAAAGCGACGGCAGAGTGACGGGCGTTTGCAGTTCGGAAGCGGTGCACTATCGCACACACCTAATGTATCCGCTCTTGCAGTTGCTACGTCTGAATGACGTGCCGAGCGAAGGAATACAGAAGCCGCACCATCGCTGGATATCTGACAGCTGGAATAATTTCTTGGACACATTGCACATCGCTGGATTTCCATGCTTGGTGTAAACAGCGCATAGAATGGCCTTCCCACGAAAGGGCACCGGAGCAGCGAGGATTCAAAGCGACGACAGAGTCACGGGCGTTTGCAGTTCGGAAGGGGTGCACTATCGCACACACCTAATGTATCCGCTCTTGCAGTTGCTACGTCTAAACGACGTGCCGAGCGAAGGAATACAGAAGCCGCACCATCGCTGGATATCTGACAGCTGGAATAATTTCTTGGACACATTGCACATCGCTGGATTTCCATGCTTGGTGTAAACAGTGCATAGAATGGCCTTCCCACGAGAGGGCACCGGAGCAGCGAGGATTCAAAGCGACGACAGAGTGACGGCAGTTTGCAGTTCGGCAGCGGTGCAATATCGCACACACCTAATGTATCCGCTCTTGCAGTTGCTACGTCTGAACGACGTGCCGAGCGAAGGAATACAGAAGCCGCACCATCGCTGGACATCTGACAGCTGGAATCATTTCTTGGACACATTGCGCATCACTGGATTTCCATGCTTGGTGTAAACAGCGCATAGGGTGGCCTTCCCACTAGAGGGCACCCGAGCAGCGAGGATTCAAAGCGACGACAGAGTGACGGGCGTTTGCAGTTCGGAAGCGGTGCACTATCGCACACACCTAATGTATCCGCTCTTGCAGTTGCTACGTCTGAACGACGTGCCGATCGAAGGAATACAGAATCCGCACCATCGCTGGACATCTGACAGCTGGAATAATTTCTTGGGCACACTGCGCATCGCTGGATTTCCATGCTTGGTGTAAACAGTGCATAGAATGGCCTTCCCACGAGAGGGCACCGGAGCAGCGAGGATTTAAAGCGACGACAGAGTGATGGGCGTTTGCAGTTCGGCAGCGGTGCACTATCGCACACACCTAATGTATCCGCTCTTGCAGTTGCTACGTCTGAACGACGTGCCGATCGAAGGAATACAGAAGCCGCACCATCGCTGGACATCTGACAGCTGGAATAATTTCTTGGACACACTGTGCATCGCTGGATTTCCTTGCTTGGTGTAAACAGTGCATAGAATGGCCTTCCCACGAGAGGGCACCGGAGCAGCGAGGATTTAAAGCGACGACAGAGTGACGGCCGTTTGCAGTTCGGCAGCGGTGCACTATCGCACACACCTAATGTATCCGCTCTTGCAGTTGCTACGTCTGAACGACATGCCGAGCGAAGGAATACAGAAGCCGCACCATCGCTGGACATCTGACAGCTGGAATCATTTCTTGGGCACACTGCGCATCGCTGGATTTCCATGCTTGGTGTAAACAGTGCATAGAATGGCCTTCCCACGAGAGGGCACCCGAGCAGCGAGGATTCAAAGCGACGACCGAGTGACGGGCATTTGCAGTTCGGAAGCGGTGCACTATCGCACACACCTAATATATCCGCTCTTGCAGTTGCTACGTCTGAATGACGTGCCGAGCGAAGGAATACAGAAGCCGCACCATCGCTGGATATCTGACAGCTGGAATCATTTCTTGGACACATTGCACATCGCTGGATTTCCATGCTTGGTGTAAACAGCGCATAGAATGGCCTTCCCACGAAAGGGCACCGGAGCAGCGAGGATTCAAAGCGACGACAGAGTCACGGGCGTTTGCAGTTCGGAAGCGGTGCACTATCGCACACACCTAATGTATCCGCTCTTGCAGTTGCTACGTCTGAACGACGTGCCGAGCGAAGGAATACAGAAGCCGCACCATCGCTGGACATCTGACAGCTGGAATCATTTCTTGGACACATTGCGCATCGCTTGATTTCCATGCTTGGTGTAAACAGCGCATAGGATGGCCTTCCCACGAGAGGGCACCCGAGCAGCGAGGATTCAAAGCGACGACAGAGTGACGGGCGTTTGCAGTTCGGAAGCGGTGCACTATCACACACACCTAATGTATCCGCTCTTGCAGTTGCTACGTCTGAACGACGTGCCGAGCGAAGGACTACAGAAGCCGCACCATCGCTGGACATCTGACAGCTGGAATCATTTCTTGGGCACACTGCGCATCGCTGGATTTCCAAGCTTGGTGTAAACAGCGCATAGAATGGCCTTCCCACGAAAGGGCACCGGAGCAGCGAGGATTCAAAGCGACGACAGAGTGACGGGCGTTTGCAGTTCGGCAGCGGTGCACTATTGCACACACCTAATGTATCCGCTCTTGCAGTTGCTACATCTGAACGACGTGCCGATCGAAGGAATACAGAAGCCGCACCATCGCTGGACATCTGACAGCTGGAATAATTTCTTGGACACACTGCGCATCGCTGGATTTCCATGCTTGGTGTAAACAGTGCATAGGATGGCCTTCCCACGAGGGGGCACCCTAGCAGCGAGGATTCAAAGCGGCGACAGAGTGACGGGCGTTTGCAGTTCGGAAGCGGTGCACTATCGCACACACCTAATGTATCGCTCTTGCAGTTGCTACGTCTGAACGACGCGCCCATCGAAGGAATACAGAAGCTGCACCATCGCTGGATATCCGACAGCTGGAATAATTTCTTGGACACATTGCGCATCGCTGGATTTCCATGCTTGGTGTAAACAGCGCATAGGATGGCCTTCGCACGAGAGGGCACCGGAGCAGCGAGGATTCAAAGCGACGACAGAGTGTCGGGAGTTTGCAGTTCGGAAGCGGTGCACTATCGCACACACCTAATGTTTCCGCTCTTGCAGTTGCTACGTCTGAACGACGTGCCGAGCGAAGGAATACAGAAGCCGCACCATCGCTGGACATCTGACAGCTGGAATCATTTCTTGGACACATTGCGCATCGCTGGATTTCCATGCTTGGTGTAAACAGCGCATACGATGGTCTTCCCACGAGAGGGCACCGGAGCAGCGAGGATTCAAAGCGACGACAGAGTGACGGGCGTTTGCAGTTCGGAAGCGGTGCACTATCGCACACACCTAATGTATCCGCTCTTGCAGTTGCTACGTCTGAACGACGTGCCGAGCGAAGGAATACAGAAGCCGCACCATCATGGACATCTGACAGCTGGAATCATTTCTTGGACACATTGCGCATCGCTGGATTTCCATGCTTGGTGTAAACAGCGCATAGGATGGCCTTCCCACGAGAGGGCACCCGAGCAGCGAGGATTCAAAGCGACGACAGAGTGACGGGCGTTTGCAGTTCGGAAGCGGTGCACTATCGCACACACTTAATGTATCCGCTCTTGCAGTTGCTACGTCTGAACGACGTGCCGAGCGAAGGAATACAGAAGCCGCACCATCGCTGGATATCTGACAGCTGGAATCATTTCTTGGACACATTGCGCATCGCTGGATTTCCATGCTTGGTGTAAACAGTGCATAGAATGGCCTTCCCACGAGAGGGCACCGGAGCAGCGAGGATTCAAAGCGACGACAGAGTGACGGCAGTTTGCAGTTCGGCAGCGGTGCACTATCGCACACACCTAATGTATCCGCTCTTGCAGTTGCTACGTCTGAACGACGTGCCGAGCGAAGGAATACAGAAGCCGCACCATCGCTGGATATCTGACAGCTGGAATCATTTCTTGGACACATTGCGCATCGTTGGATTTCCATGCTTGGTGTAAACAGTGCATAGAATGGCCTTCCCACGAGAGGGCACCGGAGCAGCGAGGATTCAAAGCGACGACAGAGTCACGGGCGTTTGCAGTTCGTCAGCGGTGCACTATCGCACTGACCTAATGTATCCGATCTTGCAGTTGCTACGTCTGAACGACGTGCCGAGCGAAGGAATACAGAAGCCGCACCATCGCTGGACATCTGACAGCTGGAATCATTTCTTGGACACATTGCGCATCGCTGGATTTCCATGCTTGGTGTAAACAGCGCATAGGATGGCCTTCCCACGAGAGGGCACCGGAGCAGCGAGGATTCAAAGCGACGACAGAGTGACGGGCGTTTGCAGTTCGGAAGCGGTGCACTATCGCACACACCTAATGTATCCGCTCTGGCAGTTGCTACGTCTGAACGACGTGCTGAGCGAAGGAATACAGAAGCCGCACCATTGCTGGACATCTGACAGCTGGAATCATTTCTTGGGCACACTGCGCATCGCTGGATTTCCATGCTTGGTGTAAACAGCGCATAGAATGGCCTTCCCACGAGAGGGCACCGGAGCAGCGAGGATTCAAAGCGACGACAGAGTGACGGGCGTTTGCAGTTCGGCAGCGGTGCACTATCGCACACACCTAATGTATCCGCTCTTGCAGTTGCTACGTCTGAACGACATGCCGAGCGAAGGAATACAGAAGCCGCACCATCGCTGGACATCTGACAGTTGGAATCATTTCTTGGGCACACTGCGCATCGCTGGATTTCCATGCTTGGTGTAAACAGTGCATAGAATGGCCTTCCCACGAGAGGGCACCCGAGCAGCGAGGATTCAAAGCGACGGCAGAGTGACGGGCGTTTGCAGTTCGGAAGCGGTGCACTATCGCACACACCTAATGTATCCGCTCTTGCAGTTGCTACGTCTGAATGACGTGCCGAGCGAAGGAATACAGAAGCCGCACCATCGCTGGATATCTGACAGCTGGAATCATTTCTTGGACACACTGCGCATCGCTGGATTTCCATGCTTGGTGTAAACAGCGCATAGAATGGCCTTCCCACGAGAGGGCACCGGAGCAGCGAGGATTCAAAGCGACGACAGAGTGACGGGCGTTTGCAGTTCGGCAGCGGTGCACTATCCCACACACCTAATGTATCCGCTCTTGCAGTTGCTATGTCTGAACGACATGCCGAGCGAAGGAATACAGAAGCCGCACCATCGCTGGACATCTGACAGCTGGAATCATTTCTTGGGCACACTGCGCATCGCTGGATTTCCATGCTTGGTGTAAACAGTGCATAGAATGGCCTTCCCACGAGAGGGCACCCGAGCAGCGAGGATTCAAAGCGACGACAGAGTGACGGGCGTTTGCACTTCGGAAGCGGTGCACTATCGCACACACCTAATGTATCCGCTCTTGCAGTTGCTACGTCTGAATGACGTGCCGAGCGAAGGAATACAGAAGCCGCACCATCGCTGGATATCTGACAGCTGGAATAATTTCTTGGACACATTGCACATCGCTGGATTTCCATGCTTGGTGTAAACAGCGCATAGAATGGCCTTCCCACGAAAGGGCACCGGAGCAGCGAGGATTCAAAGCGACGACAGAGTCACGGGCGTTTGCAGTTCGGAAGCGGTGCACTATCGCACACACCTAATGTATCCGCTCTTGCAGTTGATACGTCTAAACGACGTGCCGAGCGAAGGAATACAGAAGCCGCACCATCGCTGGATATCTGACAGCTGGAATCATTTCTTGGACACATTGCGCATCGTTGGATTTCCATGCTTGGTGTAAACAGTGCATAGAATGGCCTTCCCACGAGAGGGCACCGGAGCAGCGAGGATTCAAAGCGACGACAGAGTCACGGGCGTTTGCAGTTCGTCAGCGGTGCACTATCGCACTGACCTAATGTATCCGATCTTGCAGTTGCTACGTCTGAACGACGTGCCGAGCGAAGGAATACAGAAGCCGCACCATCGCTGGACATCTGACAGCTGGAATCATTTCTTGGACACATTGCGCTTCGCTGGATTTCCATGCTTGGTGTAAACAGCGCATAGGATGGCCTTCCCACGAGAGGGCACCGGAGCAGCGAGGATTCAAAGCGACGACAGAGTGACGGGCGTTTGCAGTTCGGAAGCGGTGCACTTTCGCACACACCTAATGTATCCGCTCTGGCAGTTGCTACGTCTGAACGACGTGCTGAGCGAAGGAATACAGAAGCCGCACCATTGCTGGACATCTGACAGCTGGAATCATTTCTTGGGCACACTGCGCATCGCTGGATTTCCATGCTTGGTGTAAACAGCGCATAGAATGGCCTTCCCACGAGAGGGCACCGGAGCAGCGAGGATTCAAAGCGACGACAGAGTGACGGGCGTTTGCAGTTCGGCAGCGGTGCACTATCGCACACACCTAATGTATCCGCTCTTGCAGTTGCTACGTCTGAACGACATGCCGAGCAAAGGAATACAGAAGCCGCACCATCGCTGGACATCTGACAGCTGGAATCATTTCTTGGGCACACTGCGCATCGCTGGATTTCCATGCTTGGTGTAAACAGTGCATAGAATGGCCTTCCCACGAGAGGGCACCCGAGCAGCGAGGATTCAAAGCGACGACAGAGTGACGGGCGTTTGCAGTTCGGAAGCGGTGCACTATCGCACACACCTAATGTATCCGCTCTTGCAGTTGCTACGTCTGAATGACGTGCCGAGCGAAGGAATACAGAAGCCGCACCATCGCTGGATATCTGACAGCTGGAATCATTTCTTGGACACACTGCGCATCGCTGGATTTCCATGCTTGGTGTAAACAGCGCATAGAATGGCCTTCCCACGAGAGGGCACCGGAGCAGCGAGGATTCAAAGCGACGACAGAGTCACGGGCGTTTGCAGTTCGGAAGCGGTGCACTATCGCACACACCTAATGTATCCGCTCTTGCAGTTGCTACGTCTGAACGACATGCCGAGCGAAGGAATACAGAAGCCGCACCATCGCTGGACATCTGACAGCTGGAATCATTCCTTGGGCACACTGCGCATCGCTGGATTTCCATGCTTGGTGTAAACAGTGCATAGAATGGCCTTCCCACGAGAGGGCACCCGAGCAGCGAGGATTCAAAGCGACGACAGAGTGACGGGCGTTTGCACTTCGGAAGCGGTGCACTATCGCACACACCTAATGTATCCGCTCTTGCAGTTGCTACGTCTGAATGACGTGCCGAGCGAAGGAATACAGAAGCCGCACCATCGCTGGATATCTGACAGCTGGAATCATTTCTTGGACACATTGCACATCGCTGGATTTCCATGCTTGGTGTAAACAGCGCATAGAATGGCCTTCCCACGAAAGGGCACCGGAGCAGCGAGGATTCAAAGCGACGACAGAGTCACGGGCGTTTGCAGTTCGGAAGCGGTGCACTATCGCACACACCTAATGTATCCGCTCTTGCAGTTGCTACGTCTGAACGACGCGCCCATCGAAGGAATACAGAAGCCGCACCATCGCTGGATATCCGACAGCTGGAATAATTTCTTGGACACATTGTGCATCGCTGGATTTCCATGCTTGGTGTAAACAGCGCATAGGATGGCCTTCGCACGAGAGGGCACCGGAGCAGCGAGGATTCAAAGCGACGACAGAGTGTCGGGAGTTTGCAGTTCGGAAGCGGTGCACTATCGCACACACCTAATGTATCCGCTCTTGCAGTTGCTACGTCTGAACGACGTGCCGAGCGAAGGAATACAGAAGCCGCACCATCGCTGGACATCTGACAGCTGGAATCATTTCTTGGACACATTGCGCATCGCTGGATTTCCATGCTTGGTGTAAACAGCGCATACGATGGCCTTCCCACGAGAGGGCACCGGAGCAGCGAGGATTCAAAGCGACGACAGAGTGACGGGCGTTTGCAGTTCGGAAGCGGTGCACTATCGCACACACCTAATGTATCCGCTCTTGCAGTTGCTACGTCTGAACGACGTGCCGAGCGAAGGAATACAGAAGCCGCACCATCGCTGGACATCTGACAGCTGGAATCATTTCTTGGACACATTGCGCATCGCTGGATTTCCATGCTTGGTGTAAACAGCGCATAGGATGGCCTTCCCACGAGAGGGCACCCGACCAGCGAGGATTCAAAGCGACGACAGAGTGACGGGCGTTTGCAGTTCGGAAGCGGTGCACTATCGCACACACCTAATGTATCCGCTCTTGCAGTTGCTACGTCTGAACGACGTGCCGAGCGAAGGAATACAGAAGCCGCACCATCGCTGGATATCTGACAGCTGGAATCATTTCTTGGACACATTGCGCATCGCTGGATTTCCATGCTTGGTGTAAACAGTGCATATAATGGCCTTTTCACGAGAGGGCACCGGAGCAGCGAGGATTCAAAGCGACGACAGAGTGACGGCAGTTTGCAGTTCGGCAGCGGTGCACTGTCGCACACACCTAATGTATCCGCTCTTGCAGTTGCTACGTCTGAACGACGTGCCGAGCGAAGGAATACAGAAGCCGCACCATCGCTGGATATCTGACAGCTGGAATCATTTTTTGGACACATTGCGCATCGTTGGATTTCCATGCTTGGTGTAAACAGTGCATAGAATGGCCTTCCCACGAGAGGGCACCGGAGCAGCAAGGATTCAAAGCGACGACAGAGTCACGGGCGTTTGCAGTTCGTCAGCGGTGCACTATCGCACTCACCTAATGTATCCGATCTTGCAGTTGCTACGTTTGAACGACGTGCCGAGCGAAGGAATACAGAAGCCGCACCATCGCTGGACATCTGACAGCTGGAATCATTTCTTGGACACATTGCGCATCGCTGGATTTCCATGCTTGGTGTAAACAGCGCATAGGATGGCCTTCCCACGAGAGGGCACCGGAGCAGCGAGGATTCAAAGCGACGACAGAGTGACGGGCGTTTGCAGTTCGGAAGCGGTGCACTATCGCACACACCTAATGTATCCGCTCTGGCAGTTGCTACGTCTGAACGACGTGCTGAGCGAAGGAATACAGAAGCCGCACCATTGCTGGACATCTGACAGCTGGAATCATTTCTTGGACACACTGCGCATCGCTGGATTTCCATGCTTGGTGTAAACAGCGCATAGAATGGCCTTCCCACGAGAGGGCACCGGAGCAGCGAGGATTCAAAGCGACGACAGAGTGACGGGCGTTTGCAGTTCGGCAGCGGTGCACTATCGCACACACCTAATGTATCCGCTCTTGCAGTTGCTACGTCTGAACGACATGCCGAGCGAAGGAATACCGAAGCCGCACCATCGCTGGACATCTGACAGCTGGAATCATTTCTTGGGCACACTGCGCATCGCTGGATTTCCATGCTTGGTGTAAACAGTGCATAGGATGGCCTTCCCACGAGGGGGCACCCTAGCAGCGAGGATTCAAAGCGGCGACAGAGTGACGGGCGTTAGCAGTTCGGAAGCGGTGCACTATCGCACACACCTAATGTATCCGCTCTTGCAGTTGCTACGTCTGAACGACGCGCCCATCGAAGGAATACAGAAGCCGCACCATCGCTGGATATCCGACAGCTGGAATAATTTCTTGGACACATTGCGCATCGCTGGATTTCCATGATTGGTGTAAACAGCGCATAGGATGGCCTTCCCACGAGAGGGCACCGGAGCAGCGAGGATTCAAAGCGACGACAGAGTGTAGGGAGTTTGCAGTTCGGAAGCGGTGCACTATCGCACACACCTAATGTATCCGCTCTTGCAGTTGCTACGTCTGAACGACGTGCCGAGCGAAGGAATACAGAAGCCGCACCACCGCTGGACATCTGACAGCTGGAATCATTTCTTGGACACATTGCGCATCGCTGGATTTCCATGCTTGGTGTAAACAGCGCATACGAAGGCCTTCCCACGAGAGGGCACCGGAGCAGCGAGGATTCAAAGCGACGACAGAGTGACGGGCGTTTGCAGTTCGGCAGCGGTGCACTATCGCACACACCTAATGTATCCGCTCTTGCAGTTGCTACGTCTGAACGACGTGCCGAGCGAAGGAATACAGAAGCCGCATCATCGCTGGACATCTGACAGCTGGAATCATTTCTTGGACACATTGCGCATCGCTGGATTTCCATGCTTGGTGTAAACAGCGCACAGGGTGGCCTTCCCACTAGAGGGAACCCGAGCAGCGAGGATTCAAAGCGACGACAGAGTGACGGGCGTTTGCAGTTCGGAAGCGGTGCACTATCGCACACACCTAATGTATCCGCTCTTGCAGTTGCTACGTCTGAACGACGTGCCGAGGGAAGGAATACAGAAGCCGCACCATCGCTGGATATCTGACAGCTGGAATCATTTCTTGGACACATTGCGCATCGCTGGATTTCCATGCTTGGTGTAAACAGTGCATAGAATGGCCTTCCCACGAGAGGGCACCGGAGCAGCGAGGATTCAAAGCGACGACAGAGTGTCGGGAGTTTGCAGTTCGGAAGCGGTGCACTATCGCACACACCTAATGTTTCCGCTCTTGCAGTTGCTACGTCTGAACGACGTGCCGAGCGAAGGAATACAGAAGCCGCACCATCGCTGGACATCTGACAGCTGGAATCATTTCTTGGACACATTGCGCATCGCTGGATTTCCATGCTTGGTGTAAACAGCGCATACGATGGTCTTCCCACGAGAGGGCACCGGAGCAGCGAGGATTCAAAGCGACGACAGAGTGACGGGCGTTTGCAGTTCGGAAGCGGTGCACTATCGCACACACCTAATGTATCCGCTCTTGCAGTTGCTACGTCTGAACGACGTGCCGAGCGAAGGAATACAGAAGCCGCACCATCATGGACATCTGACAGCTGGAATCATTTCTTGGACACATTGCGCATCGCTGGATTTCCATGCTTGGTGTAAACAGCGCATAGGATGGCCTTCCCACGAGAGGGCACCCGAGCAGCGAGGATTCAAAGCGACGACAGAGTGACGGGCGTTTGCAGTTCGGAAGCGGTGCACTATCGCACACACCTAATGTATCCGCTCTTGCAGTTGCTACGTCTGAACGACGTGCCGAGCGAAGGAATACAGAAGCCGCACCATCGCTGGATATCTGACAGCTGGAATCATTTCTTGGACACATTGCGCATCGCTGGATTTCCATGCTTGGTGTAAACAGTGCATAGAATGGCCTTCCCACGAGAGGGCACCGGAGCAGCGAGGATTCAAAGCGACGACAGAGTGACGGCAGTTTGCAGTTCGGCAGCGGTGCACTATCGCACACACCTAATGTATCCGCTCTTGCAGTTGCTACGTCTGAACGACGTGCCGAGCGAAGGAATACAGAAGCCGCACCATCGCTGGATATCTGACAGCTGGAATCATTTCTTGGACACATTGCGCATCGTTGGATTTCCATGCTTGGTGTAAACAGTGCATAGAATGGCCTTCCCACGAGAGGGCACCGGAGCAGCGAGGATTCAAAGCGACGACAGAGTCACGGGCGTTTGCAGTTCGTCAGCGGTGCACTATCGCACTGACCTAATGTATCCGATCTTGCAGTTGCTACGTCTGAACGACGTGCCGAGCGAAGGAATACAGAAGCCGCACCATCGCTGGACATCTGACAGCTGGAATCATTTCTTGGACACATTGCGCATCGCTGGATTTCCATGCTTGGTGTAAACAGCGCATAGGATGGCCTTCCCACGAGAGGGCACCGGAGCAGCGAGGATTCAAAGCGACGACAGAGTGACGGGCGTTTGCAGTTCGGAAGCGGTGCACTATCGCACACACCTAATGTATCCGCTCTGGCAGTTGCTACGTCTGAACGACGTGCTGAGCGAAGGAATACAGAAGCCGCACCATTGCTGGACATCTGACAGCTGGAATCATTTCTTGGGCACACTGCGCATCGCTGGATTTCCATGCTTGGTGTAAACAGCGCATAGAATGGCCTTCCCACGAGAGGGCACCGGAGCAGCGAGGATTCAAAGCGACGACAGAGTGACGGGCGTTTGCAGTTCGGCAGCGGTGCACTATCGCACACACCTAATGTATCCGCTCTTGCAGTTGCTACGTCTGAACGACATGCCGAGCGAAGGAATACAGAAGCCGCACCATCGCTGGACATCTGACAGTTGGAATCATTTCTTGGGCACACTGCGCATCGCTGGATTTCCATGCTTGGTGTAAACAGTGCATAGAATGGCCTTCCCACGAGAGGGCACCCGAGCAGCGAGGATTCAAAGCGACGGCAGAGTGACGGGCGTTTGCAGTTCGGAAGCGGTGCACTATCGCACACACCTAATGTATCCGCTCTTGCAGTTGCTACGTCTGAATGACGTGCCGAGCGAAGGAATACAGAAGCCGCACCATCGCTGGATATCTGACAGCTGGAATCATTTCTTGGACACACTGCGCATCGCTGGATTTCCATGCTTGGTGTAAACAGCGCATAGAATGGCCTTCCCACGAGAGGGCACCGGAGCAGCGAGGATTCAAAGCGACGACAGAGTGACGGGCGTTTGCAGTTCGGCAGCGGTGCACTATCCCACACACCTAATGTATCCGCTCTTGCAGTTGCTATGTCTGAACGACATGCCGAGCGAAGGAATACAGAAGCCGCACCATCGCTGGACATCTGACAGCTGGAATCATTTCTTGGGCACACTGCGCATCGCTGGATTTCCATGCTTGGTGTAAACAGTGCATAGAATGGCCTTCCCACGAGAGGGCACCCGAGCAGCGAGGATTCAAAGCGACGACAGAGTGACGGGCGTTTGCACTTCGGAAGCGGTGCACTATCGCACACACCTAATGTATCCGCTCTTGCAGTTGCTACGTCTGAATGACGTGCCGAGCGAAGGAATACAGAAGCCGCACCATCGCTGGATATCTGACAGCTGGAATAATTTCTTGGACACATTGCACATCGCTGGATTTCCATGCTTGGTGTAAACAGCGCATAGAATGGCCTTCCCACGAAAGGGCACCGGAGCAGCGAGGATTCAAAGCGACGACAGAGTCACGGGCGTTTGCAGTTCGGAAGCGGTGCACTATCGCACACACCTAATGTATCCGCTCTTGCAGTTGATACGTCTAAACGACGTGCCGAGCGAAGGAATACAGAAGCCGCACCATCGCTGGATATCTGACAGCTGGAATCATTTCTTGGACACATTGCGCATCGTTGGATTTCCATGCTTGGTGTAAACAGTGCATAGAATGGCCTTCCCACGAGAGGGCACCGGAGCAGCGAGGATTCAAAGCGACGACAGAGTCACGGGCGTTTGCAGTTCGTCAGCGGTGCACTATCGCACTGACCTAATGTATCCGATCTTGCAGTTGCTACGTCTGAACGACGTGCCGAGCGAAGGAATACAGAAGCCGCACCATCGCTGGACATCTGACAGCTGGAATCATTTCTTGGACACATTGCGCTTCGCTGGATTTCCATGCTTGGTGTAAACAGCGCATAGGATGGCCTTCCCACGAGAGGGCACCGGAGCAGCGAGGATTCAAAGCGACGACAGAGTGACGGGCGTTTGCAGTTCGGAAGCGGTGCACTTTCGCACACACCTAATGTATCCGCTCTGGCAGTTGCTACGTCTGAACGACGTGCTGAGCGAAGGAATACAGAAGCCGCACCATTGCTGGACATCTGACAGCTGGAATCATTTCTTGGGCACACTGCGCATCGCTGGATTTCCATGCTTGGTGTAAACAGCGCATAGAATGGCCTTCCCACGAGAGGGCACCGGAGCAGCGAGGATTCAAAGCGACGACAGAGTGACGGGCGTTTACAGTTCGGCAGCGGTGCACTATCGCACACACCTAATGTATCCGCTCTTGCAGTTGCTACGTCTGAACGACATGCCGAGCAAAGGAATACAGAAGCCGCACCATCGCTGGACATCTGACAGCTGGAATCATTTCTTGGGCACACTGCGCATCGCTGGATTTCCATGCTTGGTGTAAACAGTGCATAGAATGGCCTTCCCACGAGAGGGCACCCGAGCAGCGAGGATTCAAAGCGACGACAGAGTGACGGGCGTTTGCAGTTCGGAAGCGGTGCACTATCGCACACACCTAATGTATCCGCTCTTGCAGTTGCTACGTCTGAATGACGTGCCGAGCGAAGGAATACAGAAGCCGCACCATCGCTGGATATCTGACAGCTGGAATCATTTCTTGGACACACTGCGCATCGCTGGATTTCCATGCTTGGTGTAAACAGCGCATAGAATGGCCTTCCCACGAGAGGGCACCGGAGCAGCGAGGATTCAAAGCGACGACAGAGTCACGGGCGTTTGCAGTTCGGAAGCGGTGCACTATCGCACACACCTAATGTATCCGCTCTTGCAGTTGCTACGTCTGAACGACATGCCGAGCGAAGGAATACAGAAGCCGCACCATCGCTGGACATCTGACAGCTGGAATCATTCCTTGGGCACACTGCGCATCGCTGGATTTCCATGCTTGGTGTAAACAGTGCATAGAATGGCCTTCCCACGAGAGGGCACCCGAGCAGCGAGGATTCAAAGCGACGACAGAGTGACGGGCGTTTGCACTTCGGAAGCGGTGCACTATCGCACACACCTAATGTATCCGCTCTTGCAGTTGCTACGTCTGAATGACGTGCCGAGCGAAGGAATACAGAAGCCGCACCATCGCTGGATATCTGACAGCTGGAATCATTTCTTGGACACATTGCACATCGCTGGATTTCCATGCTTGGTGTAAACAGCGCATAGAATGGCCTTCCCACGAAAGGGCACCGGAGCAGCGAGGATTCAAAGCGACGACAGAGTCACGGGCGTTTGCAGTTCGGAAGCGGTGCACTATCGCACACACCTAATGTATCCGCTCTTGCAGTTGCTACGTCTGAACGACGCGCCCATCGAAGGAATACAGAAGCCGCACCATCGCTGGATATCCGACAGCTGGAATAATTTCTTGGACACATTGTGCATCGCTGGATTTCCATGCTTGGTGTAAACAGCGCATAGGATGGCCTTCGCACGAGAGGGCACCGGAGCAGCGAGGATTCAAAGCGACGACAGAGTGTCGGGAGTTTGCAGTTCGGAAGCGGTGCACTATCGCACACACCTAATGTATCCGCTCTTGCAGTTGCTACGTCTGAACGACGTGCCGAGCGAAGGAATACAGAAGCCGCACCATCGCTGGACATCTGACAGCTGGAATCATTTCTTGGACACATTGCGCATCGCTGGATTTCCATGCTTGGTGTAAACAGCGCATACGATGGCCTTCCCACGAGAGGGCACCGGAGCAGCGAGGATTCAAAGCGACGACAGAGTGACGGGCGTTTGCAGTTCGGAAGCGGTGCACTATCGCACACACCTAATGTATCCGCTCTTGCAGTTGCTACGTCTGAACGACGTGCCGAGCGAAGGAATACAGAAGCCGCACCATCGCTGGACATCTGACAGCTGGAATCATTTCTTGGACACATTGCGCATCGCTGGATTTCCATGCTTGGTGTAAACAGCGCATAGGATGGCCTTCCCACGAGAGGGCACCCGACCAGCGAGGATTCAAAGCGACGACAGAGTGACGGGCGTTTGCAGTTCGGAAGCGGTGCACTATCGCACACACCTAATGTATCCGCTCTTGCAGTTGCTACGTCTGAACGACGTGCCGAGCGAAGGAATACAGAAGCCGCACCATCGCTGGATATCTGACAGCTGGAATCATTTCTTGGACACATTGCGCATCGCTGGATTTCCATGCTTGGTGTAAACAGTGCATATAATGGCCTTTTCACGAGAGGGCACCGGAGCAGCGAGGATTCAAAGCGACGACAGAGTGACGGCAGTTTGCAGTTCGGCAGCGGTGCACTGTCGCACACACCTAATGTATCCGCTCTTGCAGTTGCTACGTCTGAACGACGTGCCGAGCGAAGGAATACAGAAGCCGCACCATCGCTGGATATCTGACAGCTGGAATCATTTTTTGGACACATTGCGCATCGTTGGATTTCCATGCTTGGTGTAAACAGTGCATAGAATGGCCTTCCCACGAGAGGGCACCGGAGCAGCAAGGATTCAAAGCGACGACAGAGTCACGGGCGTTTGCAGTTCGTCAGCGGTGCACTATCGCACTCACCTAATGTATCCGATCTTGCAGTTGCTACGTTTGAACGACGTGCCGAGCGAAGGAATACAGAAGCCGCACCATCGCTGGACATCTGACAGCTGGAATCATTTCTTGGACACATTGCGCATCGCTGGATTTCCATGCTTGGTGTAAACAGCGCATAGGATGGCCTTCCCACGAGAGGGCACCGGAGCAGCGAGGATTCAAAGCGACGACAGAGTGACGGGCGTTTGCAGTTCGGAAGCGGTGCACTATCGCACACACCTAATGTATCCGCTCTGGCAGTTGCTACGTCTGAACGACGTGCTGAGCGAAGGAATACAGAAGCCGCACCATTGCTGGACATCTGACAGCTGGAATCATTTCTTGGACACACTGCGCATCGCTGGATTTCCATGCTTGGTGTAAACAGCGCATAGAATGGCCTTCCCACGAGAGGGCACCGGAGCAGCGAGGATTCAAAGCGACGACAGAGTGACGGGCGTTTGCAGTTCGGCAGCGGTGCACTATCGCACACACCTAATGTATCCGCTCTTGCAGTTGCTACGTCTGAACGACATGCCGAGCGAAGGAATACCGAAGCCGCACCATCGCTGGACATCTGACAGCTGGAATCATTTCTTGGGCACACTGCGCATCGCTGGATTTCCATGCTTGGTGTAAACAGTGCATAGGATGGCCTTCCCACGAGGGGGCACCCTAGCAGCGAGGATTCAAAGCGGCGACAGAGTGACGGGCGTTAGCAGTTCGGAAGCGGTGCACTATCGCACACACCTAATGTATCCGCTCTTGCAGTTGCTACGTCTGAACGACGCGCCCATCGAAGGAATACAGAAGCCGCACCATCGCTGGATATCCGACAGCTGGAATAATTTCTTGGACACATTGCGCATCGCTGGATTTCCATGATTGGTGTAAACAGCGCATAGGATGGCCTTCCCACGAGAGGGCACCGGAGCAGCGAGGATTCAAAGCGACGACAGAGTGTAGGGAGTTTGCAGTTCGGAAGCGGTGCACTATCGCACACACCTAATGTATCCGCTCTTGCAGTTGCTACGTCTGAACGACGTGCCGAGCGAAGGAATACAGAAGCCGCACCATCGCTGGACATCTGACAGCTGGAATCATTTCTTGGACACATTGCGCATCGCTGGATTTCCATGCTTGGTGTAAACAGCGCATACGAAGGCCTTCCCACGAGAGGGCACCGGAGCAGCGAGGATTCAAAGCGACGACAGAGTGACGGGCGTTTGCAGTTCGGCAGCGGTGCACTATCGCACACACCTAATGTATCCGCTCTTGCAGTTGCTACGTCTGAACGACGTGCCGAGCGAAGGAATACAGAAGCCGCACCATCGCTGGACATCTGACAGCTGGAATCATTTCTTGGACACATTGCGCATCGCTGGATTTCCATGCTTGGTGTAAACAGCGCATAGGGTGGCCTTCCCACTAGAGGGCACCCGAGCAGCGAGGATTCAAAGCGACGACAGAGTAACGGGCGTTTGCAGTTCGGAAGCGGTGCACTATCGCACACACCTAATGTATCCGCTCTTGCAGTTGCTACGTCTGAACGACGTGCCGAGGGAAGGAATACAGAAGCCGCACCATCGCTGGATATCTGACAGCTGGAATCATTTCTTGGACACATTGCGCATCGCTGGATTTCCATGCTTGGTGTAAACAGTGCATAGAATGGCCTTCCCACGAGAGGGCACCGGAGCAGCGAGGATTCAAAGCGACGACAGAGTGACGGGCGTTTGCAGTTCGGCAGCGGTGCACTATCGCACACACCTAATGTATCCGCTCTTGCAGTTGCTACGTCTGAACGACGTGCCGATCGAAGGAATACAGAATCCGCACCATCGCTGGACATATGACAGCTGGAATAATTTCTTGGGCACACTGCGCATCGCTGGATTTCCATGCTTGGTGTAAACAGTGCATAGAATGGCCTTCCCACGAGAGGGCACCGGAGCAGCGAGGATTTATAGCGACGACAGAGTGATGGGCGTTTGCAGTTCGGCAGCGGTGCACTATCGCACACACCTAATGTATCTGCTCTTGCAGTTGCTACGTCTGAACGACGTGCCGATCGAAGGAATACAGAAGCCGCACCATCGCAGGACATCTGACAGCTGGAATAATTTCTTGGACACACTGCGCATCGCTGGATTTCCTTGCTTGGTGTAAACAGTGCATAGAATGGCCTTCCCACGAGAGGGCACCGGAGCAGCGAGGATTCAAAGCGACGACAGAGTGACGGGCGTTTGCAGTTCGGAAGCGGTGCACTATCGCACACACCTAATGTATCCGCTCTTGCAGTTGCTACGTCTGAACGACGTGCCGAGCGAAGGAATACAGAAGCCGCACCATCGCTGGACATCTGACAGCTGGAATCATTTCTTGGACACATTGCGCATCGCTGGATTTCCATGCTTGGTGTAAACAGCGCATAGGATGGCCTTCCCACGAGAGGGCACCCGACCAGCGAGGATTCAAAGCGACGACAGAGTGACGGGCGTTTGCAGTTCGGAAGCGGTGCACTATCGCACACACCTAATGTATCCGCTCTTGCAGTTGCTACGTCTGAACGACGTGCCGAGCGAAGGAATACAGAAGCCGCACCATCGCTGGATATCTGACAGCTGGAATCATTTCTTGGACACATTGCGCATCGCTGGATTTCCATGCTTGGTGTAAACAGTGCATATAATGGCCTTTTCACGAGAGGGCACCGGAGCAGCGAGGATTCAAAGCGACGACAGAGTGACGGCAGTTTGCAGTTCGGCAGCGGTGCACTGTCGCACACACCTAATGTATCCGCTCTTGCAGTTGCTACGTCTGAACGACGTGCCGAGCGAAGGAATACAGAAGCCGCACCATCGCTGGATATCTGACAGCTGGAATCATTTTTTGGACACATTGCGCATCGTTGGATTTCCATGCTTGGTGTAAACAGTGCATAGAATGGCCTTCCCACGAGAGGGCACCGGAGCAGCAAGGATTCAAAGCGACGACAGAGTCACGGGCGTTTGCAGTTCGTCAGCGGTGCACTATCGCACTCACCTAATGTATCCGATCTTGCAGTTGCTACGTTTGAACGACGTGCCGAGCGAAGGAATACAGAAGCCGCACCATCGCTGGACATCTGACAGCTGGAATCATTTCTTGGACACATTGCGCATCGCTGGATTTCCATGCTTGGTGTAAACAGCGCATAGGATGGCCTTCCCACGAGAGGGCACCGGAGCAGCGAGGATTCAAAGCGACGACAGAGTGACGGGCGTTTGCAGTTCGGAAGCGGTGCACTATCGCACACACCTAATGTATCCGCTCTGGCAGTTGCTACGTCTGAACGACGTGCTGAGCGAAGGAATACAGAAGCCGCACCATTGCTGGACATCTGACAGCTGGAATCATTTCTTGGACACACTGCGCATCGCTGGATTTCCATGCTTGGTGTAAACAGCGCATAGAATGGCCTTCCCACGAGAGGGCACCGGAGCAGCGAGGATTCAAAGCGACGACAGAGTGACGGGCGTTTGCAGTTCGGCAGCGGTGCACTATCGCACACACCTAATGTATCCGCTCTTGCAGTTGCTACGTCTGAACGACATGCCGAGCGAAGGAATACCGAAGCCGCACCATCGCTGGACATCTGACAGCTGGAATCATTTCTTGGGCACACTGCGCATCGCTGGATTTCCATGCTTGGTGTAAACAGTGCATAGGATGGCCTTCCCACGAGGGGGCACCCTAGCAGCGAGGATTCAAAGCGGCGACAGAGTGACGGGCGTTAGCAGTTCGGAAGCGGTGCACTATCGCACACACCTAATGTATCCGCTCTTGCAGTTGCTACGTCTGAACGACGCGCCCATCGAAGGAATACAGAAGCCGCACCATCGCTGGATATCCGACAGCTGGAATAATTTCTTGGACACATTGCGCATCGCTGGATTTCCATGATTGGTGTAAACAGCGCATAGGATGGCCTTCCCACGAGAGGGCACCGGAGCAGCGAGGATTCAAAGCGACGACAGAGTGTAGGGAGTTTGCAGTTCGGAAGCGGTGCACTATCGCACACACCTAATGTATCCGCTCTTGCAGTTGCTACGTCTGAACGACGTGCCGAGCGAAGGAATACAGAAGCCGCACCATCGCTGGACATCTGACAGCTGGAATCATTTCTTGGACACATTGCGCATCGCTGGATTTCCATGCTTGGTGTAAACAGCGCATACGAAGGCCTTCCCACGAGAGGGCACCGGAGCAGCGAGGATTCAAAGCGACGACAGAGTGACGGGCGTTTGCAGTTCGGCAGCGGTGCACTATCGCACACACCTAATGTATCCGCTCTTGCAGTTGCTACGTCTGAACGACGTGCCGAGCGAAGGAATACAGAAGCCGCACCATCGCTGGACATCTGACAGCTGGAATCATTTCTTGGACACATTGCGCATCGCTGGATTTCCATGCTTGGTGTAAACAGCGCATAGGGTGGCCTTCCCACTAGAGGGCACCCGAGCAGCGAGGATTCAAAGCGACGACAGAGTAACGGGCGTTTGCAGTTCGGAAGCGGTGCACTATCGCACACACCTAATGTATCCGCTCTTGCAGTTGCTACGTCTGAACGACGTGCCGAGGGAAGGAATACAGAAGCCGCACCATCGCTGGATATCTGACAGCTGGAATCATTTCTTGGACACATTGCGCATCGCTGGATTTCCATGCTTGGTGTAAACAGTGCATAGAATGGCCTTCCCACGAGAGGGCACCGGAGCAGCGAGGATTCAAAGCGACGACAGAGTGACGGGCGTTTGCAGTTCGGCAGCGGTGCACTATCGCACACACCTAATGTATCCGCTCTTGCAGTTGCTACGTCTGAACGACGTGCCGATCGAAGGAATACAGAATCCGCACCATCGCTGGACATATGACAGCTGGAATAATTTCTTGGGCACACTGCGCATCGCTGGATTTCCATGCTTGGTGTAAACAGTGCATAGAATGGCCTTCCCACGAGAGGGCACCGGAGCAGCGAGGATTTATAGCGACGACAGAGTGATGGGCGTTTGCAGTTCGGCAGCGGTGCACTATCGCACACACCTAATGTATCTGCTCTTGCAGTTGCTACGTCTGAACGACGTGCCGATCGAAGGAATACAGAAGCCGCACCATCGCAGGACATCTGACAGCTGGAATAATTTCTTGGACACACTGCGCATCGCTGGATTTCCTTGCTTGGTGTAAACAGTGCATAGAATGGCCTTCCCACGAGAGGGCACCGGAGCAGCGAGGATTCAAAGCGACGACAGAGTGACGGGCGTTTGCAGTTCGGCAGCGGTGCACTATCGCACACACCTAATGTATCCGCTCTTGCAGTTGCTACGTCTGAACGACGTGCCGAGCGAAGGAATACAGAAGCCGCACCATCGCTGGACATCTGACAGCTGGAATCATTTCTTGGACACATTGCGCATCGCTGGATTTCCATGCTTGGTGTAAACAGCGCATAGAATGGCCTTCCCACGAAAGGGCACCGGAGCAGCGAGGATTCAAAGCGACGACAGAGTGACGGGCGTTTGCAGTTCGGCAGCGGTGCACTATCGCACACACCTAATGTATCCGCTCTTGCAGTTGCTACGTCTGAATGACGTGCCGAGCGAAGGAATACAGATGCCGCACCATTGCTGGATATCTGACAGCTGGAATCATTTCTTGGACACATTGGACATCGCTGGATTTCCATGCTTGGTGTAAACAGCGCATAGAATGGCCTTCCCACGAAAGGGCACCGGAGCAGCGAGGATTCAAAGCGACGACAGAGTCACGGGCGTTTGCAGTTCGGAAGCGGTGCACTATCGCACACACCTATTGTATCCGCTCTTGCAGTTGCAACGTCTGAACGACGCGCCCATCGAAGGAATACTGAAGCCGCACCATCGCTGGATATCCGACAGCTGGAATAATTTCTTGGACACATTGTGCATCGCTGGATTTCCATGCTTGGTGTAAACAGCGCATAGGATGGCCTTCGCACGAGAGGGCACCGGAGCAGCGAGGATTCAAAGCGACGACAGAGTGTCGGGAGTTTGCAGTTTGGAAGCGGTGCACTATCGCACACACCTAATGTATCCGCTCTTGCAGTTGCTACGTCTGAACGACGTGCCGAGCGAAGGAATACAGAAGCCGCACCATCGCTGGACATCTGACAGCTGGAATCATTTCTTGGACACATTGCGCATCGCTGGATTTCCATGCTTGGTGTAAACAGCGCATACGATGGCCTTCCCACGAGAGGGCACCGGAGCAGCGAGGATTCAAAGCGACGACAGAGTGACGGGCGTTTGCAGTTCGGAAGCGGTGCACTATCGCACACACCTAATGTATCCGCTCTTGCAGTTGCTACGTCTGAACGACGTGCCGAGCGGAGGAATACAGAAGCCGCACCATCGCTGGACATCTGACAGCTGGAATCATTTCTTGAACACATTGCGCATCGCTGGATTTCAATGCTTGGTGTAAACAGCGCATAGGATGGCCTTCCCACGAGAGGGCACCCGAGCAGCGAGGATTCAAAGCGACGACAGAGTGACGGGCGTTTGCAGTTCGGAAGCGGTGCACTATCGCACACACCTAATGTATCCGCTCTTGCAGTTGCTACGTCTGAACGACGTGCCGAGCGAAGGAATACAGAAGCCGCACCATCGCTGGATATCTGACAGCTGGAATCATTTCTTGGACACATTGCGCATCGCTGGATTTCCATGCTTGGTGTAAACAGTGCATATAATGGCCTTTTCACGAGAGGGCACCGGAGCAGCGAGGATTCAAAGCGACGACAGAGTGACGGCAGTTTGCAGTTCGGCAGCGTTGCACTATCGCACACACCTAATGTATCCGCTCTTGCAGTTGCTACGTCTGAACGACGTGCCGAGCGAAGGAATACAGAAGCCGCACCATCGCTGGATATCTGACAGCTGGAGTCATTTCTTGGACACATTGCGCATCGTTGGATTTCCATGCTTGGTGTAAACAGTGCATAGAATGGCCTTCCCACGAGAGGGCACCGGAGCAGCGAGGATTCAAAGCGACGACAGAGTCACGGGCGTTTGCAGTTCGTCAGCGGTGCACTATCGCACTCACCTAATGTATCCGATCTTGCAGTTGCTACGTCTGAACGACGTGCCGAGCGAAGGAATACAGAAGCCGCACCATCGCTGGACATCTGACAGCTGGAATCATTTCTTGGACACATTGCGCATCGCTGGATTTCCATGCTTGGTGTACACAGCGCATAGGATGGCCTTCCCACGAGAGGGCACCGGAGCAGCGAGGATTCAAAGCGACGACAGAGTGACGGGCGTTTGCAGTTCGGAAGCGGTGCACTATCGCACACACCTAATGTATCCGCTCTTGCAGTTGCTACGTCTGAACGACATGCCGAGCGAAGGAATACCGAAGCCGCACCATCGCTGGACATCTGACAGCTGGAATCATTTCTTGGACACATTGCGCATCGCTGGATTTCCATGCTTGGTGTAAACAGCGCATAGGGTGGCCTTCCCACTAGAGGGCACCCGAGCAGCGAGGATTCAAAGCGACGACAGAGTGACGGGCGTTTGCAGTTCGGAAGCGGTGCACTATCGCACACACCTAATGTATCCGCTCTTGCAGTTGCTACGTCTGAACGACGTGCCGAGAGAAGGAATACAGAAGCCGCACCATCGCTGGATATCTGACAGCTGGAATCATTTCTTGGACACATTGCGCATCGCTGGATTTCCATGCTTGGTGTAAACAGTGCATAGAATGGCCTTCCCACGAGAGGGCACCGGAGCAGCGAGGATTCAAAGCGACGACAGAGTGACGGGCGTTTGCAGTTCGGCAGCGGTGCACTATCGCACACACCTAATGTATCCGCTCTTGCAGTTGCTACGTCTGAACGACGTGCCGAGCGAAGGAATACCGAAGCCGCACCATCGCTGGACATCTGACAGCTGGAATCATTTCTTGGACACATTGCGCATCGCTGGATTTCCATGCTTGGTGTAAACAGCGCATAGAACGGCCTTCCCACGAAAGGGCACCGGAGCAGCGAGGATTCAAAGCGACGACAGAGTGACGGGCGTTTGCAGTTCGGCAGCGGTGCACTATCGCACACACCTAATGTATCCGCTCTTGCAGTTGCTACGTCTGAACGACGTGCCGATCGAAGGAATACAGAATCCGCACCATCGCTGGACATCTGACAGCTGGAATAATTTCTTGGGCACACTGCGCATCGCTGGATTTCCATGCTTGGTGTAAACAGTGCATAGAATGGCCTTCCCACGAGAGGGCACCGGAGCAGCGAGGATTTAAAGCGACGACAGAGTGATGGGCGTTTGCAGTTCGGCAGCGGTGCACTATCGCACACACCTAATGTATCCGCTCTTGCAGTTGCTACGTCTGAACGACGTGCCGATCGAAGGAATACAGAAGCCGCACCATCGCTGGACATCTGACAGCTGGAATAATTTCTTGGACACACTGCGCATCGCTGGATTTCCTTGCTTGGTGTAAACAGTGCATAGAATGGCCTTCCCACGAGAGGGCACCGGAGCAGCGAGGATTTAAAGCGACGACAGAGTGACGGCCGTTTGCAGTTCGGCAGCGGTGCACTATCGCACACACCTAATGTATCCGCTCTTGCAGTTGATACGTCTGAACGACGTGCCGAGCGAAGGACTACAGAAGCCGCACCATCGCTGGACATCTGACAGCTGGAATCATTTCTTGGATACATTGCGCATCGCTGGATTTCCATGCTTGGTGTAAACAGCGCATAGGATGGCCTTCCCACGAGAGGGCACCGGAGCAGCGAGGATTCAAAGCGACGACAGAGTGACGGGCGTTTGCAGTTCGGAAGCGGTGCACTATCGCACACACCTAATGTATCCGCTCTTGCAGTTGCTACGTCTGAACGACGTGCCGAGGGGAGGAATACAGAAGCCGCACCATCGCTGGACATCTGACAGCTGGAATCATTTCTTGGATACATTGCGCATCGCTGGATTTCCATGCTTGGTGTAAACAGCGCATAGGATGGCCTTCCCACGAGAGGGCACCGGAGCAGCGAGGATTCAAAGCGACGACAGAGTGACGGGCGTTTGCAGTTCGGAAGCGGTGCACTATCGCACACACCTAATGTATCCGCTCTTGCAGTTGCTACGTCTGAACGACGTGCCGAGCGAAGGAATACAGAAGCCGCACCATCGCTGGACATCTGACAGCTGGAATCATTTCTTGGGCACACTGCGCATCGCTGGATTTCCATGCTTGGTGTAAACAGTGCATAGAATGGCCTTCCCACGAGAGGGCACCCGAGCAGCGAGGATTCAAAGCGACGACAGAGTGACGGGCGTTTGCAGTTCGGCAGCGGTGCACTATCGCACACACCTAATGTATCCGCTCTTGCAGTTGCTACGTCTGAACGACGTGCCGATCGAAGGAATACAGAAGCCGCACCATCGCTGGACATCTGACAGCTGGAATAATTTCTTGGACACACTGCGCATCGCTGGATTTCCATGCTTGGTGTAAACAGTGCATAGAATGGCCTTCCCATGAGAGGGCACCGGAGCAGCGAGGATTTAAAGCGACGACAGAGTGACGGGCGTTTGCAGTTCGGCAGCGGTGCACTATCGCACACACCTAATGTATCCGCTCTTGCAGTTGCTACGTCTGAACGACGTGCCGATCGAAGGAATACAGAAGCCGCACCATCGCTGGACATCTGACAGCTGGAATAATTTCTTGGACACACTGCGCATCGCTGGATTTCCTTGCTTGGTGTAAACAGTGCATAGAATGGCCTTCCCACGAGAGGGCACCGGAGCAGCGAGGATTTAAAGCGACGACAGAGTGACGGGCGTTTGCAGTTCGGCAGCGGTGCACTATCGCACACACCTAATGTATCCGCTCTTGGAGTTGCTACGTCTGAACGACGTGCCGAGCGAAGGACTGCAGAAGCCGCACCATCGCTGGACATCTGACAGCTGGAATCATTTCTTGGATACATTGCGCATCGCTGGATTTCCATGCTTGGTGTAAACAGCGCATAGGATGGCCTTCCCACGAGAGGGCACCCGAGCAGCGAGGATTCAAAGCGACGACAGAGTGACGGGCGTTTGCAGTTCGGAAGCGGTGCACTATCGCACACACCTAATGTATCCGCTCTTGCAGTTGCTACGTCTGAACGACGTGCCGAGGGAAGGAATACAGAAGCCGCACCATCGCTGGATATCTGACAGCTGGAATCATTTCTTGGACACATTGCGCATCGCTGGATTTCCATGCTTGGTGTAAACAGTGCATAGAATGGCCTTCCCACGAGAGGGCACCGGAGCAGCGAGGATTCAAAGCGACGACAGAGTGACGGGCGTTTGCAGTTCGGCAGCGGTGCACTATCGCACACATTTAATGTATCCGCTCTTGCAGTTGCTACGTCTGAACGACGTGCCGAGCGAAGGAATACAGAAGCCGCACCATCGCTGGACATCTGACAGCTGGAATCATTTCTTGGACACATTGCGCATCGCTGGATTTCCATGCTTGGTGTAAACAGCGCATAGAATGGCCTTCCCACGAAAGGGCACCGGAGCAGCGAGGATTCAAAGCGACGACAGAGTGACGGGCGTTTGCAGTTCGGCAGCGGTGCACTATCGCACACACCTAATGTATCCGCTCTTGCAGTTGCTACGTCTGAACGACGTGCCGATCGAAGGAATACAGAATCCGCACCATCGCTGGACATATGACAGCTGGAATAATTTCTTGGGCACACTGCGCATCGCTGGATTTCCTTGCTTGGTGTAAACAGTGCATAGAATGGCCTTCCCACGAGAGGGCACCGGAGCAGCGAGGATTCAAAGCGACGACAGAGTGACGGGCGTTTGCAGTTCGGCAGCGGTGCACTATCGCACACACCTAATGTATCCGCTCTTGCAGTTGCTACGTCTGAACGACGTGCCGAGCGAAGGAATACAGAAGCCGCACCATCGCTGGACATCTGACAGCTGGAATCATTTCTTGGACACATTGCGCATCGCTGGATTTCCATGCTTGGTGTAAACAGCGCATAGAATGGCCTTCCCACGAAAGGGCACCGGAGCAGCGAGGATTCAAAGCGACGACAGAGTGACGGGCGTTTGCAGTTCGGCAGCGGTGCACTATCGCACACACCTAATCTATCCGCTCTTGCAGTTGCTACGTCTGAACGACGTGCTGATCGAAGAAATACAGAATCCGCACCATCGCTGGACATCTGACAGCTGGAATAATTTCTTGGGCACACTGCGCATCGCTGGATTTCCATGCTTGGTGTAAACAGTGCATAGAATGGCCTTCCCACGAGAGGGCACCGGAGCAGCGAGGATTTAAAGCGACGACAGAGTGATGGGCGTTTGCAGTTCGGCAGCGGTGCACTATCGCACACACCTAATGTATCCGCTCTTGCAGTTGCTACGTCTGAACGACGTGCCGATCGAAGGAATACAGAAGCCGCACCATCGCTGGACATCTGACAGCTGGAATAATTTCTTGGACACACTGCGCATCGCTGGATTTCCTTGCTTGGTGTAAACAGTGCATAGAATGGCCTTCCCACGAGAGGGCACCGGAGCAGCGAGGATTTAAAGCGACGACAGAGTGACGGCCGTTTGCAGTTCGGCAGCGGTGCACTATCGCACACACCTAATGTATCCGCTCTTGCAGTTGCTACGTCTGAACGACATGCCGAGCGAAGGAATACAGAAGCCGCACCATCGCTGGACATCTGACAGCTGGAATCATTTTTTGGGCACACTGCGCATCGCTGGATTTCCATGCTTGGTGTAAACAGTGCATAGAATGGCCTTCCCACGAGAGGGCACCCGAGCAGCGAGGATTCAAAGCGACGACAGAGTGACGGGCATTTGCAGTTCGGAAGCGGTGCACTATCGCACACACCTAATGTATCCGCTCTTGCAGTTGCTACGTCTGAATGACGTGCCGAGCGAAGGAATACAGATGCCGCAACATTGCTGGATATCTGACAGCTGGAATCATTTCTTGGACACATTGGACATCGCTGGATTTCCATGCTTGGTGTAAACAGCGCATAGAATGGCCTTCCCACGAAAGGGCACCGGAGCAGCGAGGATTCAAAGCGACGACAGAGTCACGGGCGTTTGCAGTTCGGAAGCGGTGCACTATCGCACACACCTATTGTATCCGCTCTTGCAGTTGCTACGTCTGAACGACGCGCCCATCGAAGGAATACAGAAGCCGCACCATCGCTGGATATCCGACAGCTGGAATAATTTCTTGGACACATTGTGCATCGCTGGATTTCCATGCTTGGTGTAAACAGCGCATAGGATGGCCTTCCCACGAGAGGGCACCGGAGCAGCGAGGATTCAAAGCGACGACAGAGTGACGGGCGTTTGCAGTTCGGAAGCGGTGCACTATCGCACACACCTAATGTATCCGCTCTTGCAGTTGCTACGTCTGAACGACGTGCCGAGCGAAGAAATACAGAAGCCGCACCATCGCTGGACATCTGACAGCTGGAATCATTTCTTGGGCACACTGCGCATCGCTGGATTTCCATGCTTGGTGTAAACAGTGCATAGAATGGCCTTCCCACGAGAGGGCACCCGAGCAGCGAGGATTCAAAGCGACGACAGAGTGACGGGCGTTTGCAGTTCGGCAGCGGTGCACTATCGCACACACCTAATGTATCCGCTCTTGCAGTTGCTACGTCTGAACGACGTGCCGATCGAAGGAATACAGAAGCCGCACCATCGCTGGACATCTGACAGCTGGAATAATTTCTTGGACACACTGCGCATCGCTGGATTTCCATGCTTGGTGTAAACAGTGCATAGAATGGCCTTCCCACGAGAGGGCACCGGAGCAGCGAGGATTTAAAGCGACGACAGAGTGACGGGCGTTTGCAGTTCGGCAGCGGTGCACTATCGCACACACCTAATGTATCCGCTCTTGCAGTTGCTACGTCTGAACGACGTGCCGATCGAAGGAATACAGAAGCCGCACCATCGCTGGACATCTGACAGCTGGAATAATTTCTTGGACACACTGCGCATCGCTGGATTTCCTTGCTTGGTGTAAACAGTGCATAGAATGGCCTTCCCACGAGAGGGCACCGGAGCAGCGAGGATTTAAAGCGACGACAGAGTGACGGGCGTTTGCAGTTCGGCAGCGGTGCACTATCGCACACACCTAATGTATCCGCTCTTGGAGTTGCTACGTCTGAACGACGTGCCGAGCGAAGGACTGCAGAAGCCGCACCATCGCTGGACATCTGACAGCTGGAATCATTTCTTGGATACATTGCGCATCGCTGGATTTCCATGCTTGGTGTAAACAGCGCATAGGATGGCCTTCCCACGAGAGGGCACCCGAGCAGCGAGGATTCAAAGCGACGACAGAGTGACTGGCGTTTGCAGTTCGGAAGCGGTGCACTATCGCACACACCTAATGTTTCCGCTCTTGCAGTTGCTACGTCTGAACGACGTGCCGAGCGAAGGAATACAGAAGCCGCACCATCGCTGGACATCTGACAGCTGGAATCATTTCTTGGACACATTGCGCATCGCTGGATTTCCATGCTTGGTGTAAACAGCGCATAGGACGGCCTTCCCACGAGAGGGCACCGGAGCAGCGAGGATTTAAAGCGACGACAGAGTGACGGGCGTTTGCAGTTCGGCAGCGGTGCACTATCGCACACACCTAATGTATCCGCTCTTGCAGTTGCTACGTCTAAACGACGTGCCGAGCGAAGGACTACAGAAGCCGCACCATCGCAGGACATCTGACAGCTGGAATCATTTCTTGGACACATTGCGCATCGCTGGATTTCCATGCTTGGTGTAAACAGCGCATAGGATGGCCTTCCCACGAGAGGGCACCGGAGCAGCGAGGATTCAAAGCGACGACAGAGTGACGGGCGTTTGCAGTTCGGCAGCGGTGCACTATCGCACACACCTAATGTATCCGCTCTTGCAGTTGCTACGTCTGAACGACGTGCCGATCGAAGGAATACAGAAGCCGCACCATCACTGGACATCTGACAGCTGGAATAATTTCTTGGACACACTGCGCATCGCTGGATTTCCATGCTTGGTGTAAACAGTGCATAGAATGGCCTTCCCACGAGAGGGCACCGGAGCAGCGAGGATTTAAAGCGACGACAGAGTGACGGGCGTTTGCTGTTCGGCAGCGGTGCACTATCGCACACACCTAATGTATCCGCTCTTGCAGTTGCTACGTCTGAACGACGTGCCGATCGAAGGAATACAGAAGCCGCACCATCGCTGGACATCTGACAGCTGGAATAATTTCTTGGACACACTGCGCATCGCTGGATTTCCATGCTTGGTGTAAACAGTGCATAGAATGGCCTTCCCACGAGAGGGCACCGGAGCAGCGAGGATTCAAAGCGACGACAGAGTGACGGGCGTTTGCAGTTCGGCAGCGGTGCACTATCGCACACACCTAATGTATCCGCTCTTGCAGTTGCTACGTCTGAACGACGTGCCGAGCGAAGGAATACAGAAGCCGCACCATCGCTGGACATCTGACAGCTGGAATCATTTCTTGGACACATTGCGCATCGCCGGATTTCCATGCTTCGTGTAAACAGTGCATAGAATGGCCTTCCCACGAGAGGGCACCGAGCAGCGAGGATTCAAAGCGACGACAGAGTGATGGGCGTTTGCAGTTCGGCAGCGGTGCACTATCGCACACACCTAATGTATCCGCTCTTGCAGTTGCTACGTCTGAACGACGCGCCCATCGAAGGAATACAGAAGCCGCACCATCGCTGGATATCCGACAGCTGGAATAATTTCTTGGACACATTGTGCATCGCTGGATTTCCATGCTTGGTGTAAACAGCGCATAGGATGGCCTTCCCACGAGAGGGCACCGGAGCAGCGAGGATTCAAAGCGACGACAGAGTGACGGGCGTTTGCAGTTCGGAAGCGGTGCACTATCGCACACACCTAATGTATCCGCTCTTGCAGTTGCTACGTCTGAACGACGTGCCGAGCGAAGGAATACAGAAGCCGCACCATCGCTGGACATCTGACAGCTGGAATCATTTCTTGGGCACACTGCGCATCGCTGGATTTCCATGCTTGGTGTAAACAGTGCATAGAATGGCCTTCCCACGAGAGGGCACCCGAGCAGCGAGGATTCAAAGCGACGACAGAGTGACGGGCGTTTGCAGTTCGGCAGCGGTGCACTATCGCACACACCTAATGTATCCGCTCTTGCAGTTGCTACGTCTGAACGACGTGCCGATCGAAGGAATACAGAAGCCGCACCATCGCTGGACATCTGACAGCTGGAATAATTTCTTGGACACACTGCGCATCGCTGGATTTCCATGCTTGGTGTAAACAGTGCATAGAATGGCCTTCCCACGAGAGGGCACCGGAGCAGCGAGGATTTAAAGCGACGACAGAGTGACGGGCGTTTGCAGTTCGGCAGCGGTGCACTATCGCACACACCTAATGTATCCGCTCTTGCAGTTGCTACGTCTGAACGACGTGCCGATCGAAGGAATACAGAAGCCGCACCATCGCTGGACATCTGACAGCTGGAATAATTTCTTGGACACACTGCGCATCGCTGGATTTCCTTGCTTGGTGTAAACAGTGCATAGAATGGCCTTCCCACGAGAGGGCACCGGAGCAGCGAGGATTTAAAGCGACGACAGAGTGACGGGCGTTTGCAGTTCGGCAGCGGTGCACTATCGCACACACCTAATGTATCCGCTCTTGGAGTTGCTACGTCTGAACGACGTGCCGAGCGAAGGACTGCAGAAGCCGCACCATCGCTGGACATCTGACAGCTGGAATCATTTCTTGGATACATTGCGCATCGCTGGATTTCCATGCTTGGTGTAAACAGCGCATAGGATGGCCTTCCCACGAGAGGGCACCCGAGCAGCGAGGATTCAAAGCGACGACAGAGTGACGGGCGTTTGCAGTTCGGAAGCGGTGCACTATCGCACACACCTAATGTTTCCGCTCTTGCAGTTGCTACGTCTGAACGACGTGCCGAGCGAAGGAATACAGAAGCCGCACCATCGCTGGACATCTGACAGCTGGAATCATTTCTTGGACACATTGCGCATCGCTGGATTTCCATGCTTGGTGTAAACAGCGCATAGGACGGCCTTCCCACGAGAGGGCACCGGAGCAGCGAGGATTTAAAGCGACGACAGAGTGACGGGCGTTTGCAGTTCGGCAGCGGTGCACTATCGCACACACCTAATGTATCCGCTCTTGCAGTTGCTACGTCTGAACGACGTGCCGAGCGAAGGAATACAGAAGCCGCACCATCGCTGGACATCTGACAGCTGGAATCATTTCTTGGACACATTGCGCATCGCCGGATTTCCATGCTTCGTGTAAACAGTGCATAGAATGGCCTTCCCACGAGAGGGCACCGGAGCAGCGAGGATTCAAAGTGACGACAGAGTGACGGGCGTTTGCAGTTCGGCAGCGGTGCACTATCGCACACACCTAATGTATCCGCTCTTGCAGTTGCTACGTCTAAACGACGTGCCGAGCGAAGGACTATAGAAGCCGCACCATCGCAGGACATCTGACAGCTGGAATCATTTCTTGGACACATTGCGCATCGCTGGATTTCCATGCTTGGTGTAAACAGCGCATAGGATGGCCTTCCCACGAGAGGGCACCGCAGCAGCGAGGATTCAAAGCGACGACAGAGTGACGGGCGTTTGCAGTTCGGCAGCGGTGCACTATCGCACACACCTAATGTATCCGCTCTTGCAGTTGCTACGTGTGAACGACGTGCCGATCGAAGGAATACAGAAGCCGCACCATCGCTGGATATCTGACAGCTGGAATCATTTCTTGGACACATTGCGCATCGCTGGATTTCCATGCTTGGTGTAAACAGCGCATAGAATGGCCTTCCCACGAAAGGGCACCGGAGCAGCGAGGATTCAAAGCGACGACAGAGTGACGGGCGTTTGCAGTTCGGCAGCGGTGCACTATCGCACACACCTAATGTATCCGCTCTTGCAGTTGCTACGTCTGAACGACGTGCCGAGCGAAGGAATACAGAAGCCGCACCATCGCTGGACATCTGACAGCTGGAATCATTTCTTGGACACATTGCGCATCGCTGGATTTCCATGCTTGGTGTAAACAGCGCATAGGATTGCCTTCCCACGAGAGGGCACCGGAGCAGCGAGGATTCAAAGCGACGACAGAGTGACGGGCGTTTTCAGTTCGGAAGCGGTGCACTATCGCACACACCTAATGTATCCCCTCTGGCAGTTGCTACGTCTGAACGACGTGCTGAGCGAAGGAATACAGAAGCCGCACCATCGCTGGACATCTGACAGCTGGAATCATTTCTTGGACACATTGCGCATCGCTGGATTTCCATGCTTGGTGTAAACAGCGCATAGAATGGCCTTCCCACGAGAGGGCACCGGAGCAGCGAGGATTCAAAGCAACGACAGAGTGACGGGCGTTTGCAGTTCGGAAGCGGTGCACAATCGCACACACCTAATGTATCCGCTCTTGCAGTTGCTACGTCTGAACGACGTGCCGAGCGAAGGAATACAGAAGCCGCACCATCGCTGGACATCTCACAGCTGGAATAATTTCTTGGGCACGCTGCGCATCGCTGGATTTCCATGCTTGGTGTAAACAGTGCATAAAATGGCCTTCCCACGAGAGGGCACCGGAGCAGCGAGGATTCAAAGCGACGACAGAGTGACGGGCGCTTGCAGTTCGGCAGCGGTGCACTATCGCACACACCTAATGTATCCGCTCTTGCAGTTGCTACGTCTGAACGACGTGCCGATCGAAGGAATACAGAAGCCGCACCATCGCTGGACATCTGACAGCTGGAATAATTTCTTGGACACACTGCGCATCGCTGGATTTCCATGCTTGGTGTAAACAGTGCATAGAATGGCCTTCCCACGAGAGGGCACCGGAGCAGCGAGGATTTAAAGCGACGACAGAGTGACGGGCGTTTGCAGTTCGGCAGCGGTGCACTATCGCACACACCTAATGTATCCGCTCTTGCAGTTGCTACGTCTACACGACGTGCCGAGCGAAGGACTACCGAAGCCGCACCATCGCAGGACATCTGGCAGCTGGAATCATTTCTTGGACACATTGCGCATCGCTGGATTTCCATGCTTGGTGTAAACAGCGCATAGGATGGCCTTCCCACGAGAGGGCACCGGAGCAGCGAGGATTCAAAGCGACGACAGAGTGACGGGCGTTTGCAGTTCGGCAGCGGTGCACTATCGCACACACCTAATGTATCCGCTCTTGCAGTTGCTACGTCTGAACGACGTGCCTATCGAAGGAATACAGAAGCCGCACCATCGCTGGACATCTGACAGCTGGAATAATTTCTTGGACACACTGCGCATCGCTGGATTTCCATGCTTGGTGTAAACAGTGCATAGAATGGCCTTCCCACGAGAGGGCACCGGAGCAGCGATGATTTAAAGCGACGACAGAGTGACGGGCGTTTGCAGTTCGGCAGCGGTGCACTATCGCACACACCTAATGTATCCGCTCTTGCAGTTGCTACGTCTGAACGACGTGCCGATCGAAGGAATACAGAAGCCGCACCATCGCTGGACATCTGACAGCTGGAATAATTTCTTGGACACACTGCGCATCGCTGGCTTTCCTTGCTTGGTGTAAACAGTGCAAAAAATGGCCTTCCCACGAGAGGGCACCGGAGCAGCGAGGATTTAAAGCGACGACAGAGTGACGGGCGTTTGCAGTTCGGCAGCGGTGCACTATCGCACACACCTAATGTATCCGCTCTTGCAGTTGCTACGTCTGAACGACGTGCCGAGCGAAGGACTACAGAAGCCGCACCATCGCTGGACATCTGACAGCTGGAATCATTTCTTGGATACATTGCGCATCGCTGGATTTTCATGCTTGGTGTAAACAGCGCATAGGATGGCCTTCCCACGAGAGGGCACCCGAGCAGCGAGGATTCAAAGCGACGACAGAGTGACGGGCGTTTGCAGTTCGGAAGCGGTGCACTATCGCACACACCTAATGTATCCGCTCTTGCAGTTGCTACGTCTGAACGACGTGCCGAGCAGAGGAATACAGAAGCCGCACCATCGCTGGATATCTGACAGCTGGAATCATTTCTTGGACACATTGCGCATCGCGGGATTTCCATGCTTGGTGTAAACAGTGCATAGAATGGCTTTCCCACGAGAGGGCACCGGAGCAGCGAGGATTCAAAGCGACGACAGAGTGACGGGCGTTTGCAGTTCGGCAGCGGTGCACTATCGCACACACCTAATGTATCCGCTCTTGCAGTTGCTACGTCTGAACGACGTGCCGAGCGAAGGAATACAGAAGCCGCACCATCGCTGGACATCTGACAGCTGGAATCATTTCTTGGACACATTGCGCATCGCTGGATTTCCATGCTTGGTGTAAACAGCGCATAGGATGGCCTTCCCACGAGAGGGCACCGGAGCAGCGAGGATTCAAAGCGACGACAGAGTGACGGGCGTTTGCAGTTCGGAAGCGGTGCACTATCGCACACACCTAATGTATCCGCTCTGGCAGTTGCTACGTCTCAACGACGTGCTGAGCGAAGGAATACAGAAGCCGCACCATCGCTGGACATCTGACAGCTGGAATCATTTCTTGGACACATTGCGCATCGCTGGATTTCCATGCTTGGTGTAAACAGCGCATAGAATGGCCTTCCCACGAGAGGGCACCGGAGCAGCGAGGATTCAAAGCGACGACAGAGTGACGGGCGTTTGCAGTTCGGAAGCGGTGCACTATCGCACACACATAATGTATCCGCTCTTGCAGTTGCTACGTCTGAACGACGTGCCGAGCGAAGGAATACAGAAGCCGCACCATCGCTGGACATCTCACAGCTGGAATAATTTCTTGGGCACACTGCGCATCGCTGGATTTCCACGCTTGGTGTAAACAGTGCATAGAATGGACTTCCCACGAGAGGGCACCGGAGCAGCGAGGATTCAAAGCGACGACAGAGTGACGGGCGTTTGCAGTTCGGCAGCGGTGCACTATCGCACACACCTAATGTATTCGCTCTTGCAGTTGCTACGTCTGAACGACGTGCCGATCGAAGGAATACAGAAGCCGCACCATCGCTGGACATCTGACAGCTGGAATAATTTCTTGGACACACTGCGCATCGCTGGATTTCCATGCTTGGTGTAAACAGTGCATAGAATGGCCTTCCCACGAGAGGGCACCGGAGCAGCGAGGATTTAAAGCGACGACAGAGTGACGGGCGTTTGCAGTTCGGCAGCGGTGCACTATCGCACACACCTAATGTATCCGCTCTTGCAGTTGCTACGTCTAAACGACGTGCCGAGCGAAGGACTACAGAAGCCGCACCATCGCAGGACATCTGACAGCTGGAATCATTTCTTGGACACATTGCGCATCGCTGGATTTCCATGCTTGGTGTAAACAGCGCATAGGATGGCCTTCCCACGAGAGGGCACCGGAGCAGCGAGGATTCAAAGCGACGACAGAGTGACGGGCGTTTGCAGTTCGGCAGCGGTGCACTATCGCACACACCTAATGTATCCGCTCTTGCAGTTGCTACGTCTGAACGACGTGCCGATCGAAGGAATACAGAAGCCGCACCATCGCTGGACATCTGACAGCTGGAATAATTTCTTGGACACACTGCGCATCCCTGGATTTCCATGCTTGGTGTAAACAGTGTATAGAATAGCCTTCCCACGAGAGGGCACCGGAGCAGCGATGATTTAAAGCGACGACAGAGTGACGGGCGTTTGCAGTTCGGCAGCGGTGCACTATCGCACACACCTAATGTATCCGCTCTTGCAGTTGCTACGTCTGAACGACGTGCCGATCGAAGGAATACAGAAGCCGCACCATCGCTGGAGATCTGACAGCTGGAATCATTTCTTGGACACATTGCGCATCGCTGGATTTCCTTGCTTGGTGTAAACAGTGCATAGAATGGCCTTCCCACGAGAGGGCACCGGAGCAGCGAGGATTCAAAGCGACGACAGAGTGACGGGCGTTTGCAGTTCGGCAGCGGTGCACTATCGCACACACCTAATGTATCCGCTCTTGCAGTTGCTACGTCTGAACGACGTGCTGAGCGAAGGAATACAGAATCCGCACCATCGCTGGACATCTGACAGCTGGAATCATTTCTTGGGCACACTGCGCATCGCTGGATTTCCATGCTTGGTGTAAACAGTGCATAGAATGGCCTTCCCACGAGAGGGCACCCGAGCAGCGAGGATTCAAAGCGACGACAGAGTGACGGGCGTTTGCAGTTCGGAAGCGGTGCACTATCGCACACACCTAATGTATCCGCTCTTGCAGTTCCTACGTCTGAACGACGTGCCGAGCGAAGGAATACAGAAGCCGCACCATCGCTGGAGATCTGACAGCTGGAATCATTTCTTGGACACATTGCGCATCGCTGGATTTCCATGCTTGGTGTAAACAGCGCATGGAATGGCCTTCCCACGAAAGGGCACCGGAGCAGCGAGGATTCAAAGCGACGACAGAGTGACGGGCGTTTGCAGTTCGGCAGCGGTGCACTATCGCACACACCTAATGTATCCGCTCTTGCAGTTGCTACGTCTGAACGACGTGCCGAGCGAAGGAATACAGAAGCCGCACCATCGCAGGACATCTGACAGCTGGAATCATTTCTTGGACACATTGCGCATCGCTGGATTTCCATGCTTGGTGTAAACAGCGCATAGGATGGCCTTCCCACGAGAGGGCACCGGAGCTGCGAGGATTCAAAGCGACGACAGAGTGACGGGCGTTTGCAGTTCGGCAGCGGTGCACTATCGCACACACCTAATGTATCCGCTCTTGCAGTTGCTACGTCTGAACGACGTGCCGATCGAAGGAATACAGAAGCCGCACCATCGCTGGACATCTGACAGCTGGAATAATTTCTTGGACACACTGCGCATCGCTGGATTTCCATGCTTGGTGTAAACAGTGCATAGAATGGCCTTACCACGAGAGGGCACCGGAGCAGCGAGGATTTAAAGCGACGACAGAGTGACGAGCGTTTGCAGTTCGGCAGCGGTGCACTATCGCACACACCTGATGTATCCGCTCTTGCAGTTGCTACGTCTAAACGACGTGCCGAGCGAAGGACTACAGAAGCCACACCATCGCAGGACATCTGACAGCTGGAATCATTTCTTGGACACATTGCGCATCGCTGGATTTCCATGCTTGGTGTAAACAGCGCATAGAATGGCCTTCCCACGAGAGGGCACCGCAGCAGCGAGGATTCAAAGCGACGACAGAGTGACGGGCGTTTGCAGTTCGGAAGCGGTGCACTATCGCACACACATAATGTATCCGCTCTTGCAGTTGCTACGTCTGAACGACGTGCCGAGCGAAGGAATACAGAAGCCGCACCATCGCTGGACATCTCACAGCTGGAATAATTTCTTGGGCACACTGCGCATCGCTGGATTTCCACGCTTGGTGTAAACAGTGCATAGAATGGACTTCCCACGAGAGGGCACCGGAGCAGCGAGGATTCAAAGCGACGACAGAGTGACGGGCGTTTGCAGTTCGGCAGCGGTGCACTATCGCACACACCTAATGTATTCGCTCTTGCAGTTGGTACGTCTGAACGACGTGCCGATCGAAGGAATACAGAAGCCGCACCATCGCTGGACATCTGACAGCTGGAATAATTTCTTGGACACACTGCGCATCGCTGGATTTCCATGCTTGGTGTAAACAGTGCATAGAATGGCCTTCCCACGAGAGGGCACCGGAGCAGCGAGGATTTAAAGCGACGACAGAGTGACGGGCGTTTGCAGTTCGGCAGCGGTGCACTATCGCACACACCTAATGTATCCGCTCTTGCAGTTGCTACGTCTGTACGACGTGCCTATCGAAGGAATACAGAAGCCGCACCATCGCTGGACATCTGACAGCTGGAATAATTTCTTGGACACACTGCGCATCGCTGGATTTCCATGCTTGGTGTAAACAGTGCATAGAATGGCCTTCCCACGAGAGGGCACCGGAGCAGCGATGATTTAAAGCGACGACAGAGTGACGGGCGTTTGCAGTTCGGCAGCGGTGCACTATCGCACACACCTAATGTATCCGCTCTTGCAGTTGCTACGTCTGAACGACGTGCCGATCGAAGGAATACAGAAGCCGCACCATCGCTGGACATCTGACAGCTGGAATAATTTCTTGGACACACTGCGCATCGCTGGCTTTCCTTGCTTGGTGTAAACAGTGCAAAAAATGGCCTTCCCACGAGAGGGCACCGGAGCAGCGAGGATTTAAAGCGACGACAGAGTGACGGGCGTTTGCAGTTCGGCAGCGGTGCACTATCGCACACACCTAATGCATCCGCTCTTGCAGTTGCTACGTCTGAACGACGTGCCGAGCGAAGGACTACAGAAGCCGCACCATCGCTGGACATCTGACAGCTGGAATCATTTCTTGGATACATTGCGCATCGCTGGATTTTCATGCTTGGTGTAAACAGCGCATAGGATGGCCTTCCCACGAGAGGGCACCCGAGCAGCGAGGATTCAAAGCGACGACAGAGTGACGGGCGTTTGCAGTTCGGCAGCGGTGCACTATCGCACACACCTAATGTATCCGCTCTTGCAGTTGCTACGTCTGAACGACGTGCCGATCGAAGGAATACAGAAGCCGCACCATCGCCGGACATCTGACAGCTGGAATAATTTCTTGGACACACTGCGCATCGCTGGCTTTCCTTGCTTGGTGTAAACAGTGCAAAAAATGGCCTTCCCACGAGAGGGCACCGGAGCAGCGAGGATTTAAAGCGACGACAGAGTGACGGGCGTTTGCAGTTCGGAAGCGGTGCACTATCGCACACACCTAATGTATCCGCTCTTGCAGTTGCTACGTCTGAACGACGTGCCGAGCAGAGGAATACAGAAGCCGCACCATCGCTGGATATCTGACAGCTGGAATCATTTCTTGGACACATTGCGCATCGCGGGATTTCCATGCTTGGTGTAAACAGTGCATAGAATGGCTTTCCCACGAGAGGGCACCGGAGCAGCGAGGATTCAAAGCGACGACAGAGTGACGGGCGTTTGCAGTTCGGCAGCGGTGCACTATCGCACACACCTAATGTATCCGCTCTTGCAGTTGCTACGTCTGAACGACGTGCCGAGCGAAGGAATACAGAAGCCGCACCATCGCTGGACATCTGACAGCTGGAATCATTTCTTGGACACATTGCGCATCGCTGGATTTCCATGCTTGGTGTAAACAGCGCATAGGATGGCCTTCCCACGAGAGGGCACCGGAGCAGCGAGGATTCAAAGCGACGACAGAGTGACGGGCGTTTGCAGTTCGGAAGCGGTGCACTATCGCACACACCTAATGTATCCGCTCTGGCAGTTGCTACGTCTCAACGACGTGCTGAGCGAAGGAATACAGAAGCCGCACCATCGCTGGACATCTGACAGCTGGAATCATTTCTTGGACACATTGCGCATCGCTGGATTTCCATGCTTGGTGTAAACAGCGCATAGAATGGCCTTCCCACGAGAGGGCACCGGAGCAGCGAGGATTCAAAGCGACGACAGAGTGACGGGCGTTTGCAGTTCGGAAGCGGTGCACTATCGCACACACATAATGTATCCGCTCTTGCAGTTGCTACGTCTGAACGACGTGCCGAGCGAAGGAATACAGAAGCCGCACCATCGCTGGACATCTCACAGCTGGAATAATTTCTTGGGCACACTGCGCATCGCTGGATTTCCACGCTTGGTGTAAACAGTGCATAGAATGGACTTCCCACGAGAGGGCACCGGAGCAGCGAGGATTCAAAGCGACGACAGAGTGACGGGCGTTTGCAGTTCGGCAGCGGTGCACTATCGCACACACCTAATGTATTCGCTCTTGCAGTTGCTACGTCTGAACGACGTGCCGATCGAAGGAATACAGAAGCCGCACCATCGCTGGACATCTGACAGCTGGAATAATTTCTTGGACACACTGCGCATCGCTGGATTTCCATGCTTGGTGTAAACAGTGCATAGAATGGCCTTCCCACGAGAGGGCACCGGAGCAGCGAGGATTTAAAGCGACGACAGAGTGACGGGCGTTTGCAGTTCGGCAGCGGTGCACTATCGCACACACCTAATGTATCCGCTCTTGCAGTTGCTACGTCTAAACGACGTGCCGAGCGAAGGACTACAGAAGCCGCACCATCGCAGGACATCTGACAGCTGGAATCATTTCTTGGACACATTGCGCATCGCTGGATTTCCATGCTTGGTGTAAACAGCGCATAGGATGGCCTTCCCACGAGAGGGCACCGGAGCAGCGAGGATTCAAAGCGACGACAGAGTGACGGGCGTTTGCAGTTCGGCAGCGGTGCACTATCGCACACACCTAATGTATCCGCTCTTGCAGTTGCTACGTCTGAACGACGTGCCGATCGAAGGAATACAGAAGCCGCACCATCGCTGGACATCTGACAGCTGGAATAATTTCTTGGACACACTGCGCATCCCTGGATTTCCATGCTTGGTGTAAACAGTGTATAGAATAGCCTTCCCACGAGAGGGCACCGGAGCAGCGATGATTTAAAGCGACGACAGAGTGACGGGCGTTTGCAGTTCGGCAGCGGTGCACTATCGCACACACCTAATGTATCCGCTCTTGCAGTTGCTACGCCTGAACGACGTGCCGATCGAAGGAATACAGAAGCCGCACCATCGCTGGAGATCTGACAGCTGGAATCATTTCTTGGACACATTGCGCATCGCTGGATTTCCATGCTTGGTGTAAACAGTGCATAGAATGGCCTTCCCACGAGAGGGCACCGGAGCAGCGAGGATTCAAAGCGACGACAGAGTGACGGGCGTTTGCAGTTCGGCAGCGGTGCACTATCGCACACACCTAATGTATCCGCTCTTGCAGTTGCTACGTCTGAACGACGTGCTGAGCGAAGGAATACAGAATCCGCACCATCGCTGGACATCTGACAGCTGGAATCATTTCTTGGGCACACTGCGCATCGCTGGATTTCCATGCTTGGTGTAAACAGTGCATAGAATGGCCTTCCCACGAGAGGGCACCCGAGCAGCAAGGATTCAAAGCGACGACAGAGTGACGGGCGTTTGCAGTTCGGAAGCGGTGCACTATCGCACACACCTAATGTATCCGCTCTTGCAGTTCCTACGTCTGAACGACGTGCCGAGCGAAGGAATACAGAAGCCGCACCATCGCTGGAGATCTGACAGCTGGAATCATTTCTTGGACACATTGCGCATCGCTGGATTTCCATGCTTGGTGTAAACAGCGCATGGAATGGCCTTCCCACGAAAGGGCACCGGAGCAGCGAGGATTCAAAGCGACGACAGAGTGACGGGCGTTTGCAGTTCGGCAGCGGTGCACTATCGCACACACCTAATGTATCCGCTCTTGCAGTTGCTACGTCTGAACGACGTGCCGAGCGAAGGAATACAGAAGCCGCACCATCGCAGGACATCTGACAGCTGGAATCATTTCTTGGACACACTGCGCATCGCTGGATTTCCATGCTTGGTGTAAACAGTGCATAGAATGGCCTTCCCACGAGAGGGCACCGGAGCAGCGAGGATTTAAAGCGACGACAGAGTGACGGGCGTTTGCAGTTCGGCAGCGGTGCACTATCGCACACACCTAATGTATCCGCTCTTGCAGTTGCTACGTCTGTACGACGTGCCTATCGAAGGAATACAGAAGCCGCACCATCGCTGGACATCTGACAGCTGGAATAATTTCTTGGACACACTGCGCATCGCTGGATTTCCATGCTTGGTGTAAACAGTGCATAGAATGGCCTTCCCACGAGAGGGCACCGGAGCAGCGATGATTTAAAGCGACGACAGAGTGACGGGCGTTTGCAGTTCGGCAGCGGTGCACTATCGCACACACCTAATGTATCCGCTCTTGCAGTTGCTACGTCTGAACGACGTGCCGATCGAAGGAATACAGAAGCCGCACCATCGCTGGACATCTGACAGCTGGAATAATTTCTTGGACACACTGCGCATCGCTGGCTTTCCTTGCTTGGTGTAAACAGTGCAAAAAATGGCCTTCCCACGAGAGGGCACCGGAGCAGCGAGGATTTAAAGCGACGACAGAGTGACGGGCGTTTGCAGTTCGGCAGCGGTGCACTATCGCACACACCTAATGTATCCGCTCTTGCAGTTGCTACGTCTGAACGACGTGCCGAGCGAAGGACTACAGAAGCCGCACCATCGCTGGACATCTGACAGCTGGAATCATTTCTTGGATACATTGCGCATCGCTGGATTTTCATGCTTGGTGTAAACAGCGCATAGGATGGCCTTCCCACGAGAGGGCACCCGAGCAGCGAGGATTCAAAGCGACGACAGAGTGACGGGCGTTTGCAGTTCGGAAGCGGTGCACTATCGCACACACCTAATGTATCCGCTCTTGCAGTTGCTACGTCTGAACGACGTGCCGAGCAGAGGAATACAGAAGCCGCACCATCGCTGGATATCTGACAGCTGGAATCATTTCTTGCACACATTGCGCATCGCTGGATTTCCATGCTTGGTGTAAACAGTGTATAGAATAGCCTTCCCACGAGAGGGCACCGGAGCAGCGATGATTTAAAGCGACGACAGAGTGACGGGCGTTTGCAGTTCGGCAGCGGTGCACTATCGCACACACCTAATGTATCCGCTCTTGCAGTTGCTACGTCTGAACGACGTGCCGATCGAAGGAATACAGAAGCCGCACCATCGCTGGAGATCTGACAGCTGGAATTATTTCTTGGACACATTGCGCATCGCTGGATTTCCATGCTTGGTGTAAACAGTGCATAGAATGGCCTTCCCACGAGAGGGCACCGGAGCAGCGAGGATTCAAAGCGACGACAGAGTGACGGGCGTTTGCAGTTCGGCAGCGGTGCACTATCGCACACACCTAATGTATCCGCTCTTGCAGTTGCTACGTCTGAACGACGTGCTGAGCGAAGGAATACAGAATCCGCACCATCGCTGGACATCTGACAGCTGGAATCATTTCTTGGGCACACTGCGCATCGCTGAATTTCCATGCTTGGTGTAAACAGTGCATAGAATGGCCTTCCCACGAGAGGGCACCCGAGCAGCGAGGATTCAAAGCGACGACAGAGTGACGGGCGTTTGCAGTTCGGAAGCGGTGCACTATCGCACACACCTAATGTACCCGCTCTTGCAGTTCCTACGTCTGAACGACGTGCCGAGCGAAGGAATACAGAAGCCGCACCATCGCTGGAGATCTGACAGCTGGAATCATTTCTTGGACACATTGCGCATCGCTGGATTTCCATGCTTGGTGTAAACAGCGCATGGAATGGCCTTCCCACGAAAGGGCACCGGAGCAGCGAGGATTCAAAGCGACGACAGAGTGACGGGCGTTTGCAGTTCGGCAGCGGTGCACTATCGCACACACCTAATGTATCCGCTCTTGCAGTTGCTACGTCTGAACGACGTGCCGAGCGAAGGAATACAGAAGCCGCACCATCGCTGGAGATCTGACAGGTGGAATCATTTCTTGGACACATTGCGCATCGCTGGATTTCCATGCTTGGTGTAAACAGCGCATGGAATGGCCTTCCCACGAAAGGGCACCGGAGCAGCGAGGATTCAAAGCGACGACAGAGTGACGGGCGTTTGCAGTTCGGCAGCGGTGCACTATCGCACACACCTAATGTATCCGCTCTTGCAGTTGCTACGTCTGAACGACGTGCCGAGCGAAGGAATACAGAAGCCGCACCATCGCAGGACATCTGACAGCTGGAATCATTTCTTGGACACATTGCGCATCGCTGGATTTCCATGCTTGGTGTAAACAGCGCATAGGATGGCCTTCCCACGAGAGGGCACCGGAGCTGCGAGGATTCAAAGCGACGACAGAGTGACGGGCGTTTGCAGTTCGGCAGCGGTGCACTATCGCACACACCCAATGTATCCGCTCTTGCAGTTGCTACGTCTGAACGACGTGCCGATCGAAGGAATACAGAAGCCGCACCATCGCTGGACATCTGACAGCTGGAATAATTTCTTGGACACACTGCGCATCGCTGGATTTCCATGCTTGGTGTAAACAGTGCATAGAATGGCCTTCCCACGAGAGGGCACCGGAGCAGCGAGGATTTAAAGCGACGACAGAGTGACGAGCGTTTGCAGTTCGGCAGCGGTGCACTATCGCACACACCTGATGTATCCGCTCTTGCAGTTGCTACGTCTAAACGACGTGCCGAGCGAAGGACTACAGAAGCCACACCATCGCAGGACATCTGAAAGCTGGAATCATTTCTTGGACACATTGCGCATCGCTGGATTTCCATGCTTGGTGTAAACAGCGCATAGGATGGCCTTCCCACGAGAGGGCACCGCAGCAGCGAGGATTCAAAGCGACGACAGAGTGACGGGCGTTTGCAGTTCGGAAGCGGTGCACTATCGCACACACATAATGTATCCGCTCTTGCAGTTGCTACGTCTGAACGACGTGCCGAGCGAAGGAATACAGAAGCCGCACCATCGCTGGACATCTCACAGCTGGAATAATTTCTTGGGCACACTGCGCATCGCTGGATTTCAACGCTTGGTGTAAACAGTGCATAGAATGGACTTCCCACGAGAGGGCACCGGAGCAGCGAGGATTCAAAGCGACGACAGAGTGACGGGCGTTTGCAGTTCGGCAGCGGTGCACTATCGCACACACCTAATGTATTCGCTCTTGCAGTTGCTACGTCTGAACGACGTGCCGATCGAAGGAATACAGAAGCCGCACCATCGCTGGACATCTGACAGCTGGAATAATTTCTTGGACACACTGCGCATCGCTGGATTTCCATGCTTGGTGTAAACAGTGCATAGAATGGCCTTCCCACGAGAGGGCACCGGAGCAGCGAGGATTTAAAGCGACGACAGAGTGACGGGCGTTTGCAGTTCGGCAGCGGTGCACTATCGCACACACCTAATGTATCCGCTCTTGCAGTTGCTACGTCTAAACGACGTGCCGAGCGAAGGACTACAGAAGCCGCACCATCGCAGGACATCTGACAGCTGGAATCATTTCTTGGACACATTGCGCATCGCTGGATTTCCATGCTTGGTGTAAACAGCGCATAGGATGGCCTTCCCACGAGAGGGCACCGGAGCAGCGAGGATTCAAAGCGACGACAGAGTGACGGGCGTTTGCAGTTCGGCAGCGGTGCACTATCGCACACACCTAATGTATCCGCTCTTGCAGTTGCTACGTCTGAACGACGTGCCGATCGAAGGAATACAGAAGCCGCACCATCGCTGGACATCTGACAGCTGGAATAATTTTTGGACACACTGCGCATCCCTGGATTTCCATGCTTGGTGTAAACAGTGTATAGAATAGCCTTCCCACGAGAGGGCACCGGAGCAGCGATGATTTAAAGCGACGACAGAGTGACGGGCGTTTGCAGTTCGGCAGCGGTGCACTATCGCACACACCTAATGTATCCGCTCTTGCAGTTGCTACGTCTGAACGACGTGCCGATCGAAGGAATACAGAAGCCGCACCATCGCTGGAGATCTGACAGCTGGAATCATTTCTTGGACACATTGCGCATCGCTGGATTTCCATGCTTGGTGTAAACAGTGCATAGAATGGCCTTCCCACGAGAGGGCACCGGAGCAGCGAGGATTCAAAGCGACGACAGAGTGACGGGCGTTTGCAGTTCGGCAGCGGTGCACTATCGCACACACCTAATGTATCCGCTCTTGCAGTTGCTACGTCTGAACGACGTGCTGAGCGAAGGAATACAGAATCCGCACCATCGCTGGACATCTGACAGCTGGAATCATTTCTTGGGCACACTGCGCATCGCTGGATTTCCATGCTTGGTGTAAACAGTGCATAGAATGGCCTTCCCACGAGAGGGCACCCGAGCAGCGAGGATTCAAAGCGACGACAGAGTGACGGGCGTTTGCAGTTCGGAAGCGGTGCACTATCGCACACACCTAATGTATCCGCTCTTGCAGTTCCTACGTCTGAACGACGTGCCGAGCGAAGGAATACAGAAGCCGCACCATCGCTGGAGATCTGACAGCTGGAATCATTTCTTGGACACATTGCGCATCGCTGGATTTCCATGCTTGGTGTAAACAGCGCATGGAATGGCCTTCCCACGAAAGGGCACCGGAGCAGCGAGGATTCAAAGCGACGACAGAGTGACGGGCGTTTGCAGTTCGGCAGCGGTGCACTATCGCACACACCTAATGTATCCGCTCTTGCAGTTGCTACGTCTAAACGACGTGCCGATCTTAGGAATACAGAAGCCGCACCATCGCTGGACATCTGACAGCTGGAATCATTTCTTGGACACATTGCGCATCGCTGGATTTCCATGCTTGGTGTAAACACCGCATAGGATGGCCTTCCCACGAGAGGGCACCGGAGCAGCGAGGATTCAAAGCGACGACAGAGTGACGGGCGTTTGCAGTTCGGAAGCGGTGCACTATCGCACACACCTAATGTATCCGCTCTGGCAGTTGCTACGTCTGAACGACGTGCTGAGGGAAGGAATACAGAAGCCGCACCATCGCTGGACATCTGACAGCTGGAATCATTTCTTGGACACATTGCGCATCGCTGGATTTCCATGCTTGGTGTAAACAGCGCATAGAATGGCCTTCCCACGAGAGGGCACCGGAGCAGCGAGGATGCAAAGCGACGACAGAGTGACGGGCGTTTGCAGTTCGGAAGCGGTGCACTATCGCACACACCTAATGTATCCGCTCTTGCAGTTGCTACGTCTGAACGACGTGCCGAGCGAAGGAATACAGAAGCCGCACCATCGCAGGACATCTGACAGCTGGAATCATTTCTTGGACACATTGCGCATCGCTGGATTTCCATGCTTGGTGTAAACAGCGCATATGATGGCCTTCCCACGAGAGGGCACCGGAGCTGCGAGGATTCAAAGCGACGACAGAGTGACGGGCGTTTGCAGTTCGGAAGCGGTGCACTATCGCACACACCTAATGTATCCGCTCTGGCAGTTGCTACGTCTGAACGACGTGCTGAGCGAAGGAATACAGAAGCCGCACCATCGCTGGACATCTGACAGCTGGAATCATTTCTTGGACACATTGCGCATGGCTGGATTTCCATGCTTGGTGTAAACAGCGCATAGAATGGCCTTCCCACGAGAGGGCACCGGAGCAGCGAGGATTCAAAGCGACGACAGAGTGACGGGCGTTTGCAGTTCGGAAGCGGTGCACTATCGCACACACCTAATGTATCCGCTCTTGCAGTTGCTACGTCTGAACGACGTGCCGATCGTAGGAATACAGAAGCCGCACCATCGATGGACATCTGACAGCTGGAATAATTTCTTGGACACACTGCGCATCGCTGGATTTCCATGCATGGTGTAAACAGTGCATAGAATGGCCTTCCAAACGAGAGGGCACCGGAGCAGCGAGGATTGAAAGCGACGACAGAGTGACGGGCGTTTGCAGTTCGGCAGCGGTGCACTATCGCACACACCTAATGTATCCGCTCTTGCAGTTGCTACGTCTGAACGACGTGCCGAGCGAAGGACTACAGAAGCCGCACCGTCGCTGGACATCTGACAGCTGGAATCATTTCTTGGGCACACTGCGCATCGCTGGATTTCCATGCTTGGTGTAAACAGTGCATAGAATGGCCTTCCCACGAGAGGGCACCCGAGCAGCGAGGATTCAAAGCGACGACAGAGTGACGGGCGTTTGCAGTTCGGAAGCGGTGCACTATCGCACACACCTAATGTATCCGCTCTTGCAGTTCCTACGTCTGAACGACGTGCCGAGCGAAGGAATACAGAAGCCGCACCATCGCTGGATATCTGACAGCTGGAATCCTTTCTTGGACACATTGCGCATCGCTGGATTTCCATGCTTGGTGTAAACAACGCATAGAATGGCCTTCCCACGAAAGGGCACCGGAGCAGCGAGGATTCAAAGCGACGACAGAGTGACGGGCGTTTGCAGTTCGGCAGCGGTGCAGTATCGCACACACCTAATGTATCCGCTCTTGCAGTTGCTACGTCTAAACGACGTGCCGATCGAAGGAATACAGAAGCCGCACCATCGCTGGACATCTGACAGCTGGAATAATTTCTTGGACACACTGCGCATCGCTGGATTTCTATGCTTGGTGTAAACAGTGCATAGGATGGCCTTCCCAGGAGGGGGCACCCTAGCAGCGAGGATTCAAAGCGACGACAGAGTGACGGGCGTTTGCAGTTCGGCAGCGGTGCACTATCGCACACACCTAACGTATCCGCTCTTGCAGTTGCTACGTCTGAACGACGTGCCGAGCGAAGGAATACAGAAGCCGCCCAGTCGCTGGACATCTGACAGCTGGAATCATTTCTTGGACACATTGCGCATCGCTGGATTTCCATGCTTGGTGTAAACAGCGCATAGGATGGCCTTCCCACGAGAGGGCACCGGAGCAGCGAGGATTCAAAGCGACGACAGAGTGACGGGCGTTTGCAGTTCGGAAGCGGTGCACTATCGCACACACCTAATGTATCCGCTCTTGCAGTTGCTACGTCTGAACGACGTGCCGAGCGGAGGAATACAGAAGCCGCACCATCGCTGGACATCTGACAGCTGGAATCATTTCCTGGATACATTGCGCATCGCAGGATTTCCATGCTTGGTGTAAACAGCGCATAGGATGGCCTTCTCACGAGAGGGCACCGGAGCAGCGAGGATTCAAAGCGACGACAGAGTGACGGGCGTTTGCAGTTCGGAAGCGGTGCACTATCGCACACACCTAATGTATCCGCTCTTGCAGTTGCTACGTCTGAACGACGTGCCGAGCGAAGGAATACAGAAGCCGCACCATCGCTGGACATCTGACAGCTGGAATCATTTCTTGGATACATTGCGCATCGCTGGATTTTCATGCTTGGTGTAAACAGCGCATAGGATGGCCTTCCCACGAGAGGGCACTCGAGCAGCGAAGATTCAAAGCGACGACAGAGTGACGGGCGTTTGCAGTTCGGAAGCGGTGCACTATCGCACACACCTAATGTATCCGCTCTTGCAGTTGCTACGTCTGAACGACGTGCCGAGCGAAGGAATATAGAAGCCGCACCATCGCTGGATATCTGACAGCTGGAATCATTTCTTGGACACATTGCGCATCGCTGGATTTCCATGCTTGGTGTAAACAGTGCATAGAATGGCCTTCCCACGAGAGGGCACCGGAGCAACGAGGATTCAAAGCGACGACAGAGTGACGGGCGTTTGCAGTTCGGCAGCGGTGCACTATCGCACACACCTAATGTATCCGCTCTTGCAGTTGCTACGTCTGAACGACGTGCTGAGCGAAGGAATACAGAAGCCGCACCATCGCTGGACATCTGACAGCTGGAATCATTTCTTGGACACATTGCGCATCGCTGGATTTCCATGCTTGGTGTAAACAGCGCATAGAATGGCCTTCCCACGAGAGGGCACCGGAGCAGCGAGGATTCAAAGCGACGACAGAGTGACGGGCGTTTGCAGTTCGGAAGCGGTGCACTATCGCACACACCTAATGTATCCGCTCTTGCAGTTGCTACGTCTGAACGACGTGCCGAGCGAAAGACTACAGAAGCCGCACCATCGCAGGACATCTGACAGCTGGAATCATTTCTTGGACACATTGCGCATCGCTGGATTTCCATGCTTGGTGTAAACAGCGCATAGGATGGCCTTCCCACGAGAGGGCACCGGAGCAGCGAGGATTCAAAGCGACGACAGAGTGAAGCTATGTTCACACTACGGTCGTAAGGCGCCGATTTTTCATAACACGCGTAAGCGGAAGCACAACAAGCGTATGCGTCTAGTTCAGACTGTGAACGTAAAGGTACCAACGTTCGCAACGAACGTATAAATCGTGGGTGAGAGTGTTAAAGGCTAGGCAACTTTTACGACTGCGATACTACGACCGTTACGACACAGCCAATGACCGATCAGCTTTCGGTTTTCAACAACCGGTCACGAGACCTGACGGGACTTCCGTCCTCCCGGCTGCAGCAGCATCGCGGAGGCGATGGCGGGAGCTGCCGGCGCGGGAAGTGCTATTTCGCCATTCCGCGGTGACGATTGGGTTGGCTTTGTTTGCTCGCAACGTGCGTAAAAAGTTGTTCCGCGCTGCCTGCCGTACTGTCTTCATTTGGTGTGGTTTAGTCGTTGGACATTTCTGGGAAGTGAAAAGTGTGCGCAATGGATTCGCTTGCTAGCGACGATTTATTAATAGAAGAAGTGCGCCGGCGACCGTTGCTGTACGACCAGCGTTTGAAGACGTACCGGGATAAACAACTTCAGCGAGATGCATGGGAGCAGGTGTCCAGAGTACTCGGACAAAGCGGTAAGTGCGAATCAATTTACCATTTGTGTGTTCGACAGTGGCGTTAGCAGTACTGTTGAAGTATATCAAAACGAGCAGTTTTTGTCGGTGACAGCGTCGTTCGGCGGTGTCTGTGCTGCCGCGGTCTATGGCTATCTCCGTGCCATGTGCGTCAATTCGCTCGTTCGCGTGCTCACTTCCTAGGCGCTTTTTTATGATATCCAGTTTTACACCATACAAAGTTTTGTAAACATTGTGATACTGTCTAAGTGAAATAGCTAGGAAGGGTATTTATGACCAATGTGGGTGTCTGATCGGTGCATGTGAATTTGGAGCATTCCGTGAAAGCAGAAGACTGCACCAAACACAGTGATGGGCTAGCTAAGGAGCTTAATAAGCTGTAAATAACGTGATATCAGTTTCAAAGTTGTCACAGAAATAGTGGATTGAAATTTTACCAGTTGGTTAAATCATGCTTTCGTGGTTAAATGTATTCGAGAAAAGTATTCGAGCTAACGATCTGTATTGTTTTTCTACGTCACGCCTGTAGGTTTGATAGCTACAGAGTTCCATGTATAGCAAATATTTCAGAGTACCGTGTATTTCTTTTCTCTTTTCACTCGTGCAGTGCCTGATATTGAACATCGATGGCACAGCCTCCGACAGAAGTTTCTCCGGCTTCGGAAGGCGTACGTGAAATCCGGAAGCGGCTCCGACGCCGTAAAGAAGAAATGGGCCCTCTTCGACAACCTCATGTTCCTCAACGACGCCATCCAGAGCAGAAGGCAAGCTATCTGACGTTGGCGTTTTGAGCTGCTCATTGCCAGTTGGTGCGCTGAGCGCCCGCTAAGCAGGGCTGTAGATATACCTGCCCCGATTCCTCTCTCGTTTTTCCTCTCACCACTTCTCTCTGGAATAGTCTTCAATTTAAATTCATGCTATTCCTGTGCACTAGTTGTACGCGATGAAGTGAGAAAGATATTTTCAGCATCCTGACATACAGTTCGACACCGGCAGTTTAAATACGAAACGTCACTGCGTGCATTTCAATATTATTTTTAATTGAACCCAATGTGTACGTTTGAATAATTTTGAAATCATTCGCATCCAATAAAGTAGTACAGAGTGCATGGTATTTTTCCCTTTTGATTGAATACTTGACGCGCGGTCACATATGTTCTCTTTTTTTTTTGATGCAGTACTGTGTCCAGTATGGAAGGAGGACCCCGTCATTTGCCACCGGAAGTACGACCTCCAAATACGTTTACCCCAAGCAGTAACTCAAGCACGTCGGCAGAGGCACTTCTTCAGTCAATGTATATGGACAGCAGCGAAGATACCGATCGAACTCGCGACAATCCACTTGGCCAAGCTGCATACGTCTTAGAAGTCGGCGACCAAGTAGCTGAGCCAAGCTCACTGTCTGACAATGACGTTGTTGAAGACGACCATCAAGGACCTCCAGGAAGCGAGGCAGATTCAAGCGCGTGTGCCACTGCAAGGCCCACCCCACCTACAGGCACCAGGAAAACTTCCTCAAAGAAGAGAAACCAAGTCGACATTGATGAGCTAGTGGTTGCTACCCTAACAGAAAATAGGAAGCGGCTGAATGAACTAAAATATTCGAACACTGATCAAGATGAACTTTTTTTGCTCAGCATGAAGCCGCTCCTAGCTAGGCTAGAAGACCGCAAGAAAGAAATGACAAAGATCACAATTCACAAGTTGTTAGTGGAAGCTGCTTTCCCAACGTGTGAGCCGGGAAAGGACAGTGAAGGTGTTTGAAAAAGACACACGAAGTGCTGTAAACAGTATTTTATTGCCAATGCATTTTGGGGGGAGATTGTTATATTTGTTTATGGTGGAGCTCAGCTGTGCTCTTTTCTACATAGCAACCATATCAACGCTTCTTTCTGCTGGTGATTTTTTTCTGAGTGTAATCATAAGCGGCTTCTCGAACGCATCAAAATAAATTGTCATGTGTAATAAACAGTTGAAAAGTAAACAGTACATGTAGCCAAGACTTCTTCCTTTAGGTAAACTGCCATGGCACTGCGCCAGGCCCATGGAAGTAGCTGGCAAAGCTGTCGCGAACGTCTGCTGCCCTCCTTGAGTAGGTATTAGAACCTTGTCGGTACGCTTGGGGAAGTGGTGGGGTGGAGTTCCTCCAGTCACCTGAAATGAGCTCTCCTGAGCTTCCAGTGGTGTCTGCGAACTGCGGAGGACAGTAGCCACCAACCTGTCTTCCCTCCTGCATTAGGAAATTGTGTAGGCAACAGCAGGCAGCTACCACGAGGACGGCATTGTCTGGTAGAAGGCTCATCCGGTTCCTCAACACCCTCCAGCGTGCACACATAACGCCAAAAGCATTCTCGACGCACCTGCGAGCTCTTGAGAGCCTGTAGTTGTAGATCCGTTTTTCACTGTTGGCCGCTTGCATGCCAGGGTACGGCTTCATCAAATTTGTCTTGAGAGGAAAGGCGTCATCGGCCACAAACACGTAAGGGAGCACTGGGCCTCCGTTTGGGAGTGCGCAAGGAGCGGGCAAATTCTTGTGGCCATTATCCACAAATATTCCCAGCTGCGACGCCGCGAACACACCACCATCGCTTTCCCGTCCGTAGCATCCTATATAGACTGATGTAAACTTGTAGCTTGCATCACAGGATGCCATCAGGTTAATGCTGAAGCCTTGCTTATAATTGAAATATAATGTTCCAGAGTTTGGTGGTGCATCTAAATGAATGTGTTTTCCATCAATCGCTCCGGCGCAGTTAGGGAAGTTCCACTTGCACCAAAACTGTTCCGCACTAGCCTCTATGCTTTGCTCATGTAGTGGTTTTAGAAATCTAGGCTGAAGAACGGTCCATATCGCTTGGCACACCTTCGGAACAAGCTGCGAAATCGTCGATTTGCCGATGCGGAAGCTGTACGAGAGAGACTGGTAGCTGTTACCAGTGGCCAGGAACCTAAAAAAAAAGAGGAGGTATGTATGAAGTTGGCAAAAAAGCTAACCCCACTACGAGTAATTACGGCCAAGCCATTAAGCAAAACAGTGCTCAATTGGCCACCGGATATAGGAGACGCGTAGGCCAAATTGCAGCGAACGACTAGGAATAGTGTGCAACACAATGCTTAAAACTGAAAAATACAATATCTGCTCATAATGTGATACGAATTTAATTATATTTAACCTGCCTCATTATCAAATTAAACCAAGCATTCAGATAGTTTTTCATTTATTTGGCAGCCTCCCGTATTGAATACGTATCTGTATGGACTTTTGCTGCTTTCACGCATCAATGTGCTTACCTGAGTGTTATTGCAAGACGCTCCGCCGACGAAATGGCAGAACGGAGATGTGTGCTCCGAACCTCGATGAGTGGTCTCACTAAGTTCTCAAGGAAGTCGAACTGCTGGGGCGACATGCGCATGAAATTATGAAACATCGCAGCGTCTCCAAGTCGGAGCTTGACGAGAAGGTTGTGAAAGTCGCCATCCACGGCCCTGTCGAGGAATACTTGGCGCACCCAAACTCTTCTCTGTCGCCTTCGCCGTCTTCGGGCGATTGAATACACGACTATAAGCTCATTTTGAGCGTGAATTTCTTTCAACTCGGCCAGCGCTCGCGTGTTGATGGGAGCCATATTGGACCGCTAGTGACGTCGATTCTACAGCGACAAATATGATTGGCCTATCGTAAAAATCGTAATGTACGTAGCTGTAAATGTGAACAAAGGTATCGGCATAACTGCGGTAACGCTTTTTATAGCCGTTGCGTTCGATACGCCAAACGAGCTGTTACGCACGTTACGACCGTAGTGTGAACATAGCATGACGGGCGTTTGCAGCTCGGAAGCGGTGCACTATCGCACACACCTAATGTATCCGCTCTTGCAGTTGCTACGTCTGAACGACGTGCCGAGCGAAGGAATACAGAAGCCGCACCATCGCTGGATATCTGACAGCTGGAATCATTTCTTGGACACATTGCGCATCGCTGGATTTCCATGCTTGGTGTAAACAGTGCATAGAATGGCCTTCCCACGAGAGGGCACCGGAGCAGCGAGGATTCAAAGCGACGACAGAGTGACGGGCGTTTGCAGTTCGGCAGCGGTGCACTATCGCACACACCTAATGTATCCGCTCTTGCAGTTGCTACGTCTGAACGACGTGCCGAGCGAAGGAATACAGAAGCCGCACCATCGCTGGACATCTGACAGCTGGAATCATTTCTTGGACACATTGCGCATCGCTGGACTTCCATGCTTGGTGTTAACAGCGCATAGGATGGCCTTCCCACGAGAGGGCACCGGAGCAGCGAGGATTCAAAGCGACGACAGAGTGACGGGCGTTTGCAGTTCGGAAGCGGTGCACTATCGCACACACCTAATGTATCCGCTCTTGCAGTTGCTACGTCTGAACGACGTGCCGAGCGAAGGAATACAGAAGCCGCACCATCGCTGGACATCTCACAGCTGGAATAATTTCTTGGGCACACTGCGCATCGCTGGATTTCCATGCTTGGTGTAAACAGTGCATAGAATGGCCTTCCCACGAGAGGGCACCGGAGCAGCGAGGATTCAAAGCGACGACAGAGTGACGGGCGTTTGCAGTTCGGCAGCGGTGCACTATCGCACACACCTAATGTATCCGCTCTTGCAGTTGCTACGTCTGAACGACGTGCCGATCGAAGGAATACAGAAGCCGCACCATCGCTGGACATCTGACAGCTGGAATAATTTCTTGGACACACTGCGCATCGCTGGATTTCCATGCTTGGTGTAAACAGTGCATAGAATGGCCTTCCCACGAGAGGGCAACGGAGCAGCGAGGATTTAAAGCGACGACAGAGTGACGGGCATTTGCAGTTCGGCAGCGGCGCACTATCGCACACACCTAATGTATCCGCTCTTGCAGTTGCTACGTCTAAACGACGTGCCGAGCGAAGGAGTACACAAGCCGCACCATCGCAGGACATCTGACAGCTGGAATCATTTCTTGGACACACTGCGCATCGCTGGATTTCCATGCTTGGTGTAAACAGCGCATAGGATGGCCTTCCCACGAGAGGGCACCGGAGCAGCGAGGATTCAAAGCGACGACAGAGTGACGGGCGTTTGCAGTTCGGCAGCGGTGCACTATCGCAAACACCTAATGTATCCGCTCTTGCAGTTGCTACGTTTGAACGACGTGCCGATCGAAGGAATACAGAAGCCGCACCATCGCTGGACATCTGACAGCTGGAATAATTTCTTGGACACACTGCGCATCGCTGGATTTCCATGCTTCTTGTAAACAGTGCATAGCATGGCCTTCCCACGAGAGGGCACCGGAGCAGCGAGGATTGAAAGCGACGACAGAGTGACGGGCGTTTGCAGTTCGGCAGCGGTGCACTATCGCACACACCTAATGTATCCGCTCTTGCAGTTGCTACGTCTGAACGACGTGCCGATCGAAGTAATACAGAAGCCGCACCATCGCTGGACATCTTACAGCTGGAATAATTTCTTGGACACACTGCGCATCGCTGGATTTCCTTGCTTGGTGTAAACAGTGCATAGAATGGCCTTCCCACGAGAGGGCACCGGAGCAGCGAGGATTTAAAGCGACGACAGAGTGACGGGCGTTTGCAGTTCGGCAGCGGTGCACTATCGCACACACCTAATGTATCCGCTCTTGCAGTGGCTACGTCTGAACGACGTGCCGAGCGAAGGACTACAGAAGCCGCACCATCGCTGGACATCTGACAGCTGGAATCATTTCTTGGGCACACTGCGCATCGCTGGATTTCCATGCTTGGTGTAAACAGTGCATAGAATGGCCTTCCCACGAGAGGGCACCCGAGCAGCGAGGATTCAAAGCGACGACAGAGTGACGGGCGTTTGCAGTTCGGAAGCGGTGCACTATCGCACACACCTAATGTATCCGCTCTTGCAGTTCCTACGTCTGAACGACGTGCCGAGCGAAGGAATACAGAAGCCGCACCATCGCTGGAGATCTGACAGCTGGAATCATTTCTTGGACACATTGCGCATCGCTGGATTTCCATGCTTGGTGTAAACAGCGCATAGAATGGCCTTCCCACGAAAGGGCACCGGAGCAGCGAGGATTGAAAGCGACGACAGAGTGACGGGCGTTTGCAGTTCGGCAGCGGTGCACTATCGCACACACACCTAATGTATCCGCTCTTGCAGTTGCTACGTCTAAACGACGTGCCGATCGAAGGAATACAGAAGCCGCACCATCGCTGGACATCTGACAGCTGGAATAATTTCTTGGACACACTGCGCATCGCTGGATTTCCATGCTTGGTGTAAACAGTGCATAAGATGGCCTTCCCACGAGGGGGCACCCTAGCAGCGAGGATTCAAAGCGACGACAGAGTGACGGGCGTTTGCAGTTCGGCAGCGGTGCACTATCGCACATACCTAATGTATCCGCTCTTGCAGTTGCTACGTCTGAACGACGTGCCGAGCGAAGGAATATTGAAGCCGCACCATCGCTGGACATCTGACAGCTGGAATCGTTTCTTGGACACATTGCGCATCGCTGGATTTCCGTGCTTGGTGTAAACAGCGCATAGGATGGCCTTCCCAAGAGAGGGCACCGGAGCAGCGAGGATTCAAAGCGACGACAGAGTGACGGGCGTTTGCAGTTCGGAAGCGGTGCACTATCGCACACACCTAATGTATCCGCTCTTGCAGTTGCTACGTCTGAACGACGTGCCGAGCGGAAGAATACAGAAGCCGCACCATCGCTGGACATCTGACAGCTGGAATCATTTTATGGATACATTGCGCATCGCTGGATTTCCATGCTTGGTGTAAACAGCGCATATGATGGCCTTCCCACGAGAGGGCACCGGAGCAGCGAGGATTCAAAGCGACGACAGAGTGACGGGCGTTTGCAGTTCGGAAGCGGTGCACTATCGCACACACCTAATGTATCCGCTCTTGGAGTTGCTACGTCTGAACGACGTGCCGAGCGAAGGAATACAGAAGCCGCGCCATCGCTGGACATCTGACAGCTGGAATCATTTCTTGGATACATTGCGCATCGCTGGATTTTCATGCTTGGTGTCAACAGCGCATAGGATGGCCTTCCCACGAGAGGGCACCCGAGCAGCGAGGATTCAAAGCGACGACAGAGTGACGGGCGTTTGCAGTTCGGAAGCGGTGCACTATCGCACACACCTAATGTATCCGTGCTTGCAGTTGCTACGTCTGAACGACGTGCCGAGCGAAGGAATACAGAAGCCGCACCATCGCTGGACATCTGACAGCTGGAATCATTTCTTGGACACACTGCGCATCGCTGGATTTCCATGCTTGGTGTAAACAGCGCATAGAATGGCCTTCCCACGAGAGGGCACCGGAGCAGCGAGGATTCAAAGCGACGACAGAGTGACGGGCGTTTGCAGTTCGGCAGCGGTGCACTATCGCACACACCTAATGTATCCGCTCTTGCAGTTGCTACGTCTGAACAACGTGCCGATCGAAGGAATACAGAAGCCGCACCATCGCTGGACATCTGACAGCTGGAATAATTTCTTGGACACACTGCGCATCGCTGGATTTCCATGCTTGGTGTAAACAGTGCATAGAATGGCCTTCCCACGAAAGGGCACCGGAGCAGCGAGGATTTAAAGCGACGACAGAGTGACGGGCGTTTGCAGTTCGGCAGCGGTGCACTATCGCACACACCTAATGTATCCGCTCTTGCAGTTGCTACGTCTAAACGACGTGCCGAGCGAAGGACTACAGAAGCCGCACCATCGCAGGACATCTGACAGCTGGAATCATTTCTTGGACACATTGCGCATCGCTGGATTTCCATGCTTGGTGTAAACAGCGCATAGGATGGCCTTCCCACGAGAGGGCACCGGAGCAGCGAGGATTCAAAGCGACTACAGAGTGACGGGCGTTTGCAGTTCGGCAGCGGTGCACTATCGCACACACCTAATTTATCCGCTCTTGCAGTTGCTACGTCTGAACGACGTGGCGATCGAAGGAATACAGTAGCCGCGCCATCGCTGGGCATCTGACAGCTGGAATAATTTCTTGGACACAGTGCGCATCGCTGGATTTCCATGCTTGGTGTAAACAGTGCATAGAATGGCCTTCCCACGAGAGGGCACCGGAGCAGCGAGGATTTAAAGCGACGACAGAGTGACGGGCGTTTGCAGTTCGGCAGCGGTGCACTATCGCACACACCTAATGTATCCGCTCTTGCAGTGGCTACGTCTGAACGACGTGCCGAGCGAAGGACTACAGAAGCCGCACCATCGCTGGACATCTGACAGCTGGAATCATTTCTTGGGCACACTGCGCATCGCTGGATTTCCATGCTTGGTGTAAACAGTGCATAGAATGGCCTTCCCACGAGAGGGCACCCGAGCAGCGAGGATTCAAAGCGACGACAGAGTGACGGGCGTTTGCAGTTCGGAAGCGGTGCACTATCGCACACACCTAATGTATCCGCTCTTGCAGTTCCTACGTCTGAACGACGTGCCGAGCGAAGGAATACAGAAGCCGCACCATCGCTGGAGATCTGACAGCTGGAATCATTTCTTGGACACATTGCGCATCGCTGGATTTCCATGCTTGGTGTAAACAGCGCATAGAATGGCCTTTCCACGAAAGGGCACCGGAGCAGCGAGGATTGAAAGCGACGACAGAGTGACGGGCGTTTGCAGTTCGGCAGCGGTGCACTATCGCACACACACCTAATGTATCCGCTCTTGCAGTTGCTACGTCTAAACGACGTGCCGATCGAAGCAATACAGAAGCCGCACCATCGCTGGACATCTGACAGCTGGAATAATTTCTTGGACACACTGCGCATCGCTGGATTTCCATGCTTGGTGTAAACAGCGCATAGGATGGCCTTCCCACGAGAGGGCACCCGAGCAACGAGGATTCAAAGCGACGACAGAGTGACGTTCGTTTGCAGTTCGGAAGCGGTGCACTATCGCACACACCTAATGTATCCGCTCTGGCAGTTGCTACGTCTGAACGACGTGCTGAGGGAAGGAATACAGAAGCCGCACCATCGCTGGACATCTGACAGCTGGAATCATTTCTTGGACACACTGCGCATCGCTGGATTTCCATGCTTGGTGTAAACAGCGCATAGAATGGCCTTCCCACGAGAGGGCACCGGAGCAGCGAGGATTCAAAGCGACGACAGAGTGACGGGCGTTTGCAGTTCGGAAGCGGTGCACTATCGCACACACCTAATGTATCCGCTCTTGCAGTTGCAACGTCTGAACGACGTGCCGAGCGAAGGAATACAGAAGCCGCACCATCGCTGGACATCTCACAGCTGGAATAATTTCTTGGGCACACTGCGCATCGCTGGATTTCCATGCTTGGTGTAAACAGTGCATAGAATGGCCTTCCCACGAGAGGGCACCGGAGCAGCGAGGATTCAAAGCGACGACAGAGTGACGGGCGTTTGCAGTTCGGCAGCGGTGCACTATCGCACACACCTAATGTATCCGCTCTTGGAGTTGCTACGTCTGAACGACGTGCCGATCGAAGGAATACAGAAGCCGCACCATCGCTGGACATCTGACAGCTGGAATAATTTCTTGGACACACTGCGCATCGCGGGATTTCCATGCTTGGTGTAAACAGTGCATAGAATGGCCTTCCCACGAGAGGGCACCGGAGCAGCGAGGATTTAAAGCGACGACAGAGTGACGGGCGTTTGCAGTTCGGCAGCGGTGCACTATCGCACACACCTAATGTATCCGCTCTTGCAGTTGCTACGTCTAAACGACGTGCCGAGCGAAGGACTACAGAAGCCGCACCATCGCAGGACATCTGACAGCTGGAATCATTTCTTGGACACATTGCGCATCGCTGGATTTCCATGCTTGGTGTAAACAGCGCATAGGATGGCCTTCCCACGAGAGGGCACCGGAGCAGCGAGGATTCAAAGCGACTACAGAGTGACGGGCGTTTGCAGTTCAGCAGCGGTGCACTATCGCACACACCTAATGTATCCGCTCTTGCAGTTGCTACGTCTGAACGACGTGCCGATCGAAGGAATACAGTAGCCGCGCCATCGCTGGACATCTGACAGCTGGAATCATTTCTTGGACACATTGCGCATCGCTGGATTTCCATGCTTGGTGTAAACAGCGCATAGAATGGCCTTCCCACGAAAGGGCACCGGAGCAGCGAGGATTGAAAGCGACGACAGAGTGACGGGCGTTTGCAGTTCGGAAGCGGTGCACTATCGCACACACCTAATGTATCCGCTCTTGCAGTTGCTACGTCTGAACGACGTGCCGAGCGGAAGAATACAGAAGCCGCACCATCGCTGGACATCTGACAGCTGGAATCATTTCTTGGATACATTGCGCATCGCTGGATTTCCATGCTTGGTGTAAACAGTGCATAGAATGGCCTTCCCACGAGAGGGCACCGGAGCAGCGAGGATTCAAAGCGACGACAGAGTGACGGGCGTTTGCAGTTCGGCAGCAGTGCACTATCGCACACACTTAATGTATCCGCTCTTGCAGTTGCTACGTCTGAACGACGTGCCGAGCGAAGGAATACAGAAGCCGCACCATCGCTGGACATCTGACAGCTGGAATCATTTCTTGGACACATTTCGCATCGCTGGATTTCCATGCTTGGTGTAAACAGCGCATAGGATGGCCTTCCCACGAGAGGGCACCGGAGCAGCGATGATTCAAAGCGACGACAGAGTGACGGGCGTTTGCAGTTCGGAAGCGGTGCTCTATCGCACACACCTAATGTATCCGCTCTGGCAGTTGCTACGTCTGAACGACGTGCTGAGCGAAGGAATACAGAAGCCGCACCATCGCTGGACATCTGACAGCTGGAATCATTTCTTGGACACATTGCGCATCGCTGGATTTCCATGCTTGGTGTAAACAGCGCATAGAATGGCCTTCCCACGACAGGGCACCGGAGCAGCGAGGATTCAAAGCGACGACAGAGTGACGGGCGTTTGCAGTTCGGAAGCGGTGCACTATCGCACACACCTAATGTATCCGCTCTTGCAGTTGCTACGTCTGAACGACGTGCCGAGCGGAAGAATACAGAAGCCGCACCATCGCTGGACATCTGACAGCTGGAATCATTTCTTGGATACATTGCGCATCGCTGGATTTCCATGCTTGGTGTAAACAGCGCATAGGATGGCCTTCCCACGAGAGGGCACCGGAGCAGCGAGGATTCAAAGCGACGACAGAGTGACGGGCGTTTGCAGTTCGGAAGCGGTGCACTATCGCACACACCTAATGTATCCGCTCTTGGAGTTGCTACGTCTGAACGACGTGCCGAGCGAAGGAATACAGAAGCCGCACCATCGCTGGACATCTGACAGCTGGAATCATTTCTTGGATACATTGCGCATCGCTGGATTTCCATGCTTGGTGTCAACAGCGCATAGGATGGCCTTCCCACGAGAGGGCACCCGAGCAGCGAGGATTCAAAGCTACGACAGAGTGACGGGCGTTTGCAGTTCGGAAGCGGTGCACTATCGCACACACCTAATGTATCCGTGCTTGCAGTTGCTACGTCTGAACGACGTGCCGAGCGAAGGAATACAGAAGCCGCACCATCGCTGGATATCTGACAGCTGGAATCATTTCTTGGACACATTGCGCATCGCTGGATTTCCATGCTTGGTGTAAACAGTGCATAGAATGGCCTTCCCACGAGAGGGCACCGGAGCAGCGAGGATTCAAAGCGACGACAGAGTGACGGGCGTTTGCAGTTCGGCAGCGGTGCACTATCGCACACACCTAATGTATCCGCTCTTGCAGTTGCTACGTCTGAACGACGTGCCGAGCGAAGGAATACAGAAGCCGCACCATCGCTGGACATCTGACAGCTGGAATCATTTCTTGGACACATTGCGCATCGCTGGATTTCCATGCTTGGTGTAAACAGCGCATAGGATGGCCTTCCCACGAGAGGGCACCGGAGCAGCGAGGATTCAAAGCGACGACAGAGTGACGTTCGTTTGCAGTTCGGAAGCGGTGCACTATCGCACACACCTAATGTATCCGCTCTGGCAGTTGCTACGTCTGAACGACGTGCTGAGCGAAGGAATAGAGAAGCCGCACCATCGCTGGACATCTGACAGCTGGAATCATTTCTTGGACACACTGCGCATCGCTGGATTTCCATGCTTGGTGTAAACAGCGCATAGACTGGCCTTCCCACGAGAGGGCACCGGAGCAGCGAGGATTCAAAGCGACGACAGAGTGACGGGCGTTTGCAGTTCGGAAGTGCTGCACTATCGCACACACCTAATGTATCCGCTCTTGCAGTTGCTACGTCTGAACGACGTGCCGAGCGAAGGAATACAGAAGCCGCACCATCGCTGGACATCTCACAGCTGGAATAATTTCTTGGGCACACTGCGCATCGCTGGATTTCCATGCTTGGTGTAAACAGTGCATAGAATGGCCTTCCCACGAGAGGGCACCGGAGCAGCGAGGATTCAAAGCGACGACAGAGTGACGGGCGTTTGCAGTTCGGCAGCGGTGCACTATCGCACACACCTAATGTATCCGCTCTTGCAGTTGCTACGTCTGAACAACGTGCCGATCGAAGGAATACAGAAGCCGCACCATCGCTGGACATCTGACAGCTGGAATAATTTCTTGGACACACTGCGCATCGCTGGATTTCCATGCTTGGTGTAAACAGTGCATAGAATGGCCTTCCCACGAGAGGGCACCGGAGCAGCGAGGATTTAAAGCGACGACAGAGTGACGGGCGTTTGCAGTTCGGCAGCGGTGCACTATCGCACACACCTAATGTATCCGCTCTTGCAGTTGCTACGTCTAAACGACGTGCCGAGCGAAGGACTACAGAAGCCGCACCATCGCAGGACATCTGACAGCTGGAATCATTTCTTGGACACATTGCGCATCGCTGGATTTCCATGCTTGGTGTAAACAGCGCATAGGATGGCCTTCCCACGAGAGGGCACCCGAGCAACGAGGCTTCAAAGCGACGACAGAGTGACGGGCGTTTGCAGTTCGGAAGCGGTGCACTATCGCACACACCTAATGTATCCGCTCTTGCAGTTGCTACTTCTGAACGACGTGCCGATCGAAGGAATACAGAAGCCGCACCATCGCTGGATATCTGACAGCTGGAATAATTTTTTGGACACACTGCGCATCGCTGGATTTCCATGCTTGGTGTAAACAGTGCATAGAATGGCCTTCCCACGAGAGGGCACCGGAGCAGCGAGGATTTAAAGCGACGACAGAGTGACGGGCGTTTGCAGTTCGGAAGCGGTGCACTATCGCACACACCTAATGTATCCGCTCTTGCAGTTCCTACGTCTGAACGACGTGCCGAGCGAAGGAATACAGAAGCCGCACCATCGCTGGAGATCTGACAGCTGGAATCATTTCTTGGACACATTGCGCATCGCTGGATTTCCATGCTTGGTGTAAACAGCGCATAGAATGGCCTTCCCACGAAAGGGCACCGGAGCAGCGAGGATTGAAAGCGACGACAGAGTGACGGGCGTTTGCAGTTCGGAAGCGGTGCACTATCGCACACACCTAATGTATCCGCTCTTGCAGTTGCTACGTCTGAACGACGTGCCGAGCGAAGGAATACAGAAACCGCACCATCGCTGGATATCGGACAGCTGGAATCATTTCTTGGACACATTGCGCATCGCTGGATTTCCATGCTTGGTGTAAACAGTGCATAGAATGGCCTTCCCACGAGAGGGCACCGGAGCAGCGAGGATTCAAAGCGACGACAGAGTGACGGGCGTTTGCAGTTCGGCAGCGGTGCACTATCGCACACACTTAATGTATCCGCTCTTGCAGTTGCTACGTCTGAACGACGTGCCGAGCGAAGGAATACAGAAGCCGCACCATCGCTGGACATCTGACAGCTGGAATCATTTCTTGGACACATTTCGCATCGCTGGATTTCCATGCTTGGTGTAAACAGCGCATAGGATGGCCTTCCCACGAGAGGGCACCGGAGCAGCGATGATTCAAAGCGACGACAGAGTGACGGGCGTTTGCAGTTCGGAAGCGGTGCTCTATCGCACACACCTAATGTATCCGCTCTGGCAGTTGCTACGTCTGAACGACGTGCTGAGCGAAGGAATACAGAAGCCGCACCATCGCTGGACATCTGACAGCTGGAATCATTTCTTGGACACATTGCGCATCGCTGGATTTCCATGCTTGGTGTAAACAGCGCATAGAATGGCCTTCCCACGAGAGGGCACCGGAGCAGCGAGGATTCCAAGCGACGACAGAGTGACGGGCGTTTGCAGTTCGGAAGCGGTGCACTATCGCACACATCTAATGTATCCGCTCTTGCAGTTGCTACGTCTGAACGACGTGCCGAGCGAAGGAATACAGAAGCCGCATCATCGCTGGACATCTCACAGCTGGAATAATTTCTTGGGCACACTGCGCATCGCTGGATTTCCATGCTTGGTGTAAACTGTGCATAGAATGGCCTTCCCACGAGAGGGCACCGGAGCAGCGAGGATTCAAAGCGACGACAGAGTGACGGGCGTTTGCAGTTCGGCAGCGGTGATATATCACACACACCTAATGTATCCGCTCTTGCAGTTGCTACGTCTGAACGACGTGCCGATCGAAGGAATACAGAAGCCGCACCATCGCTGGACATCTGACAGCTGGAATCATTTCTTGGGCACACTGCGCATCGCTGGATTTCCATGCTTGGTGTAAACAGTGCATAGAATGGCCTTCCCACGAGAGGGCACCGGAGCAAAGAGGATTCAAAGCGACGACAGAGTGACGGGCGTTTGCAGTTCGGCAGCGGTGCACTATCGCACACACCTAATGTATCCGCTCTTGCAGTTGCTACGTCTAAACGACGTGCCGATCGAAGGAATACAGAAGCCGCACCATCTCTGGACATCTGACAGCTGGAATAATTTCTTGGACACACTGCGCATCGCTGGATTTCCATGCTTGGTGGAAACAGTGCATAGGATGGCCTTCCCACGAGGGGGCACCCTAGCAGCGAGGATTCAAAGCGACGACAGAGTGACGGGCGTTTGCAGTTCGGCAGCGGTGCACTATCGCACACACCTAATGTATCCGCTCTTGCAGTTGCTACGTCTGAACGACGTGCCGCGCGAAGGAATACAGAAGCCGCACCATCGCTGGACATCTGACAGCTGGAATCATTTCTTGGACACATTGCGCATCGCTGGATTTCCATGCTTGGTGTAAACGGCGCATAGGATGGCCTTCCCACGAGAGGGCACCGGAGCAGCGAGGATTCAAAGCGACAACAGAGTGACGGGCGTTTGCAGTTCGGAAGCGGTGCACTATCGCACACACCTAATGTATCCGCTCTGGCAGTTGCTACGTCTGAACGACGTGCTGAGCGAAGGAATACAGAAGCCGCACCATCGCTGGACATCTGACAGCTGGAATCATTTCTTGGACACATTGCGCATCGCTGGATTTCCATGCTTGGTGTAAACAGCGCATAGGAATGCCTTCCCACGAGAGGGCACCGGAGCAGCGAGGATTCAAAGCGACGACAGAGTGACGGGCGTTTGCAGTTCGGAAGCGGTGCACTATCGCACACACCTAATGTATCCGCTCTTGCAGTTGCTACGTCTGAACGACGTGCCGAGCGAAGGAATACAGAAACCGCACCATCGCTGGATATCGGACAGCTGGAATCATTTCTTGGACACATTGCGCATCGCTGGATTTCCATGCTTGGTGTAAACAGTGCATAGAATGGCCTTCCCACGAGAGGGCACCGGAGCAGCGAGGATTCAAAGCGACGACAGAGTGACAGGCGTTTGCAGTTCGGCAGCGGTGCACTATCGCACACACTTAATGTATCCGCTCTTGCAGTTGCTACGTCTGAACGACGTGCCGAGCGAAGGAATACAGAAGCCGCACCATCGCTGGACATCTGACAGCTGGAATCATTTCTTGGACACATTTCGCATCGCTGGATTTTCATGCTTGGTGTAAACAGCGCATAGGATGGCCTTCCCACGAGAGGGCACCGGAGCAGCGATGATTCAAAGCGACGACAGAGTGACGGGCGTTTGCAGTTCGGAAGCGGTGCACTATCGCACACACCTAATGTATCCGCTCTGGCAGTTGCTACGTCTGAACGACGTGCTGAGCGAAGGAATACAGAAGCCGCACCATCGCTGGACATCTGACAGCTGGAATCATTTCTTGGACACATTGCGCATCGCTGGATTTCCATGCTTGGTGTAAACAGCGCATAGAATGGCCTTCCCACGAGAGGGCACCGGAGCAGCGAGGATACCAAGCGACGACAGAGTGACGGGCGTTTGCAGTTCGGAAGCGGTGCACTATCGCACACATCTAATGTATCCGCTCTTGCAGTTGCTACGTCTGAACGACGTGCCGAGCGAAGGACTACAGAAGCCGCACCATCGCAGGACATCTGACAGCTGGAATCATTTCTTGGACACATTGCGCATCGCTGGATTGCCATGCTTGGTGTAAACAGCGCATAGGATGGCCTTCCCACAAGAGGGCACCGGAGCAGCGAGGATTTAAAGCGACGACAGAGTGACGGGCGTTTGCAGTTCGGCAGCGGTGCACTATCGCACACACCTAATGTATCCGCTCTTGCAGTTGCTACGTCTGAACGACGTGCCGAGCGAAGGACTACAGAAGCCGCACCATCGCTGGACATCTGACAGCTGGAATCATTTCTTGGGCACACTGCGCATCGCTGGATTTGCATGCTTGGTGTAAACAGTGCATAGAATGGCCTTCCCACGAGAGGGCACCCGAGCAGCGAGGATTCAAAGCGACGACCGAGTGACGGGCGTTTGCAGTTCGGAAGCGGTGCACTATCGCACACACCTAATGTATCCGCTCTTGCAGTTGCTACGTCTGAACGACGTGCCGAGCGAAGGAATACAGAAGCCGCACCATCGCTGGACATCGGACAGCTGGAATCATTTCTTGGACACATTGCGCATCGCTGGATTTCCATGCTTGGTGTAAACAGCGCATAGGATGGCCTTCCCACGAGAGGGCACCGGAGCAGCGAGGATTCAAAGCGACGACAGAGTCACGGGCGTTTGCAGCTCGGAAGCGGTGCACTATCGCACACACCTAATGTATCCGCTCTTGCAGTTGCTACGTCTGAACGACGTGCCGAGCGAAGGAATACAGAAGCCGCACCATCGCTGGACATCTGACAGCTGGAATCATTTCTTGGACACATTGCGCATCGCTGGATTTCCATGCTTGGTGTAAACAGCGCATAGGATGGCCTTCCCACGAGAGGGCACCGGAGCAGCGAGGATTGAAAGCGACGACAGAGTGACGGGCGTTTGCAGTTCGTAAGCGGTGCACTATCGCACACACCTAATGTATCCGCTCTGGCAGTTGCTACGTCTGAACGACGTGCTGAGCGAAGGAATACAGAAGCCGCACCATCGCTGGACATCTGACAGCTGGAATCATTTCTTGGACACATTGCGCATCGCTGGATTTCCATGCTTGGTGTAAACAGCGCATAGAATGGCCTTCCCACGATAGGGCACCGGAGCAGCGAGGATTCAAAGCGACGACAGAGTGACGGGCGTTTGCAGTTCGGAAGCGGTGCACTATCGCACACACCTAATGTATCCGCTCTTGCAGTTGCTACATCTGAACGACGTGCCGAGCGAAGGAATACAGAAGCCGCACCATCGCTGGACATCTCACAGCTGGAATAATTTCTTGGGCACACTGCGCATCGCTGGATTTCCATGCTTGGTGTAAACAGTGCATAGAATGGCCTTCCCACAAGAGGGCACCGGAGCAGCGAGGATTCAAAGCGGCGACAGAGTGACGGGCGTTTGCAGTTCGGCAGCGGTGCACTATGGCACACACCTAATGTATCCGCTCTTGCAGTTGCTACGTCTGAACGACGTGCCGAGCGAAGGAATACAGAAGCCGCACCATCGCTGGACATCTGACAGCTGGAATCATTTCTTGGGCACATTGCGCATCGCTGGATTTCCATGCTTGGTGTAAACAGTGCATAGAATGGCCTTCCCACGAGAGGGCACCGGAGCAGCGAGGATTCAAAGCGACGACAGAGTGACGGGCGTTTGCAGTTCGAAAGCGGTGCACTATCGCACACACCTAATGTATCCGCTCTTGCAGTTGCTACGTCTGAACGACGTGCCGAGCGAAGGAATACAGAAGCCGCACCATCGCTGGACATCTGACACCTGGAATCATTTCTTGGACACATTGCGCATCGCTGGATTTCCATGCTTGGTGTAAACAGTGCATAGAATGGCCTTCCCACGAGAGGGCACTGGAGCAGCGAGGATTCAAAGCGACGACAGAGTGACGGGCGTTTGCAGTTCGGCAGCGGTGCACTATCGCACACACCTAATGTATCCGCTCTTGCAGTTGCTACGTCTGAACGACGTGCCGAGCGAAGGAATACAGAAGCCGCTTCATCGCTGGACATCTGACAGCTGGAATCATTTCTTGGGCACATTGCGCATCGCTGGATTTCCATGCTTGGTGTAAACAGTGCATAGAATGGCCTTCCCACGAGAGGGCACCGGAGCAGCGAGGATTGAAAGCGACGAAAGAGTGACGTTCGTTTGCAGTTCGGAAGCGGTGCACTATCCCACACACCTAATGTATCCGCTCTTGCAGTTGCTACGTCTGAACGACGTGCGGAGCGAAGGAATACAGAAGCCGCACCATCGCTGGACATCTGACAGCTGGAATCATTTCTTGGACACATTGCGCATCGCTGGATTTCCATACTTCGTGTAAACAGCGCATAGGATGGCCTTCCCACGAGAGGGCACCGGAGCAGCGAGGATTCAAAGCGACGACAGAGTCACGGGCGTTTGCAGTTCGGAAGCGGTGCACTATCGCACACACCTAATGTATCCGCTCTTGCAGTTGCTACGTCTGAACGACGTGCCGAGCGAAGGAATACAGAAGCCGCACCATCGCTGGACATCTGACAGCTGGAATAATTTCTTGGGCACACTGCGCATCGCTGGATTTCCATGCTTGGTGTAAACAGTGCATAGAATGGCCTTCCCACGAGAGGGCACCGGAGCCGCGAGGATTCAAAGCGACGACCGAGTGACGGGCGTTTGCAGTTCGGCAGCGGTGCACTATCGCACACACCTAATGTATCCGCTCTTGCAGTTGCTACGTCTGAACGACGTGCCGAGCGAAGGAATACAGAAGCCGCACCATCGCTGGACATCTGACAGCTGGAATAATTTCTTGGGCACACTGCGCATCGCTGGATTTACATGCTTGGTGTAAACAGTGCATAGAATGGCCTTCACACGAGATGGCACCGGAGCAGCGAGGATTCAAAGCGACGACAGAGTGACGGGCGTTTGCAGTTCGGAAGCGGTGCACTATCGCACACACCTAATGTATCCGCTCTTGCAGTTGCTACGTCTTAACGACGTGCCGAGCGAAGGAATACAGAAGCCGCACCATCGCTGGACATCTGACAGCTGGAATCATTTCTTGGGCACACTGCGAATCGCTGGATTTCCATGCTTGGTGTAAACAGTGCATAGAATGGCCTTCCCACGAGAGGGCACTGGAGCAGCGAGGATTCAAAGCGACGACAGAGTGACGGGCGTTTGCAGTTCGGCAGCGGTGCACTATCGCACACACCTAATGTATCCGCTCTTGCAGTTGCTACGTCTGAACGACGTGCCGAGCGAAGGAATACAGAAGCCGCTTCATCGCTGGACATCTGACAGCTGGAATCATTTCTTGGGCACATTGCGTATCGCTGAATTTCCATGCTTGGTGTAAACAGTGCATAGAATGGCCTTCCCACGAGAGGGCACCGGAGCAGCGAGGATTCAAAGCGACGACAGAGTGAGGGGCGTTTGCAGTTCGGAAGCGGTGCACTATCGCACACACCTAATGTATCCGCTCTTGCAGTTGCTACGTCTTAACGACGTGCCGAGCGAAGGAATACAGAAGCCGCACCATCGCTGGACATCTGACAGCTGGAATAATTTCTTGGGCACACTGCGAATCGCTGGATTTCCATGCTTGGTGTAAACAGTGCATAGAATGGCCTTCCCACGAGAGGGCACTGGAGCAGCGAGGATTCAAAGCGACGACAGAGTGACGGGCGTTTGCAGTTCGGCAGCGGTGCACTATCGCACACACCTAATGTATCCGCTCTTGCAGTTGCTACGTCTGAACGACGTGCCGAGCGAAGGAATACAGAAGCCGCTTCATCGCTGGACATCTGACAGCTGGAATCATTTCTTGGGCACATTGCGTATCGCTGAATTTCCATGCTTGGTGTAAACAGTGCATAGAATGGCCTTCCCACGAGAGGGCACCGGAGCAGCGAGGATTCAAAGCGACGACAGAGTGAGGGGCGTTTGCAGTTCGGAAGCGGTGCACTATCGCACACACCTAATGTATCCGCTCTTGCAGTTGCTACGTCTGAACGACGTGCCGAGCGAAGGAATACAGAAGCCGCACCATCGCTGGACATGTGAGAGCTGGAATCATTTCTTGGACACATTGCGCATCGCTGGATTTCCATGCTTGGTGTAAACAGCGCATAAGATGGCCTTCCCACGAGAGGGCACCGGAGCAGCGAGGATTGAAAGCGACGAAAGAGTGACGTTCGTTTGCAGTTCGGAAGCGGTGCACTATCCCACAGACCTAATGTATCCGCTCTTGCAGTTGCTACGTCTGAACGACGTGCGGAGCGAAGGAATACAGAAGCCGCACCATCGCTGGACATCTGACAGCTGGAATCATTTCTTGGACACATTGCGCATCGCTGGATTTCCATACTTCGTGTAAACAGCGCATAGGATGGCCTTCCCACGAGAGGGCACCGGAGCAGCGAGGATTCAAAGCGACGACAGAGTCACGGGCGTTTGCAGTTCGGAAGCGGTGCACTATCGCACACACCTAATGTATCCGCTCTTGCAGTTGCTACGTCTGAATGACGTGCCGAGCGAAGGAATACAGAAGCCGCACCATCGCTGGACATCTGACAGCTGGAATAATTTCTTGGGCACACTGCGCATCGCTGGATTTCCATGCTTGGTGTAAACAGTGCATAGAATGGCCTTCCCACGAGAGGGCACCGGAGCAGCGAGGATTCAAAGCGACGACAGAGTGACGGGCGTTTGCAGTTCGGCAGCGGTGCACTATCGCACACACCTAATGTATCCGCTCTTGCAGTTGCTACGTCTGAACGACGTGCCGAGCGAAGGAATACAGAAGCCGCACCATCGCTGGACATCTGACAGCTGGAATAATTTCTTGGGCACACTGCGCATCGCTGGATTTACATGCTTGGTGTAAACAGTGCATAGAATGGCCTTCACACGAGATGGCACCGGAGCAGCGAGGATTCAAAGCGACGACAGAGTGACGGGCGTTTGCAGTTCGAAAGCGGTGCACTATCGCACACACCTAATGTATCCGCTCTTGCAGTTGCTACGTCTTAAAGACGTGCCGAGCGAAGGAATACAGAAGCCGCACCATCGCTGGACATCTTACAGCTGAATAATTTCTTGGGCACACTGCCCATCGCTGGATTCCCATGCTTGGTGTAAACAGTGCATAGAATGGCCTTCCCACGAGAGGGCACCGGAGCAGCGAGGATTCAAAGCGACGACAGAGTGACGGGCGTTTGCAGTTCGGCAGCGGTGCACTATCGCACACACCTAATGTATCCGCTCTTGCAGTTGCTATGTCTGAACGACGTGCCGAGCGAAGGAATACAGAAGCCGCACCATCGCTGGACATCTGACAGCTGGAATTATTTCTTGGACACATTGCGCATCGCTGGATTTCCATACTTCGTGTAAACAGCGCATAGGATGGCCTTCCCACGAGAGGGCATCGGAGCAGCGAGGATTCAAAGCGACGACAGAGTCACGGGCGTTTGCAGTTCGGAAGCGGTGCACTATCGCACACACCTAATGTATCCGCTCTTGCAGTTGCTACGTCTGAACGACGTGCCGAGCGAAGGAATACAGAAGCCGCACCATCGCTGGACATCTGACAGCTGGAATAATTTCTTGGGCACACTGCGCATCGCTGGATTTCCATGCTTGGTGTAAACAGTGCATAGAATGGCCTTCCCACGAGAGGGCCCCGGAGCCGCGAGGATTCAAAGCGACGACAGAGTGACGGGCGTTTGCAGTTCGGCAGCGGTGCACTATCGCACACACCTAATGTATCCGCTCTTGCAGTTGCTACGTCTGAACGACGTGCCGAGCGAAGGAATACAGAAGCCGCACCATCGCTGGACATCTGACAGCTGGAATAATTTCTTGGGCACACTGCGCATCGCTGGATTTACATGCTTGGTGTAAACAGTGCATAGAATGGCCTTCACACGAGATGGCACCGGAGCAGCGAGGATTCAAAGCGACGACAGAGTGACGGGCGTTTGCAGTTCGGAAGCTGTGCACTATCGCACACACCTAATGTATCCGCTCTTGCAGTTGCTACGTCTTAACGACGTGCCGAGCGAAGGAATACAGAAGCCGCACCATCGCTGGACATCTGACAGCTGGAATAATTTCTTGGGCACACTGCGAATCGCTGGATTTCCATGCTTGGTGTAAACAGTGCATAGAATGGCCTTCCCACGAGAGGGCACTGGAGCAGCGAGGATTCAAAGCGACGACAGAGTGACGGGCGTTTGCAGTTCGGCAGCGGTGCACTATCGCACACACCTAATGTATCCGCTCTTGCAGTTGCTACGTCTGAACGACGTGCCGAGCGAAGGAATACAGAAGCCGCTTCATCGCTGGACATCTGACAGCTGGAATCATTTCTTGGGCACATTGCGTATCGCTGGATTTCCATGCTTGGTGTAAACAGTGCATAGAATGGCCTTCCCACGAGAGGGCACCGGAGCAGCGAGGATTCAAAGCGACGACAGAGTGACGGGCGTTTGCAGTTCGGAAGCGGTGCACTATCGCACACACCTAATGTATCCGCTCTTGCAGTTGCTACGTCTGAACGACGTGCCGAGCGAAGGAATACAGAAGCCGCACCATCGCTGGACATCTGACAGCTGGAATCATTTCTTGGACACATTGCGCATCGCTGGATTTCCATGCTTGGTGTAAACAGTGGATAGAATGGCCTTCCCACGAGAGGGCACTGGAGCAGCGAGGATTCAAAGCGACGACAGAGTGACGGGCGTTTGCAGTTCGGCAGCGGTGCACTATCGCACACACCTAATGTATCCGCTCTTGCAGTTGCTACGTCTGAACGACGTGCCGAGCGAAGGAATACAGAAGCCGCTTCATCGCTGGACATCTGACAGCTGGAATCATTTCTTGGGCACATTGCGCATCGCTGGATTTCCATGCTTGGTGTAAACAGTGCATAGAATGGCCTTCCCACGAGAGGGCACCGGAGCAGCGAGGATTCAAAGCGACGACAGAGTGAGGGGCGTTTGCAGTTCGGAAGCGGTTCACTATCGCACACACCTAATGTATCCGCTCTTGCAGTTGCTACGTCTGAACGACGTGCCGAGCGAAGGAATACAGAAGCCGCACCATCGCTGGACATGTGAGAGCTGGAATCATTTCTTGGACACATTGCGCATCGCTGGATTTCCATGCTTGGTGTAAACAGCGCATAAGATGGCCTTCCCACGAGAGGGCACCGGAGCAGCGAGGATTGAAAGCGACGAAAGAGTGACGTTCGTTTGCAGTTCGGAAGCGGTGCACTATCCCACACACCTAATGTATCCGCTCTTGCAGTTGCTACGTCTGAACGACGTGCGGAGCGAAGGAATACAGAAGCCGCACCATCGCTGGACATCTGACAGCTGGAATCATTTCTTGGACACATTGCGCATCGCTGGATTTCCATACTTCGTGTAAACAGCGCATAGGATGGCCTTCCCACGAGAGGGCACCGGAGCAGCGAGGATTCAAAGCGACGACAGAGTGACGGGCGTTTGCAGTTCGGAAGCGGTGCACTATCGCACACACCTAATGTATCCGCTCTTGCAGTTGCTACGTCTGAACGACGTGCCGAGCGAAGGAATACAGAAGCCGCACCATCGCTGGACATCTGACAGCTGGAATAATTTCTTGGGCACACTGCGCATCGCTGGATTTCCATGCTTGGTGTAAACAGTGCATAGAATGGCCTTCCCACGAGAGGGCACCGGAGCAGCGAGGATTCAAAGCGACGACAGAGTGACGGGCGTTTGCAGTTCGGCAGCGGTGCACTATCGCACACACCTAATGTATCCGCTCTTGCAGTTGCTACGTCTGAACGACGTGCCGAGCGAAGGAATACAGAAGCCGCACCATCGCTGGACATCTGACAGCTGGAATAATTTCTTGGGCACATTGCGTATCGCTGGATTTCCATGCTTGGTGTAAACAGTGCATAGAATGGCCTTCCCACGAGAGGGCACCGGAGCAGCGAGGATTCAAAGCGACGACAGAGTGAGGGGCGTTTGCAGTTCGGAAGCGGTGCACTATCGCACACACCTAATGTATCCACTCTTGCAGTTGCTACGTCTGAACGACGTGCCGAGCGAAGGAATACAGAAGCCGCACCATCGCTGGACATGTGAGAGCTGGAATCATTTCTTGGACACATTGCGCATCGCTGGATTTCCATGCTTGGTGTAAACAGCGCATAAGATGGCCTTCCCACGAGAGGGCACCGGAGCAGCGAGGATTGAAAGCGACGAAAGAGTGACGTTCGTTTGCAGTTCGGAAGCGGTGCACTATCCCACAGACCTAATGTATCCGCTCTTGCAGTTGCTACGTCTGAACGACGTGCGGAGCGAAGGAATACAGAAGCCGCACCATCGCTGGACATCTGACAGCTGGAATCATTTCTTGGACACATTGCGCATCGCTGGATTTCCATACTTCGTGTAAACAGCGCATAGGATGGCCTTCCCACGAGAGGGCACCGGAGCAGCGAGGATTCAAAGCGACGACAGAGTCACGGGCGTTTGCAGTTCGGAAGCGGTGCACTATCGCACACACCTAATGTATCCGCTCTTGCAGTTGCTACATCTGAACGACGTGCCGAGCGAAGGAATACAGAAGCCGCACCATCGCTGGACATCTCACAGCTGGAATAATTTCTTGGGCACACTGCGCATCGCTGGATTTCCATGCTTGGTGTAAACAGTGCATAGAATGGCCTTCCCACAAGAGGGCACCGGAGCAGCGAGGATTCAAAGCGGCGACAGAGTGACGGGCGTTTGCAGTTCGGCAGCGGTGCACTATCGCACACACCTAATGTATCCGCTCTTGCAGTTGCTACGTCTGAACGACGTGCCGAGCGAAGGAATACAGAAGCCGCACCATCGCTGGACATCTGACAGCTGGAATCATTTCTTGGGCACATTGCGCATCGCTGGATTTCCATGCTTGGTGTAAACAGTGCATAGAATGGCCTTCCCACGAGAGGGCACCGGAGCAGCGAGGATTCAAAGCGACGACAGAGTGACGGGCGTTTGCAGTTCGAAAGCGGTGCACTATCGCACACACCTAATGTATCCGCTCTTGCAGTTGCTACGTCTGAACGACGTGCCGAGCGAAGGAATACAGAAGCCGCACCATCGCTGGACATCTGACAGCTGGAATCATTTCTTGGACACATTGCGCATCGCTGGATTTCCATGCTTGGTGTAAACAGTGCATAGAATGGCCTTCCCACGAGAGGGCACTGGAGCAGCGAGGATTCAAAGCGACGACAGAGTGACGGGCGTTTGCAGTTCGGCAGCGGTGCACTATCGCACACACCTAATGTATCCGCTCTTGCAGTTGCTACGTCTGAACGACGTGCCGAGCGAAGGAATACAGAAGCCGCTTCATCGCTGGACATCTGACAGCTGGAATCATTTCTTGGGCACATTGCGCATCGCTGGATTTCCATGCTTGGTGTAAACAGTGCATAGAATGGCCTTCCCACGAGAGGGCACCGGAGCAGCGAGGATTGAAAGCGACGAAAGAGTGACGTTCGTTTGCAGTTCGGAAGCGGTGCACTATCCCACACACCTAATGTATCCGCTCTTGCAGTTGCTACGTCTGAACGACGTGCGGAGCGACGGAATACAGAAGCCGCACCATCGCTGGACATCTGACAGCTGGAATCATTTCTTGGACACATTGCGCATCGCTGGATTTCCATACTTCGTGTAAACAGCGCATAGGATGGCCTTCCCACGAGAGGGCACCGGAGCAGCGAGGATTCAAAGCGACGACAGAGTCACGGGCGTTTGCAGTTCGGAAGCGGTGCACTATCGCACACACCTAATGTATCCGCTCTTGCAGTTGCTACGTCTGAACGACGTGCCGAGCGAAGGAATACAGAAGCCGCACCATCGCTGGACATCTGACAGCTGGAATAATTTCTTGGGCACACTGCGCATCGCTGGATTTACATGCTTGGTGTAAACAGTGCATAGAATGGCCTTCACACGAGATGGCACCGGAGCAGCGAGGATTCAAAGCGACGACAGAGTGACGGGCGTTTGCAGTTCGGAAGCGGTGCACTATCGCACACACCTAATGTATCCGCTCTTGCAGTTGCTACGTCTTAACGACGTGCCGAGCGAAGGAATACAGAAGCCGCACCATCGCTGGACATCTGACAGCTGGAATAATTTCTTGGGCACACTGCGAATCGCTGGATTTCCATGCTTGGTGTAAACAGTGCATAGAATGGCCTTCCCACGTGAGGGCACTGGAGCAGCGAGGATTCAAAGCGACGACAGTGTGACGGGCGTTTGCAGTTCGGCAGCGGTGCACTATCGCACACACCTAATGTATCCGCTCTTGCAGTTGCTACGTCTGAACGACGTGCCGAGCGAAGGAATACAGAAGCCGCTTCATCGCTGGACATCTGACAGCTGGAATCATTTCTTGGGCACATTGCGTATCGCTGGATTTCCATGCTTGGTGTAAACAGTGCATAGAATGGCCTTCCCACGAGAGGGCACCGGTGCAGCGAGGATTCAAAGCGACGACAGAGTGAGGGGCGTTTGCAGTTCGGAAGCGGTGCACTATCGCACACACCTAATGTATCCGCTCTTGCAGTTGCTACGTCTGAACGACGTGCCGAGCGAAGGAATACAGAAGCCGCACCATCGCTGGACATGTGAGAGCTGGAATCATTTCTTGGACACATTGCGCATCGCTGGATTTCCATGCTTGGTGTAAACAGCGCATAAGATGGCCTTCCCACGAGAGGGCACCGGAGCAGCGAGGATTGAAAGCGACGAAAGAGTGACGTTCGTTTGCAGTTCGGAAGCGGTGCACTATCCCACAGACCTAATGTATCCGCTCTTGCAGTTGCTACGTCTGAACGACGTGCGGAGCGAAGGAATACAGAAGCCGCACCATCGCTGGACATCTGACAGCTGGAATCATTTCTTGGACACATTGCGCATCGCTGGATTTCCATACTTCGTGTAAACAGCGCATAGGATGGCCTTCCCACGAGAGGGCACCGGAGCAGCGAGGATTCAAAGCGACGACAGAGTCACGGGCGTTTGCAGTTCGGAAGCGGTGCACTATCGCACACACCTAATGTATCCGCTCTTGCAGTTGCTACGTCTGAATGACGTGCCGAGCGAAGGAATACAGAAGCCGCACCATCGCTGGACATCTGACAGCTGGAATAATTTCTTGGGCACACTGCGCATCGCTGGATTTCCATGCTTGGTGTAAACAGTGCATAGAATGGCCTTCCCACGAGAGGGCACCGGAGCAGCGAGGATTCAAAGCGACGACAGAGTGACGGGCGTTTGCAGTTCGGCAGCGGTGCACTATCGCACACACCTAATGTATCCGCTCTTGCAGTTGCTACGTCTGAACGACGTGCCGAGCGAAGGAATACAGAAGCCGCACCATCGCTGGACATCTGACAGCTGGAATAATTTCTTGGGCACACTGCGCATCGCTGGATTTACATGCTTGGTGTAAACAGTGCATAGAATGGCCTTCACACGAGATGGCACCGGAGCAGCGAGGATTCAAAGCGACGACAGAGTGACGGGCGTTTGCAGTTCGAAAGCGGTGCACTATCGCACACACCTAATGTATCCGCTCTTGCAGTTGCTACGTCTTAAAGACGTGCCGAGCGAAGGAATACAGAAGCCGCACCATCGCTGGACATCTTACAGCTGAATAATTTCTTGGGCACACTGCCCATCGCTGGATTCCCATGCTTGGTGTAAACAGTGCATAGAATGGCCTTCCCACGAGAGGGCACCGGAGCAGCGAGGATTCAAAGCGACGACAGAGTGACGGGCGTTTGCAGTTCGGCAGCGGTGCACTATCGCACACACCTTATGTATCCGCTCTTGCAGTTGCTATGTCTGAACGACGTGCCGAGCGAAGGAATACAGAAGCCGCACCATCGCTGGACATCTGACAGCTGGAATCATTTCTTGGACACATTGCGCATCGCTGGATTTCCATGCTTGGTGTAAACAGCGCATAGGATGGCCTTCCCACGAGAGGGCACCGGAGCAGCGAGGATTCAAAGCGACGACAGAGTCACGGGCGTTTGCAGCTCGGAAGCGGTGCACTATCGCACACACCTAATGTATCCGCTCTTGCAGTTGCTACGTCTGAACGACGTGCCGAGCGAAGGAATACAGAAGCCGCACCATCGCTGGACATCTGACAGCTGGAATCATTTCTTGGACACATTGCGCATCGCTGGATTTCCATGCTTGGTGTAAACAGCGCATAGGATGGCCTTCCCACGAGAGGGCACCGGAGCAGCGAGGATTGAAAGCGACGACAGAGTGACGGGCGTTTGCAGTTCGTAAGCGGTGCACTATCGCACACACCTAATGTATCCGCTCTGGCAGTTGCTACGTCTGAACGACGTGCTGAGCGAAGGAATACAGAAGCCGCACCATCGCTGGACATCTGACAGCTGGAATCATTTCTTGGACACATTGCGCATCGCTGGATTTCCATGCTTGGTGTAAACAGCGCATAGAATGGCCTTCCCACGATAGGGCACCGGAGCAGCGAGGATTCAAAGCGACGACAGAGTGACGGGCGTTTGCAGTTCGGAAGCGGTGCACTATCGCACACACCTAATGTATCCGCTCTTGCAGTTGCTACATCTGAACGACGTGCCGAGCGAAGGAATACAGAAGCCGCACCATCGCTGGACATCTCACAGCTGGAATAATTTCTTGGGCACACTGCGCATCGCTGGATTTCCATGCTTGGTGTAAACAGTGCATAGAATGGCCTTCCCACAAGAGGGCACCGGAGCAGCGAGGATTCAAAGCGGCGACAGAGTGACGGGCGTTTGCAGTTCGGCAGCGGTGCACTATCGCACACACCTAATGTATCCGCTCTTGCAGTTGCTACGTCTGAACGACGTGCCGAGCGAAGGAATACAGAAGCCGCACCATCGCTGGACATCTGACAGCTGGAATCATTTCTTGGGCACATTGCGCATCGCTGGATTTCCATGCTTGGTGTAAACAGTGCATAGAATGGCCTTCCCACGAGAGGGCACCGGAGCAGCGAGGATTCAAAGCGACGACAGAGTGACGGGCGTTTGCAGTTCGAAAGCGGTGCACTATCGCACACACCTAATGTATCCGCTCTTGCAGTTGCTACGTCTGAACGACGTGCCGAGCGAAGGAATACAGAAGCCGCACCATCGCTGGACATCTGACAGCTGGAATCATTTCTTGGACACATTGCGCATCGCTGGATTTCCATGCTTGGTGTAAACAGTGGATAGAATGGCCTTCCCACGAGAGGGCACTGGAGCAGCGAGGATTCAAAGCGACGACAGAGTGACGGGCGTTTGCAGTTCGGCAGCGGTGCACTATCGCACACACCTAATGTATCCGCTCTTGCAGTTGCTACGTCTGAACGACGTGCCGAGCGAAGGAATACAGAAGCCGCTTCATCGCTGGACATCTGACAGCTGGAATCATTTCTTGGGCACATTGCGCATCGCTGGATTTCCATGCTTGGTGTAAACAGTGCATAGAATGGCCTTCCCACGAGAGGGCACCGGAGCAGCGAGGATTCAAAGCGACGACAGAGTGAGGGGCGTTTGCAGTTCGGAAGCGGTTCACTATCGCACACACCTAATGTATCCGCTCTTGCAGTTGCTACGTCTGAACGACGTGCCGAGCGAAGGAATACAGAAGCCGCACCATCGCTGGACATGTGAGAGCTGGAATCATTTCTTGGACACATTGCGCATCGCTGGATTTCCATGCTTGGTGTAAACAGCGCATAAGATGGCCTTCCCACGAGAGGGCACCGGAGCAGCGAGGATTGAAAGCGACGAAAGAGTGACGTTCGTTTGCAGTTCGGAAGCGGTGCACTATCCCACACACCTAATGTATCCGCTCTTGCAGTTGCTACGTCTGAACGACGTGCGGAGCGAAGGAATACAGAAGCCGCACCATCGCTGGACATCTGACAGCTGGAATCATTTCTTGGACACATTGCGCATCGCTGGATTTCCATACTTCGTGTAAACAGCGCATAGGATGGCCTTCCCACGAGAGGGCACCGGAGCAGCGAGGATTCAAAGCGACGACAGAGTGACGGGCGTTTGCAGTTCGGAAGCGGTGCACTATCGCACACACCTAATGTATCCGCTCTTGCAGTTGCTACGTCTGAACGACGTGCCGAGCGAAGGAATACAGAAGCCGCACCATCGCTGGACATCTGACAGCTGGAATAATTTCTTGGGCACACTGCGCATCGCTGGATTTCCATGCTTGGTGTAAACAGTGCATAGAATGGCCTTCCCACGAGAGGGCACCGGAGCAGCGAGGATTCAAAGCGACGACAGAGTGAGGGGCGTTTGCAGTTCGGAAGCGGTGCACTATCGCACACACCTAATGTATCCGCTCTTGCAGTTGCTACGTCTGAACGACGTGCCGAGCGAAGGAATACAGAAGCCGCACCATCGCTGGACATGTGAGAGCTGGAATCATTTCTTGAACACATTGCGCATCGCTGGATTTCCATGCTTGGTGTAAACAGCGCATAAGATGGCCTTCCCACGAGAGGGCACCGGAGCAGCGAGGATTGAAAGCGACGAAAGAGTGACGTTCGTTTGCAGTTCGGAAGCGGTGCACTATCCCACAGACCTAATGTATCCGCTCTTGCAGTTGCTACGTCTGAACGACGTGCGGAGCGAAGGAATACAGAAGCCGCACCATCGCTGGACATCTGACAGCTGGAATCATTTCTTGGACACATTGCGCATCGCTGGATTTCCATACTTCGTGTAAACAGCGCATAGGATGGCCTTCCCACGAGAGGGCACCGGAGCAGCGAGGATTCAAAGCGACGACAGAGTCACGGGCGTTTGCAGTTCGGAAGCGGTGCACTATCGCACACACCTAATGTATCCGCTCTTACAGTTGCTACGTCTGAATGACGTGCCGAGCGAAGGAATACAGAAGCCGCACCATCGCTGGACATCTGACAGCTGGAATAATTTCTTGGGCACACTGCGCATCGCTGGATTTCCATGCTTGGTGTAAACAGTGCATAGAATGGCCTTCCCACGAGAGGGCACCGGAGCAGCGAGGATTCAAAGCGACGACAGAGTGACGGGCGTTTGCAGTTCGGCAGCGGTGCACTATCGCACACACCTAATGTATCCGCTCTTGCAGTTGCTACGTCTGAACGACGTGCCGAGCGAAGGAATACAGAAGCCGCACCATCGCTGGACATCTGACAGCTGGAATAATTTCTTGGGCACACTGCGCATCGCTGGATTTACATGCTTGGTGTAAACAGTGCATAGAATGGCCTTCACACGAGATGGCACCGGAGCAGCGAGGATTCAAAGCGACGACAGAGTGACGGGCGTTTGCAGTTCGAAAGCGGTGCACTATCGCACACACCTAATGTATCCGCTCTTGCAGTTGCTACGTCTTAAAGACGTGCCGAGCGAAGGAATACAGAAGCCGCACCATCGCTGGACATCTTACAGCTGAATAATTTCTTGGGCACACTGCCCATCGCTGGATTCCCATGCTTGGTGTAAACAGTGCATAGAATGGCCTTCCCACGAGAGGGCACCGGAGCAGCGAGGATTCAAAGCGACGACAGAGTGACGGGCGTTTGCAGTTCGGCAGCGGTGCACTATCGCACACACCTAATGTATCCGCTCTTGCAGTTGCTATGTCTGAACGACGTGCCGAGCAAAGGAATACAGAAGCCGCACCATCGCTGGACATCTGACAGCTGGAATCATTTCTTGGACACATTGCGCATCGCTGGATTTCCATGCTTCGTGTAAACAGCGCATAGGATGGCCTTCCCACGAGAGGGCACCGGAGCAGCGAGGATTCAAAGCGACGACAGAGTGACGGGCGTTTGCAGTTCGGAAGCGGTGCACAATCGCACACACCTAATGTATCCGCTCTTGCAGTTGCTACGTCTGAAAGACGTGCCGAGCGAAGGAATACAGAAGCCGCACCATCGCTGGACATCTGACAGCTGGAATCATTTCTTGGACGCATTGCGCATCGCTGGATTTCCATGCATGGTGTAAACAGCGCATAGGATGGCCTTCCCACGAGAGGGCACCGGAGCAGCGAGGATTCAAAGCGACGACAGAGTGACGGGCGTTTGCAGTTCGGAAGCGGTGCACTATCGCACACACCTAATGTATCCGCTCTTGCAGTTGCTACGTCTGAACGACGTGCCGAGCGAAGGAATACAGAAGCCGCACCATCGCTGGACATCTGACAGCTGGAATCATTTCTTGGACACATTGCGCATCGCTGGATTTCCTTGCTTGGTGTAAACAGCGCATAGGATGGCCTTCCCACGAGAGGGCACCGGAGCAGCGAGGATTCAAAGCGACGACAGAGTGACGGGCGTTTGCAGTTCGGAAGCGGTGCACTATCGCACACACCTAATGTATCCGCTCTTGCAGTTGCTACGTCTGAACGACGTGCCGAGCGAAGGAATACAGAAGCCGCACCATCGCTGGACATCTGACAGCTGGAATCATTTCTTGGACACATTGCGCATCGCTGGATTTCCATACTTCGTGTAAACAGCGCATAGGATGGCCTTCCCACGAGAGGGCACCGGAGCAGCGAGGATTCAAAGCGACGACAGAGTCACGGGCGTTTGCAGTTCGGAAGCAGTGCACTATCGCACACACCTAATGTATCCGCTCTTGCAGTTGCTACGTCTGAACGACGTGCCGAGCGAAGGAATACAGAAGCCGCACCATCGCTGGACATCTGACAGCTGGAATAATTTCTTGGGCACACTGCGCATCGCTGGATTTCCATGCTTGGTGTAAACAGTGCATAGAATGGCCTTCCCACGAGAGGGCACCGGAGCAGCGAGGATTCAAAGCGACGACAGAGTGACGGGCGTTTGCAGTTCGGCAGCGGTGCACTATCGCACACACCTAATGTATCCGCTCTTGCAGTTGCTACGTCTGAACGACGTGCCGAGCGAAGGAATACAGAAGCCGCACCATCGCTGGACATCTGACAGCTGGAATAATTTCTTGGGCACACTGCGCATCGCTGGATTTACATGCTTGGTGTAAACAGTGCATAGAATGGCCTTCCCACGAGATGGCACCGGAGCAGCGAGGATTCAAAGCGACGACAGAGTGACGGGCGTTTGCAGTTCGCAAGCGGTGCACTATCGCACACACCTAATGTATCCGCTCTTGCAGTTGCTACGTCTGAACGACGTGCCGAGCGAAGGAATACAGAAGCCGCACCATCGCTGGACATCTGACAGCTGGAATCATTTCTTGGACACATTGCGCATCGCTGGATTTCCATGCTTGGTGTAAACAGCGCATAATATGGCCTTCCCACGAGAGGGCACCGGAGCAGCGAGGATTCAAAGCGACGACAGAGTGACGGGCGTTTGCAGTTCGGAAGCGGTGCACTATCGCACACACCTAATGTATCCGCTCTTGCAGTTGCTACGTCTGAACGACGTGCCGAGCGAAGGAATACAGAAGCCGCACCATCGCTGGACATGTGAGAGCTGGAATCATTTCTTGGACACATTGCGCATCGCTGGATTTCCATGCTTGGTGTAAACAGCGCATAGGATGGCCTTCCCACGAGAGGGCACCGGAGCAGCGAGGATTGAAAGCGACGAAAGAGTGACGTTCGTTTGCAGTTCGGAAGCGGTGCACTATCCCACACACCTAATGTACCCGCTCTTGCAGTTGCTACGTCTGAACGACGTGCGGAGCGAAGGAATACAGAAGCCGCACCATCGCTGGACATCTGACAGCTGGAATCATTTCTTGGACACATTGCGCATCGCTGGATTTCCATACTTCGTGTAAACAGCGCATAGGATGGCCTTCCCACGAGAGGGCACCGGAGCAGCGAGGATTCAAAGCGACGACAGAGTCACGGGCGTTTGCAGTTCGGAAGCGGTGCACTATCGCACACACCTAATGTATCCGCTCTTGCAGTTGCTACGTCTGAACGACGTGCCGAGCGAAGGAATACAGAAGCCGCACCATCGCTGGACATCTGACAGCTGGAATAATTTCTTGGGCACACTGCGCATCGCTGGATTTCCATGCTTGGTGTAAACAGTGCATAGAATGGCCTTCCCACGAGAGGGCACCGGAGCAGCGAGGATTCAAAGCGACGACAGAGTGACGGGCGTTTGCAGTTCGGCAGCGGTGCACTATCGCACACACCTAATGTATCCGCTCTTGCAGTTGCTACGTCTGAACGACGTGCCGAGCGAAGGAATACAGAAGCCGCACCATCGCTCGACATCTGACAGCTGGAATCATTTCTTGGACACATTGCGCATCGCTGGATTTCCATGCTTGGTGTAAACAGCGCATAGGATGGCCTTCCCACGAGAGGGCACCGGAGCAGCGAGGATTCAAAGCGACGACAGAGTGACGGGCGTTTGCAGTTCGGAAGCGGTGCACTATTGCACACACCTAATGTATCCGCTCTTGCAATTCCTACGTCTGAACGACGTGCCGAGTGAAGGAATACAGAAGCCGCACCACCGCTGGACATCTGACAGCTGGAATAATTTCTTGGGCACACTGCGCATCGCTGGATTTCCATGCTTGGTGTAAACAGTGCATAGAATGGCCTTCCCACGAGAGGGCACCGGAGCAGCGAGGATTCAAAGCGACGACAGAGTGACGGGCGCTTGCAGTTCGGAAGCGGTGCACTATCGCACACACCTAATGTATCCGCTCTTGCAGTTGCTACGTCTGAACGACGTGCCGAGCGAAGGAATACAGAAGCCGCACCATCGCTGGACATCTGACAGCTGGAATCATTTCTTGGACACACTGCGCATCGCTGGATTTCCATGCTTGGTGTAAACAGCGCATAGGATGGTCTTCCCACGAGAGGGCACCGGAGCAGCGAGGATTCAAAGCGACGACAGAGTGACGGGCGTTTGCAGTTCGGAAGCGGTGCACTATCGCACACACCTAATGTATCCGCTCTTGCAGTTGCTACGTCTGAACGACGTGCCGAGCGAAGGAATACAGAAGCCGCACCATCGCTGGACATCTGACAGCTGGAATCATTTCTTGGACGCATTGCGCATCGCTGGATTTCCATGCATGGTGTAAACAGCGCATAGGATGGCCTTCCCACGAGAGGGCACCGGAGCAGCGAGGATTCAAAGCGACGACAGAGTGACGGGCGTTTGCAGTTCGGAAGCGGTGCACTATCGCACACACCTAATGTATCCGCTCTTGCAGTTGCTACGTCTGAACGACGTGCCGAGCGAAGGAATACAGAAGCCGCACCATCGCTGGACATCTGACAGCTGGAATAATTTCTTGGGCACACTGCGCATCGCTGGATTTCCATGCTTGGTGTAAACAGTGCATAGAATGGCCTTCCCACGAGAGGGCACCGGAGCAGCGAGGATTCAAAGCGACGACAGAGTGAGGGGCGTTTGCAGTTCGGAAGCGGTGCACTATCGCACACACCTAATGTATCCGCTCTTGCAGTTGCTACGTCTGAACGACGTGCCGAGCGAAGGAATACAGAAGCCGCACCATCGCTGGACATGTGAGAGCTGGAATCATTTCTTGAACACATTGCGCATCGCTGGATTTCCATGCTTGGTGTAAACAGCGCATAAGATGGCCTTCCCACGAGAGGGCACCGGAGCAGCGAGGATTGAAAGCGACGAAAGAGTGACGTTCGTTTGCAGTTCGGAAGCGGTGCACTATCCCACAGACCTAATGTATCCGCTCTTGCAGTTGCTACGTCTGAACGACGTGCGGAGCGAAGGAATACAGAAGCCGCACCATCGCTGGACATCTGACAGCTGGAATCATTTCTTGGACACATTGCGCATCGCTGGATTTCCATACTTCGTGTAAACAGCGCATAGGATGGCCTTCCCACGAGAGGGCACCGGAGCAGCGAGGATTCAAAGCGACGACAGAGTCACGGGCGTTTGCAGTTCGGAAGCGGTGCACTATCGCACACACCTAATGTATCCGCTCTTACAGTTGCTACGTCTGAATGACGTGCCGAGCGAAGGAATACAGAAGCCGCACCATCGCTGGACATCTGACAGCTGGAATAATTTCTTGGGCACACTGCGCATCGCTGGATTTCCATGCTTGGTGTAAACAGTGCATAGAATGGCCTTCCCACGAGAGGGCACCGGAGCAGCGAGGATTCAAAGCGACGACAGAGTGACGGGCGTTTGCAGTTCGGCAGCGGTGCACTATCGCACACACCTAATGTATCCGCTCTTGCAGTTGCTACGTCTGAACGACGTGCCGAGCGAAGGAATACAGAAGCCGCACCATCGCTGGACATCTGACAGCTGGAATAATTTCTTGGGCACACTGCGCATCGCTGGATTTACATGCTTGGTGTAAACAGTGCATAGAATGGCCTTCACACGAGATGGCACCGGAGCAGCGAGGATTCAAAGCGACGACAGAGTGACGGGCGTTTGCAGTTCGAAAGCGGTGCACTATCGCACACACCTAATGTATCCGCTCTTGCAGTTGCTACGTCTTAAAGACGTGCCGAGCGAAGGAATACAGAAGCCGCACCATCGCTGGACATCTTACAGCTGAATAATTTCTTGGGCACACTGCCCATCGCTGGATTCCCATGCTTGGTGTAAACAGTGCATAGAATGGCCTTCCCACGAGAGGGCACCGGAGCAGCGAGGATTCAAAGCGACGACAGAGTGACGGGCGTTTGCAGTTCGGCAGCGGTGCACTATCGCACACACCTAATGTATCCGCTCTTGCAGTTGCTATGTCTGAACGACGTGCCGAGCAAAGGAATACAGAAGCCGCACCATCGCTGGACATCTGACAGCTGGAATCATTTCTTGGACACATTGCGCATCGCTGGATTTCCATGCTTCGTGTAAACAGCGCATAGGATGGCCTTCCCACGAGAGGGCACCGGAGCAGCGAGGATTCAAAGCGACGACAGAGTGACGGGCGTTTGCAGTTCGGAAGCGGTGCACAATCGCACACACCTAATGTATCCGCTCTTGCAGTTGCTACGTCTGAAAGACGTGCCGAGCGAAGGAATACTGAAGCCGCACCATCGCTGGACATCTGACAGCTGGAATCATTTCTTGGACACATTGCGCATCGCTGGATTTCCATGCTTGGTGTAAACAGCGCATAGGATGGCCTTCCCACGAGAGGGCACCGGAGCAGCGAGGATTCAAAGCGACGACAGAGTGACGGGCGTTTGCAGTTCGGAAGCGGTGCACTATCGCACACACCTAATGTATCCGCTCTTGCAATTCCTACGTCTGAACGACGTGCCGAGTGAAGGAATACAGAAGCCGCACCACCGCTGGACATCTGACAGCTGGAATAATTTCTTGGGCACACTGCGCATCGCTGGATTTCCATGCTTGGTGTAAACAGTGCATAGAATGGCCTTCCCACGAGAGGGCACCGGAGCAGCGAGGATTCAAAGCGACGACAGAGTGACGGGCGCTTGCAGTTCGGAAGCGGTGCACTATCGCACACACCTAATGTATCCGCTCATGCAGTTGCTACGTCTGAACGACGTGCCGAGCGAAGGAATACAGAAGCCGCACCATCGCTGGACATCTGACAGCTGGAATCATTTCTTGGACACACTGCGCATCGCTGGATTTCCATGCTTGGTGTAAACAGCGCATAGGATGGCCTTCCCACGAGAGGGCACCGGAGCAGCAATGATTCAAAGCGACGACAGAGTGACGGGCGTTTGCAGTTCGCAAGCGGTGCACTATCGCACACACCTAATGTATCCGCTCTTGCAGTTGCTACGTCTGAACGACGTGCCGAGCGAAGGAATACAGAAGCCGCACCATCGCTGGACATCTGACAGCTGGAATCATTTCTTGGACGCATTGCGCATCGCTGGATTTCCATGCATGGTGTAAACAGCGCATAGGATGGCCTTCCCACGAGAGGGCACCGGAGCAGCGAGGATTCAAAGCGACGACAGAGTGACGGGCGTTTGCAGTTCGGAAGCGGTGCACTATCGCACACACCTAATGTATCCGCTCTTGCAGTTGCTACGTCTGAACGACGTGCCGAGCGAAGGAATACAGAAGCCGCACCATCGCTGGACATCTGACAGCTGGAATCATTTCTTGGACACATTGCGCATCGCTGGATTTCCTTGCTTGGTGTAAACAGCGCATAGGATGGCCTTCCCACGAGAGGGCACCGGAGCAGCGAGGATTCAAAGCGACGACAGAGTGACGGGCGTTTGCAGTTCGGAAGCGGTGCACTATCGCACACACCTAATGTATCCGCTCTTGCAGTTGCTACGTCTGAACGACGTGCCGAGCGAAGGAATACAGAAGCCGCACCATCGCTGGACATCTGACAGCTGGAATCATTTCTTGGACACATTGCGCATCGCTGGATTTCCATACTTCGTGTAAACAGCGCATAGGATGGCCTTCCCACGAGAGGGCACCGGAGCAGCGAGGATTCAAAGCGACGACAGAGTCACGGGCGTTTGCAGTTCGGAAGCAGTGCACTATCGCACACACCTAATGTATCCGCTCTTGCAGTTGCTACGTCTGAACGACGTGCCGAGCGAAGGAATACAGAAGCCGCACCATCGCTGGACATCTGACAGCTGGAATAATTTCTTGGGCACACTGCGCATCGCTGGATTTCCATGCTTGGTGTAAACAGTGCATAGAATGGCCTTCCCACGAGAGGGCACCGGAGCAGCGAGGATTCAAAGCGACGACAGAGTGACGGGCGTTTGCAGTTCGGCAGCGGTGCACTATCGCACACACCTAATGTATCCGCTCTTGCAGTTGCTACGTCTGAACGACGTGCCGAGCGAAGGAATACAGAAGCCGCACCATCGCTGGACATCTGACAGCTGGAATAATTTCTTGGGCACACTGCGCATCGCTGGATTTACATGCTTGGTGTAAACAGTGCATAGAATGGCCTTCCCACGAGATGGCACCGGAGCAGCGAGGATTCAAAGCGACGACAGAGTGACGGGCGTTTGCAGTTCGCAAGCGGTGCACTATCGCACACACCTAATGTATCCGCTCTTGCAGTTGCTACGTCTGAACGACGTGCCGAGCGAAGGAATACAGAAGCCGCACCATCGCTGGACATCTGACAGCTGGAATCATTTCTTGGACACATTGCGCATCGCTGGATTTCCATGCTTGGTGTAAACAGCGCATAATATGGCCTTCCCACGAGAGGGCACCGGAGCAGCGAGGATTCAAAGCGACGACAGAGTGACGGGCGTTTGCAGTTCGGAAGCGGTGCACTATCGCACACACCTAATGTATCCGCTCTTGCAGTTGCTACGTCTGAACGACGTGCCGAGCGAAGGAATACAGAAGCCGCACCATCGCTGGACATGTGAGAGCTGGAATCATTTCTTGGACACATTGCGCATCGCTGGATTTCCATGCTTGGTGTAAACAGCGCATAGGATGGCCTTCCCACGAGAGGGCACCGGAGCAGCGAGGATTGAAAGCGACGAAAGAGTGACGTTCGTTTGCAGTTCGGAAGCGGTGCACTATCCCACACACCTAATGTACCCGCTCTTGCAGTTGCTACGTCTGAACGACGTGCGGAGCGAAGGAATACAGAAGCCGCACCATCGCTGGACATCTGACAGCTGGAATCATTTCTTGGACACATTGCGCATCGCTGGATTTCCATACTTCGTGTAAACAGCGCATAGGATGGCCTTCCCACGAGAGGGCACCGGAGCAGCGAGGATTCAAAGCGACGACAGAGTCACGGGCGTTTGCAGTTCGGAAGCGGTGCACTATCGCACACACCTAATGTATCCGCTCTTGCAGTTGCTACGTCTGAACGACGTGCCGAGCGAAGGAATACAGAAGCCGCACCATCGCTGGACATCTGACAGCTGGAATAATTTCTTGGGCACACTGCGCATCGCTGGATTTCCATGCTTGGTGTAAACAGTGCATAGAATGGCCTTCCCACGAGAGGGCACCGGAGCAGCGAGGATTCAAAGCGACGACAGAGTGACGGGCGTTTGCAGTTCGGCAGCGGTGCACTATCGCACACACCTAATGTATCCGCTCTTGCAGTTGCTACGTCTGAACGACGTGCCGAGCGAAGGAATACAGAAGCCGCACCATCGCTCGACATCTGACAGCTGGAATCATTTCTTGGACACATTGCGCATCGCTGGATTTCCATGCTTGGTGTAAACAGCGCATAGGATGGCCTTCCCACGAGAGGGCACCGGAGCAGCGAGGATTCAAAGCGACGACAGAGTGACGGGCGTTTGCAGTTCGGAAGCGGTGCACTATTGCACACACCTAATGTATCCGCTCTTGCAATTCCTACGTCTGAACGACGTGCCGAGTGAAGGAATACAGAAGCCGCACCACCGCTGGACATCTGACAGCTGGAATAATTTCTTGGGCACACTGCGCATCGCTGGATTTCCATGCTTGGTGTAAACAGTGCATAGAATGGCCTTCCCACGAGAGGGCACCGGAGCAGCGAGGATTCAAAGCGACGACAGAGTGACGGGCGCTTGCAGTTCGGAAGCGGTGCACTATCGCACACACCTAATGTATCCGCTCTTGCAGTTGCTACGTCTGAACGACGTGCCGAGCGAAGGAATACAGAAGCCGCACCATCGCTGGACATCTGACAGCTGGAATCATTTCTTGGACACACTGCGCATCGCTGGATTTCCATGCTTGGTGTAAACAGCGCATAGGATGGTCTTCCCACGAGAGGGCACCGGAGCAGCGAGGATTCAAAGCGACGACAGAGTGACGGGCGTTTGCAGTTCGGAAGCGGTGCACTATCGCACACACCTAATGTATCCGCTCTTGCAGTTGCTACGTCTGAACGACGTGCCGAGCGAAGGAATACAGAAGCCGCACCATCGCTGGACATCTGACAGCTGGAATCATTTCTTGGACGCATTGCGCATCGCTGGATTTCCATGCATGGTGTAAACAGCGCATAGGATGGCCTTCCCACGAGAGGGCACCGGAGCAGCGAGGATTCAAAGCGACGACAGAGTGACGGGCGTTTGCAGTTCGGAAGCGGTGCACTATCGCACACACCTAATGTATCCGCTCTTGCAGTTGCTACATCTGAACGACGTGCCGAGCGAAGGAATACAGAAGCCGCACCATCGCTGCACATCTGACAGCTGGAATCATTTCTTGGACACATTGCGCATCGCTGGATTTCCATGCTTGGTGTAAACAGCGCATAGGATGGCCTTCCCACGAGAGGGCACCGGAGCAGCGAGGATTCAAAGCGACGACAGAGTGACGGGCGTTTGCAGTTCGGAAGCGGTGCACTATCGCACACACCTAATGTATCCGCTCTTGCAGTTGCTACGTCTTAAAGACGTGCCGAGCGAAGGAATACAGAAGCCGCACCATCGCTGGACATCTTACAGCTGAATAATTTCTTGGGCACACTGCCCATCGCTGGATTCCCATGCTTGGTGTAAACAGTGCATAGAATGGCCTTCCCACGAGAGGGCACCGGAGCAGCGAGGATTCAAAGCGACGACAGAGTGACGGGCGTTTGCAGTTCGGAAGCGGTGCACTATCGCACACACCTAATGTATCCGCTCTTGCAGTTGCTACGTCTGAAAGACGTGCCGAGCGAAGGAATACTGAAGCCGCACCATCGCTGGACATCTGACAGCTGGAATCATTTCTTGGACACATTGCGCATCGCTGGATTTCCATGCTTGGTGTAAACAGCGCATAGGATGGCCTTCCCACGAGAGGGCATCGGAGCAGCGAGGATTCAAAGCGACGACAGAGTGACGGGCGTTGTCAGTTCGGAAGCGGTGCACTATCGCACACACCTAATGTATCCGCTCTTGCAATTCCTACGTCTGAACGACGTGCCGAGTGAAGGAATACAGAAGCCGCACCACCGCTGGACATCTGACAGCTGGAATAATTTCTTGGGCACACTGCGCATCGCTGGATTTCCATGCTTGGTGTAAACAGTCCATATAATGGCCTCCCCACGAGAGGGCACCGGAGCAGCGAGGATTCAAAGCGACGACAGAGTGACGGGCGTTTGCAGTTCGGCAGCGGTGCACTATCGCACACACCTAATGTATCCGCTCTTGCAGTTGCTATGTCTGAACGACGTGCCGAGCGAAGGAATACAGAAGCCGCACCATCGCTGGACATCTGACAGCTGGAATCATTTCTTGGACACATTGCGCATCGCTGGATTTCCATGCTTGGTGTAAACAGCGTATAGGATGGCCTTCACACGAGAGGGCACCGGAGCAGCGAGGATTCAAAGCGACGACAGAGTGACGGGCGTTTGCAGTTCGGAAGCGGTGCACTATCGCACACACCTAATGTATCCGCTCTTGCAGTTGCTACGTCTGAAAGACGTGCCGAGCGAAGGAATACTGAAGCCGCACCATCGCTGGACATCTGACAGCTGGAATCATTTCTTGGACACATTGCGCATCGCTGGATTTCCATGCTTGGTGTAAACAGCGCATAGGATGGCCTTCCCACGAGAGGGCATCGGAGCAGCGAGGATTCAAAGCGACGACAGAGTGACGGGCGTTGTCAGTTCGGAAGCGGTGCACTATCGCACACACCTAATGTATCCGCTCTTGCAATTCCTACGTCTGAACGACGTGCCGAGTGAAGGAATACAGAAGCCGCACCACCGCTGGACATCTGACAGCTGGAATAATTTCTTGGGCACACTGCGCATCGCTGGACTTCCATGCTTGGTGTAAACAGTCCATAGAATGGCCTCCCCACGAGAGGGCACCGGAGCAGCGAGGATTCAAAGCGACGACAGAGTGACGGGCGCTTGCAGTTCGGAAGCGGTGCACTATCGCACACACTTAATGTATCCGCTCTTGCAGTTGCTACGTCTGAACGACGTGCCGAGCGAAGGAATACAGAAGCCGCACCATCGCTGGACATCTGACAGCTGGAATCATTTCTTGGACACACTGCGCATCGCTGGATTTCCATGCTTGGTGTAAACAGCGCATAGGATGGCCTTCCCACGAGAGGGCACCGGAGCAGCGAGGATTCAAAGCGACGACAGAGTGACGGGCGTTTGCAGTTCGGAAGCGGTGCACTATCGCACACACCTAATGTATCCGCTCTTGCAGTTGCTACGTCTGAACGACGTGCCGAGCGAAGGAATACAGAAGCCGCACCATCGCTGGACATCTGACAGCTGGAATCATTTCTTGGACGCATTGCGCATCGCTGGATTTCCATGCATGGGGTAAACAGCGCATAGGATGGCCTTCCCACGAGAGGGCACCGGAGCAGCGAGGATTCGAAGCGACGACAGAGTGACGGGCGTTTGCAGTTCGGAAGCGGTGCACTATCGCACACACCTAATGTATCCGCTCTTGCAGTTGCTACGTCTGAACGACGTGCCGAGCGAAGGAATACAGAAGCCCCACCATCGCTGGACATCTGACAGCTGGAATAATTTCTTGGGCACACTGCGCATCGCTGGATTTCCATGCTTGGTGTAAACAGTGCATAGAATGGCCTTCCCACGAGAGGGCACCGGAGCAGCGAGGATTCAAAGCGACGACAGAGTGACGGGCGTTTGCAGTTCGGAAGCGGTGCACTATCGCACACACCTAATGTATCCGCTCTTGCAGTTGCTACGTCTGAACGACGTGCCGAGCGAAGGAATACAGAAGCCGCACCATCGCTGGACATCTGACAGCTGGAATCATTTCTTGGAAAAATTGCGCATCGCTGGATTTCCATGCTTGGTGTAAACAGCGCATAGGATGGCCTTCCCGCGAGAGGGCACCGGAGCAGCGAGGATTCAAAGCGACGACAGAGTGACGGGCGCTTGCAGTTCGGAAGCGGTGCACTATCGCACACACCTAATGTACCCGCTCTTAAGTTGCTACGTCTGAACGACGAGCCGAGCGAAGGAATACAGAAGCCGCATTATCGCTGGACATCTGACAGCTGGAATCATTTCTTGGACACATTGCGCATCGCTGGATTTCCATGCTTGGTGTAAACAGCGCATAGGATATCCTTCCCACGAGAGGGCACCGGAGCAGCGAGGATTCAAAGCGACGACAGAGTGACGGGCGTTTGCAGTTCGGAAGCGGTGCACTATCGCACACACCTAATGTATCCGCTCTTGCAGTTGCTACGTCTGAAAGACGTGCCGAGCGAAGGAATACAGAAGCCGCACCATCGCTGGACATCTTACAGCTGAATAATTTCTTGGGCACACTGCCCATCGCTGGATTCCCATGCTTGGTGTAAACAGTGCATAGAATGGCCTTCCCACGAGAGGGCACCGGAGCAGCGAGGATTCAAAGCGACGACAGAGTGACGGGCGTTTGCAGTTCGGAAGCGGTGCACTATCGCACACACCTAATGTATCCGCTCTTGCAGTTGCTACGTCTGAAAGACGTGCCGAGCGAAGGAATACTGAAGCCGCACCATCGCTGGACATCTGACAGCTGGAATCATTTCTTGGACACATTGCGCATCGCTGGATTTCCATGCTTGGTGTAAACAGCGCATAGGATGGCCTTCCCACGAGAGGGCATCGGAGCAGCGAGGATTCAAAGCGACGACAGAGTGACGGGCGTTGTCAGTTCGGAAGCGGTGCACTATCGCACACACCTAATGTATCCGCTCTTGCAATTCCTACGTCTGAACGACGTGCCGAGTGAAGGAATACAGAAGCCGCACCACCGCTGGACATCTGACAGCTGGAATAATTTCTTGGGCACACTGCGCATCGCTGGATTTCCATGCTTGGTGTAAACAGTCCATAGAATGGCCTCCCCACGAGAGGGCACCGGAGCAGCGAGGATTCAAAGCGACGACAGAGTGACGGGCGTTTGCAGTTCGGCAGCGGTGCACTATCGCACACACCTAATGTATCCGCTCTTGCAGTTGCTATGTCTGAACGACGTGCCGAGCGAAGGAATACAGAAGCCGCACCATCGCTGGACATCTGACAGCTGGAATCATTTCTTGGACACATTGCGCATCGCTGGATTTCCATGCTTGGTGTAAACAGCGCATAGGATGGCCTTCACACGAGAGGGCACCGGAGCAGCGAGGATTCAAAGCGACGACAGAGTGACGGGCGTTTGCAGTTCGGAAGCGGTGCACTATCGCACACACCTAATGTATCCGCTCTTGCAGTTGCTACGTCTGAAAGACGTGCCGAGCGAAGGAATACTGAAGCCGCACCATCGCTGGACATCTGACAGCTGGAATCATTTCTTGGACACATTGCGCATCGCTGGATTTCCATGCTTGGTGTAAACAGCGCATAGGATGGCCTTCCCACGAGAGGGCATCGGAGCAGCGAGGATTCAAAGCGACGACAGAGTGACGGGCGTTGTCAGTTCGGAAGCGGTGCACTATCGCACACACCTAATGTATCCGCTCTTGCAATTCCTACGTCTGAACGACGTGCCGAGTGAAGGAATACAGAAGCCGCACCACCGCTGGACATCTGACAGCTGGAATAATTTCTTGGGCACACTGCGCATCGCTGGACTTCCATGCTTGGTGTAAACAGTCCATAGAATGGCCTCCCCACGAGAGGGCACCGGAGCAGCGAGGATTCAAAGCGACGACAGAGTGACGGGCGCTTGCAGTTCGGAAGCGGTGCACTATCGCACACACTTAATGTATCCGCTCTTGCAGTTGCTACGTCTGAACGACGTGCCGAGCGAAGGAATACAGAAGCCGCACCATCGCTGGACATCTGACAGCTGGAATCATTTCTTGGACACACTGCGCATCGCTGGATTTCCATGCTTGGTGTAAACAGCGCATAGGATGGCCTTCCCACGAGAGGGCACCGGAGCAGCGAGGATTCAAAGCGACGACAGAGTGACGGGCGTTTGCAGTTCGGAAGCGGTGCACTTTCGCACACACCTAATGTATCCGCTCTTGCAGTTGCTACGTCTGAACGACGTGCCGAGCGAAGGAATACAGAAGCCGCACCATCGCTGGACATCTGACAGCTGGAATCATTTCTTGGACGCATTGCGCATCGCTGGATTTCCATGCATGGGGTAAACAGCGCATAGGATGGCCTTCCCACGAGAGGGCACCGGAGCAGCGAGGATTCGAAGCGACGACAGAGTGACGGGCGTTTGCAGTTCGGAAGCGGTGCACTATCGCACACACCTAATGTATCCGCTCTTGCAGTTGCTACGTCTGAACGACGTGCCGAGCGAAGGAATACAGAAGCCCCACCATCGCTGGACATCTGACAGCTGGAATAATTTCTTGGGCACACTGCGCATCGCTGGATTTCCATGCTTGGTGTAAACAGTGCATAGAATGGCCTTCCCACGAGAGGGCACCGGAGCAGCGAGGATTCAAAGCGACGACAGAGTGACGGGCGTTTGCAGTTCGGAAGCGGTGCACTATCGCACACACCTAATGTATCCGCTCTTGCAGTTGCTACGTCTGAACGACGTGCCGAGCGAAGGAATACAGAAGCCGCACCATCGCTGGACATCTGACAGCTGGAATCATTTCTTGGAAAAATTGCGCATCGCTGGATTTCCATGCTTGGTGTAAACAGCGCATAGGATGGCCTTCCCGCGAGAGGGCACCGGAGCAGCGAGGATTCAAAGCGACGACAGAGTGACGGGCGCTTGCAGTTCGGAAGCGGTGCACTATCGCACACACCTAATGTACCCGCTCTTAAGTTGCTACGTCTGAACGACGAGCCGAGCGAAGGAATACAGAAGCCGCATTATCGCTGGACATCTGACAGCTGGAATCATTTCTTGGACACATTGCGCATCGCTGGATTTCCATGCTTGGTGTAAACAGCGCATAGGATATCCTTCCCACGAGAGGGCACCGGAGCAGCGAGGATTCAAAGCGACGACAGAGTGACGGGCGTTTGCAGTTCGGAAGCGGTGCACTATCGCACACACCTAATGTATCCGCTCTTGCAGTTGCTACGTCTGAAAGACGTGCCGAGCGAAGGAATACAGAAGCCGCACCATCGCTGGACATCTTACAGCTGAATAATTTCTTGGGCACACTGCCCATCGCTGTATTCCCATGCTTGGTGTAAACAGTGCATAGAATGGCCTTCCCACGAGAGGGCACCGGAGCAGCGAGGATTCAAAGCGACGACAGAGTGACGGGCGTTTGCAGTTCGGCAGCGGTGCACTATCGCACACACCTAATGTATCCGCTCTTGCCGTTGCTATGTCTGAACGACGTGCCGAGCGAAGGAAAACAGAAGCCGCACCATCGCTGGACATCTGACAGCTGGAATCATTTCTTGGACACATTGCGCATCGCTGGATTTCCATGCTTGGTGTAAACAGCGCATAGGATGGCCTTCCCACGAGAGGGCACCGGAGCAGCGAGGATTCAAAGCGACGACAGAGTGACGGGCGTTTGCAGTTCGGAAGCGGTGCACTATCGCACACACCTAATGTATCCGCTCTTGCAGTTGCTACGTCTGAAAGACGTTCCGAGCGAAGGAATACTGAAGCCGCACCATCGCTGGACATCTGACAGCTGGAATCATTTCTTGGACACATTGCGCATCGCTGGATTTCCATGCTTGGTGTAAACAGCGCATAGGATGGCCTTCCCACGAGAGGGCACCGGAGCAGCGAGGATTCAAAGCGACGACAGAGTGACGGGCGTTTGCAGTTCGGAAGCGGTGCACTATCGCACACACCTAATGTATCCGCTCTTGCAGTTGCTACGTCTGAACGACGTGCCGAGCGAAGGACTACAGAAGCCGCACCATCGCTGGATATCTGACAGCTGGAATCATTTCTTGGACACATTGCGCATCGCTGGATTTCCATGCTTGGTGTAAACAGTGCATAGAATGGCCTTCCCACGAGAGGGCACCGGAGCAGCGAGGATTCAAAGCGACGACAGAGTGACGGGCGTTTGCAGTTCGGAAACGGTGCACTATCGCACACACCTAATGTATCCGCTCTTGCAGTTGCTACGTCTGAACGACGTGCCGAGCGAAGGAATACAGAAGCCGCACCATCGCTGGACATCTGACAGCTGGAATCATTTCTTGGACACATTGCGCATCGCTGGATTTCCATGCTTGGTGTAAACAGCGCATAGGATGGCCTTCCCACGAGAGGGCACCGGAGCAGCGAGGATTCAAAGCGACGACAGAGTGACGGGCGTTTGCAGTTCGGAAGCGGTGCACTATCGCACACACCTAATGTATCCGCTCTTGCAGTTGCTACGTCTTAAAGACGTGCCGAGCGAAGGAATACAGAAGCCACACCATCGCTGGACATCTTACAGCTGAATAATTTCTTGGGCACACTGCCCATCGCTGGATTCCCATGCTTGGTGTAAACAGTGCATAGAATGGCCTTCCCACGAGAGGGCACCGGAGCAGCGAGGATTCAAAGCGACGACAGAGTGACGGGCGTTTGCAGTTCGGAAGCGGTGCACTATCGCACACACCTAATGTATCCGCTCTTGCAGTTGCTACGTCTGAAAGACGTGCCGAGCGAAGGAATACTGAAGCCGCACCATCGCTGGACATCTGACAGCTGGAATCATTTCTTGGACACATTGCGCATCGCTGGATTTCCATGCTTGGTGTAAACAGCGCATAGGATGGCCTTCCCACGAGAGGGCATCGGAGCAGCGAGGATTCAAAGCGACGACAGAGTGACGGGCGTTGTCAGTTCGGAAGCGGTACACTATCGCACACACCTAATGTATCCGCTCTTGCAATTCCTACGTCTGAACGACGTGCCGAGTGAAGGAATACAGAAGCCGCACCACCGCTGGACATCTGACAGCTGGAATAATTTCTTGGGCACACTGCGCATCGCTGGATTTCCATGCTTGGTGTAAACAGTCCATAGAATGGCCTCCCCACGAGAGGGCACCGGAGCAGCGAGGATTCAAAGCGACGACAGAGTGACGGGCGTTTGCAGTTCGGCAGCGGTGCACTATCGCACACACCTAATGTATCCGCTCTTGCAGTTGCTATGTCTGAACGACGTGCCGAGCGAAGGAATACAGAAGCCGCACCATCGCTGGACATCTGACAGCTGGAATCATTTCTTGGACACATTGCGCATCGCTGGATTTCCATGCTTGGTGTAAACAGCGCATAGGATGGCCTTCCCACGAGAGGGCACCGGAGCAGCGAGGATTCAAAGCGACGACAGAGTGACGGGCGTTTGCAGTTCGGAAGCGGTGCACTATCGCACACACCTAATGTATCCGCTCTTGCAGTTGCTACGTCTGAAAGACGTGCCGAGCGAAGGAATACTGAAGCCGCACCATCGCTGGACATCTGACAGCTGGAATCATTTCTTGGACACATTGCGCATCGCTGGATTTCCATGCTTGGTGTAAACAGCGCATAGGATGGCCTTCCCACGAGAGGGCATCGGAGCAGCGAGGATTCAAAGCGACGACAGAGTGACGGGCGTTGTCAGTTCGGAAGCGGTGCACTATCGCACACACCTAATGTATCCGCTCTTGCAATTCCTACGTCTGAACGACGTGCCGAGCGAAGGAATACAGAAGCCGCACCATCGCTGGACATCTGACAGCTGGAATCATTTCTTGGACACATTGCGCATCGCTGGATTTCCATGCTTGGTGTAAACAGCGCATAGGATATCCTTCCCACGAGAGGGCACCGGAGCAGCGAGGATTCAAAGCGACGACAGAGTGACGGGCGTTTGCAGTTCGGAAGCGGTGCACTATCGTACACACCTAATGTATCCGCTCTTGCAGTTGCTACGTCTGAAAGACGTGCCGAGCGAAGGAATACAGAAGCCGCACCATCGCTGGACATCTTACAGCTGAATAATTTCTTGGGCACACTGCCCATCGCTGTATTCCCATGCTTGGTGTAAACAGTGCATAGAATGGCCTTCCCACGAGAGGGCACCGGAGCAGCGAGGATTCAAAGCGACGACAGAGTGACGGGCGTTTGCAGTTCGGCAGCGGTGCACTATCGCACACACCTAATGTATCCGCTCTTGCCGTTGCTATGTCTGAACGACGTGCCGAGCGAAGGAATACAGAAGCCGCACCATCGCTGGACATCTGACAGCTGGAATCATTTCTTGGACACATTGCGCATCGTTGGATTTCCATGCTTGGTGTAAACAGCGCATAGGATGGCCTTCCCACGAGAGGGCACCGGAGCAGCGAGGATTCAAAGCGACGACAGAGTGACGGGCGTTTGCAGTTCGGAAGCGGTGCACTATCGCACACACCTAATGTATCCGCTCTTGCAGTTGCTACGTCTGAAAGACGTTCCGAGCGAAGGAATACTGAAGCCGCACCATCGCTGGACATCTGACAGCTGGAATCATTTCTTGGACACATTGCGCATCGCTGGATTTCCATGCTTGGTGTAAACAGCGCATAGGATGGCCTTCCCACGAGAGGGCACCGGAGCAGCGAGGATTCAAAGCGACGACAGAGTGACGGGCGTTTGCAGTTCGGAAGCGGTGCACTATCGCACACACCTAATGTATCCGCTCTTGCAATTGCTACGTCTGAACGACGTGCCGAGCGAAGGAATACAGAAGCCGCACCATCGCTGGACATCTGACAGCTGGAATAATTTCTTGGGCACACTGCGCATCGCTGGATTTCCATGCTTGGTGTAAACAGTGCATAGAATGGCCTGCCCACGAGAGGGCACCGGAGCTGCGAGGATTCAAAGCGACGACAGAGTGACGGGCGTTTGCAGTTCGGAAGCGGTGCACTATCGCACACACCTAATGTATCCGCTCTTGCAGTTGCTACGTCTGAACGACGTGCCGAGCGAAGGAATACAGAAGCCGCACCATCGCTGGACATCTGACAGCTGGAATCATTTCTTGGACACACTGCGCATCGCTGGATTTCCATGCTTGGTGTAAACCGCGCATAGGATGGCCTTCCCACGAGAGGGCACCGGAGCAGCGAGGATTCAAAGCGACGACAGAGTGACGGGCGTTTGCAGTTCGGAAGCGGTGCACTATCGCACACACCTAATGTATCCGCCCTTGCAGTTGCTACGTCTGAACGACGTGCCGAGCGAAGGAATACAGAAGCCGCACCATCGCTGGACATCTGACAGCTGGAATAATTTCTTGGGCACACTGCGCATCGCTGGATTTCCATGGTTGGTGTAAACAGTGCATAGAATGGCCTTCCCACAAGAGGGCACCGGAGCAGCGAGGATTCAAAGCGACGACAGAGTGACGGGCGTTTGCAGTTCGGAAGCGGTGCACTATCGCACACACCTAATGTATCCGCTCTTGCAGTTGCTACGTCTGAACGACGTGCCGAGCGAAGGAATACAGAAGCCGCACCATCGCTGGACATCTGACAGCTGGAATCATTTCTTGGAAAAATTGCGCATCGCTGGATTTCCATGCTTGGTGTAAAAAGCGCATAGGATGGCCTTCCCGCGAGAGGGCACCGGAGCAGCGAGGATTCAAAGCGACGACATAGTGACGGGCGCTTGCAGTTCGGAAGCGGTGCACTATCGCACACAACTAATGTACCCGCTCTTCAGTTGCTACGTCTGAACGACGTGCCGAGCGAAGGAATACAGAAGCCGCACCATCGCTGGACATCTGACAGCTGGAATCATTTCTTGGACACATTGCGCATCGCTTGATTTCCATGCTTGGTGTAAACAGCGCATAGGATGGCCTTCCCACGAGAGGGCACCAGAGCAGCGAGGATTCAAAGCGACGACAGAGTCACGGGCGTTTGCAGTTCGGAAGCGGTGCACTATCGCACACACCTAATGTATCCGCCCTTGCAGTAGCTACGTCTGAACGACGTGCCGAGCGAAGGAATACAGAAGCCGCACCATCGCTGGACATCTGACAGCTGGAATAATTTCTTGGGCACACTGCGCATCGCTGGATTTCCATGCTTGGTGTAAACAGTGCATAGAATGGCCTTCCCACAAGAGGGCACCGGAGCAGCGAGGATTCAAAGCGACGACAGAGTAACGGGCGTTTGCAGTTCGGAAGCGGTGCACTATCGCACACACCTAATGTATCCGCTCTTGCAGTTGCTACGTCTGAACGACGTGCCGAGCGAAGGAATACAGAAGCCGCACCATCGCTGGACATCTGACAGCTGGAATCATTTCTTGGAAAAATTGCGCATCGCTGGATTTCCATGCTTGGTGTAAAAAGCGCATAGGATGGCCTTCCCGCGATAGGGCACCGGAGCAGCGAGGATTCAAAGCGACGACAGAGTGACGGGCGCTTGCAGTTCGGAAGCGGTGCACTATCGCACACACCTAATGTACCCGCTCTTCAGTTGCTACGTCTGAACGACGTGCCGAGCGAAGGAATACAGAAGCCGCACCATCGCTGGACATCTGACAGCTGGAATCATTTCTTGGACACATTGCGCATCGCTGGATTTCCATGCTTGGTGTAAACAGCGCATAGGATGGCCTTCCCACGAGAGGGCACCAGAGCAGCGAGGATTCAAAGCGACGACAGAGTCACGGGCGTTTGCAGTTCGGAAGCGGTGCACTATCGCACACACCTAATGTATCCGCTCTTGCAGTTGCTACGTCTGAACGACGTGCCGAGCGAAGGAATACAGAAGCCGCACCATCGCTGGACATCTGACAGCTGGAATAATTTCTTGGGCACACTGCACATCGCTGGATTTCCATGCTTGGTGTAAACAGTGCATAGAATGGCCTTCCCACGAGAGGGCACCGGAGCAGCGAGGATTCAAAGCGACGACAGAGTGACGGGCGTTTGCAGTTCGGAAGCGGTGCACTATCGCACACACCTAATGTATCCGCCCTTGCAGTTGCTACGTCTGAACGACGTGCCCAGCGAAGGAATACAGAAGCCGCACCATCGCTGGACATCTGACAGCTGGAATAATTTCTTGGGCACACTGCGCATCGCTGGATTTCCATGGTTGGTGTAAACAGTGCATAGAATGGCCTTCCCACAAGAGGGCACCGGAGCAGCGAGGATTCAAAGCGACGACAGAGTGACGGGCGTTTGCAGTTCGGAAGCAGTGCACTATCGCACACACCTAATGTATCCGCTCTTGCAGTTGCTACGTCTGAACGACGTGCCGAGCGAAGGAATACAGAAGCCGCACCATCGCTGGACATCTGACAGCTGGAATCATTTCTTGGAAAAATTGCGCATCGCTGGATTTCCATGCTTGGTGTAAAAAGCGCATAGGATTGCCTTCCCGCGAGAGGGCACGGGAGCAGCGAGGATTCAAAGCGACGACAGAGTGACGGGCGCTTGCAGTTCGGAAGCGGTGCACTATCGCACACACCTAATGTACCCGCTCTTCAGTTGCTACGTCTGAACGACGTGCCGAGCGAAGGAATACAGAAGCCGCACCATCGCTGGACATCTGACAGCTGGAATCATTTCTTGGACACATTGCGCATCGCTTGATTTCCATGCTTGGTGTAAACAGCGCATAGGATGGCCTTCCCACGAGAGGGCACCAGAGCAGCGAGGATTCAAAGCGACGACAGAGTCACGGGCGTTTGCAGTTCGGAAGCGGTGCACTATCGCACACACCTAATGTATCCGCCCTTGCAGTTGCTACGTCTGAACGACGTGCCGAGCGAAGGAATACAGAAGCCGCACCATCGCTGGACATCTGACAGCTGGAATAATTTCTTGGGCACACTGCGCATCGCTGGATTTCCATGCTTGGTGTAAACAGTGCATAGAATGGCCTTCCCACAAGAGGGCACCGGAGCAGCGAGGATTCAAAGCGACGACAGAGTAACGGGCGTTTGCAGTTCGGAAGCGGTGCACTATCGCACACACCTAATGTATCCGCTCTTGCAGTTGCTACGTCTGAACGACGTGCCGAGCGAAGGAATACAGAAGCCGCACCATCGCTGGACATCTGACAGCTGGAATCATTTCTTGGAAAAATTGCGCATCGCTGGATTTCCATGCTTGGTGTAAAAAGCGCATAGGATGGCCTTCCCGCGAGAGGGCACCGGAGCAGCGAGGATTCAAAGCGACGACAGAGTGACGGGCGCTTGCAGTTCGGAAGCGGTGCACTATCGCACACACCTAATGTACCCGCTCTTCAGTTGCTACGTCTGAACAACGTGCCGAGCGAAGGAATACAGAAGCCGCACCATCGCTGGACATCTGACAGCTGGAATCATTTCTTGGACACATTGCGCATCGCTGGATTTCCATGCTTGGTGTAAACAGCGCATAGGATGGCCTTCCCACGAGAGGGCACCAGAGCAGCGAGGATTCAAAGCGACGACAGAGTCACGGGCGTTTGCAGTTCGGAAGCGGTGCACTATCGCACACACCTAATGTATCCGCTCTTGCAGTTGCTACGTCTGAACGACGTGCCGAGCGAAGGAATACAGAAGCCGCACCATCGCTGGACATCTGACAGCTGGAATAATTTCTTGGGCACACTGCACATCGCTGGATTTCCATGCTTGGTGTAAACAGTGCATAGAATGGCCTTCCCACGAGAGGGCACCGGAGCAGCGAGGATTCAAAGCGACGACAGAGTGACGGGCGTTTGCAGTTCGGAAGCGGTGCACTATCGCACACACCTAATGTATCCGCTCTTGCAGTTGCTACGTCTGAACGACGTGCCCAGCGAAGGAATACAGAAGCCGCACCATCGCTGGACATCTGACAGCTGGAATCATTTCTTGGAAAAATTGCGCATCGCTGGATTTCCATGCTTGGTGTAAACAGCGCATAGGATGGCCTTGCCGCGAGAGGGCACCGGAGCAGCGAGGATTCAAAGCGACGACAGAGTGACGGGCGCTTGCAGTTCGGAAGCGGTGCACTATCGCACACACCTAATGTACCCGCTCTTCAGTTGCTACGTCTGAACGACGAGCCGAGCGAAGGAATACAGAAGCCGCACCATCGCTGGACATCTGACAGCTGGAATCATTTCTTGGACACATTGCGCATCGCTGGATTTCCATGCTTGGTGTAAACAGCGCATAGGATATCCTTCCCACGAGAGGGCACCGGAGCAGCGAGGATTCAAAGCGACGACAGAGTGACGGGCGTTTGCAGTTCGGAAGCGGTGCACTATCGCACACACCTAATGTATCCGCTCTTGCAGTTGCTACGTCTGAAAGACGTGCCGAGCGAAGGAATACAGAAGCCGCACCATCGCTGGACATCTTACAGCTGAATAATTTCTTGGGCACACTGCCCATCGCTGTATTCCCATGCTTGGTGTAAACAGTGCATAGAATGGCCTTCCCACGAGAGGGCACCGGAGCAGCGAGGATTCAAGGCGACGACAGAGTGACGGGCGTTTGCAGTTCGGCAGCGGTGCACTATCGCACACACCTAATGTATCCGCTCTTGCCGTTGCTATGTCTGAACGACGTGCCGAGCGAAGGAATACAGAAGCCGCACCATCGCTGGACATCTGACAGCTGGAATCATTTCTTGGACACATTGCGCATCGCTGGATTTCCATGCTTGGTATAAACAGCGCATAGGATGGCCTTCCCACGAGAGGGCACCGGAGCAGCGAGGATTCAAAGCGACGACAGAGTGACGGGCGTTTGCAGTTCGGAAGCGGTGCACTATCGCACACACCTAATGTATCCGCTCTTGCAGTTGCTACGTCTGAAAGACGTTCCGAGCGAAGGAATACTGAAGCCGCACCATCGCTGGACATCTGACAGCTGGAATCATTTCTTGGACACATTGCGCATCGCTGGATTTCCATGCTTGGTGTAAACAGCGCATAGGATGGCCTTCCCACGAGAGGGCACCGGAGCAGCGAGGATTCAAAGCGACGACAGAGTGACGGGCGTTTGCAGTTCGGAAGCGGTGCACTATCGCACACACCTAATGTATCCGCTCTTGCAATTGCTACGTCTGAACGACGTGCCGAGCGAAGGAATACAGAAGCCGCACCATCGCTGGACATCTGACAGCTGGAATAATTTCTTGGGCACACTGCGCATCGCTGGATTTCCATGCTTGGTGTAAACAGTGCATAGAATGGCCTTCCCACGAGAGGGCACCGGAGCAGCGAGGATTCAAAGCGACGACAGAGTGACGGGCGTTTGCAGTTCGGAAGCGGTGCACTATCGCACACACCTAATGTATCCGCTCTTGCAGTTGCTACGTCTGAACGACGTGCCGAGCGAAGGAATACAGAAGCCGCACCATCGCTGGACATCTGACAGCTGGAATCATTTCTTGGACACACTGCGCATCGCTGGATTTCCATGCTTGGTGTAAACCGCGCATAGGATGGCCTTCCCACGAGAGGGCACCGGAGCAGCGAGGATTCAAAGCGACGACAGAGTGACGGGCGTTTGCAGTTCGGAAGCGGTGCACTATCGCACACACCTAATGTATCCGCCCTTGCAGTTGCTACGTCTGAACGACGTGCCGAGCGAAGGAATACAGAAGCCGCACCATCGCTGGACATCTGACCGCTGGAATAATTTCTTGGGCACACTGCGCATCGCTGGATTTCCATGCTTGGTGTAAACAGTGCATAGAATGGCCTTCCCACAAGAGGGCACCGGAGCAGCGAGGATTCAAAGCGACGACAGAGTGACGGGCGTTTGCAGTTCGGAAGCGGTGCACTATCGCACACACCTAATGTATCCGCTCTTGCAGTTGCTACGTCTGAACGACGTGCCGAGCGAAGGAATACAGAAGCCGCACCATCGCTGGACATCTGACAGCTGGAATCATTTCTTGGAAAAATTGCGCATCGCTGGATTTCCATGCTTGGTGTAAAAAGCGCATAGGATGGCCTTCCCGCGAGAGGGCACCGGAGCAGCGAGGATTCAAAGCGACGACAGAGTGACGGGCGCTTGCAGTTCGGAAGCGGTGCACTATCGCACACACCTAATGTACCCGCTCTTCAGTTGCTACGTCTGAACGACGTGCCGAGCGAAGGAATACAGAAGCCGCACCATCGCTGGGCATCTGACAGCTGGAATCATTTCTTGGACACATTGCGCATCGCTGGATTTCCATGCTTGGTGTAAACAGCGCATAGGATGGCCTTCCCACGAGAGGGCACCAGAGCAGCGAGGATTCAAAGCGACGACAGAGTCACGGGCGTTTGCAGTTCGGAAGCGGTGCACTATCGCACACACCTAATGTATCCGCCCTTGCAGTTGCTACGTCTGAACGACGTGCCGAGCGAAGGAATACAGAAGCCGCACCATCGCTGGACATCTGACAGCTGGAATAATTTCTTGGGCACACTGCGCATCGCTGGATTTCCATGCTTGGTGTAAACAGTGCATAGAATGGCCTTCCCACAAGAGGGCACCGGAGCAGCGAGGATTCAAAGCGACGACAGAGTGACGGGCGTTTGCAGTTCGGAAGCGGTGCACTATCGCACACACCTAATGTATCCGCTCTTGCAGTTGCTACGTCTGAACGACGTGCCGAGCGAAGGAATACAGAAGCCGCACCATCGCTGGACATCTGACAGCTGGAATCATTTCTTGGAAAAATTGCGCATCGCTGGATTTCCATGCTTGGTGTAAAAAGCGCATAGGATGGCCTTCCCGCGAGAGGGCACCGGAGCAGCGAGGATTCAAAGCGACGACAGAGTGACGGGCGCTTGCAGTTCGGAAGCGGTGCACTATCGCACACACCTAATGTACCCGCTCTTCAGTTGCTACGTCTGAACGACGTGCCGAGCGAAGGAATACAGAAGCCGCACCATCGCTGGACATCTGACAGCTGGAATCACTTCTTGGGCACACTGCACATCGCTGGATTTCCATGCTTGGTGTAAACAGTGCATAGAATGGCCTTCCCACGAGAGGGCACCGGAGCAGCGAGGATTCAAAGCGACGACAGAGTGACGGGCGTTTGCAGTTCGGCAGCGGTGCACTATCGCACACACCTAATGTACCCGCTCTTGCAGTTGCTACGTCTGAACGACGTGCCGAGCGAAGGAATACAGAAGCCGCACCATCGCTGGACATCTGACAGCTGGAATCATTTCTTGGACACATTGCGCATCGCTGGATTTCCATACTTCGTCTAAACAGCGCATAGGATGGCCTTCCCACGAGAGGGCACAGGAGCAGCGAGGATTCAAAGCGACGACAGAGTCACGGGCGTTTGCAGTTCGGAAGCGGTGCACTATCGCACACACCTAATGTATCCGCTCTTGCAGTTGCTACATCTGAACGACGTGCCGAGCGAAGGAATACAGAAGCCGCACCATCGCTGGACATCTGACAGCTGGAATAATTTCTTGGGCACACTGCGCATCGCTGGATTTCCATGCTTGGTGTAAACAGTGCATAGAATGGCCTTCCCACGAGAGGGCACCGGAGCAGCGAGGATTCAAAGCGACGACACAGTGACGGGCGTTTGCAGTTCGGCAGCGGTGCACTATCGCACACACCTAAGGTATCCGCTCTTGCAGTTGCTACGTCTGAACGACGTGCCGAGCGAAGGACTACAGAAGCCGCACCATCGCTGGATATCGGACAGCTGGAATCATTTCTTGGACACATTGCGCATCGGTGGATTTCCATGCTTGGTGTAAACAGTGCATAGAATGGCCTTCCCACGAGAGGGCACCGGAGCAGCGAGGATTCAAAGCGACGACAGAGTGACGGGCGTTAGCAGTTCGGAAGCGGTGCACTATCGCACACACCTAATGTATCCGCTCTTGCAGTTGCTACGTCTGAACGACGTGCCGAGCGAAGGAATACAGAAGCCGCACCATCGCTGGACATCTGACAGCTGGAATCATTTCTTGGACACATTGCGCATCGCTGGATTTCCATGCTTGGTGTAAACAGCGCATAGGATGGCCTTCCCACGAGAGGGCACCGGAGCAGCGAGGATTCAAAGCGACGACAGAGTGACGGGCGTTTGCAGTTCGGAAGCGGTGCACTATCGCACACACCTAATGTATCCGCTCTTGCAGTTGCTACGTCTGAACGACGTGCCGAGCGAAGGAATACAGAAGCCGCACCATCGCTGGACATCTGACAGCTGGAATAATTTCTTGGGCACACTGCGCATCGCTGGATTTCCATGCTTGGTGTAAACAGTGCATAGAATGGCCTTCCCACGAGAGGGCACCGGAGCAGCGAGGATTCAAAGCGACGACAGAGTGACGGGCGTTTGCAGTTCGGAAGCGGTGCACTATCGCACACACCTAATGTATCCGCTCTTGCAGTTGCTACGTCTGAACGACGTGCCGAGCGAAGGAATACAGAAGCCGCACCATCGCTGGACATCTGACAGCTGGAATAATTTCTTGGGCACACTGCGCATCGCTGGATTTTAATGCTTGGTGTAAACAGTGCATAGAATGGCCTTCCCACGAGAGGGCACCGGAGCAGCGAGGATTCAAAGCGACGACAGAGTGACGGGCGTTTGCAGTTCGGAAGCGGTGCACTATCGCACACACCTAATGTACCCGCTCTTCAGTTGCTACGTCTGAACGGCGTGCCGAGCGAAGGAATACAGAAGCCGCACCATCGCTGGACATCTGACAGCTGGAATCATTTCTTGGACACATTGCGCATCGCTGGATTTCCATCCTTGGTGTAAACAGCGCATAGGATGGCCTTCCCACGAGAGTTCACCGGAGCAGCGAGGATTCAAAGCGACGATAGAGTGACGGGCGTTTGCAGTTCGGAAGCGGTGCACTATCGCACACACCTAATGTATCCGCTCTTGAAGTTGCTACGTCTGAACGACGTGCCGAGCGAAGGAATACAGAAGCCGCACCATCGCTGGACATCTGACAGCTGGAATCATTTCTTGGACACATTGCGCATCGCTGGATTTCCATACTTCGTGTAAACAGCGCATAGGATGGCCTTCCCACGAGAGGACACCGGAGCAGCGAGGATTCAAAGCGACGACAGAGTTACGGGCGTTTGCAGTTCGGAAGCGGTACACTATCGCACACACCTAATGTATCCGCTCTTGCAGTTGCTACGTCTGAACGACGTGCCGAGCGAAGGAATACAGAAGCCCCACCATCGCTGGACATCTGACAGCTGGAATAATTTCTTGGGCACACTGCGCATCGCTGGATTTCCATGCTTGGTGTAAACAGTGCATAGAATGGCCTTCCCACGAGAGGGCACCGGAGCAGCGAGGATTCAAAGCGACGACAGAGTAACGGGCGTTTGCAGTTCGGCAGCGGTGCACTATCGCACACACCTAAGGTATCCGCTCTTGCAGTTGCTACGTCTGAACGACGTGCCGAGCGAAGGATTACAGAAGCCGCACCATCGCTGGATATCTGACAGCTGGAATCATTTCTTGGACACATTGCGCATCGCTGTATTTCCATGCTTGGTGTAAACAGTGCATAGAATGGCCTTCCCACGAGAGGGCACCGGAGCAGCGAGGATTCAAAGCGACGACAGAGTGACGGGCGTTTGCAGTTCGGAAGCGGTGCACTATCGCACACACCTAATGTATCCGCTCTTGCAGTTGCTACGTCTGAACGACGTGCCGAGCGAAGGAATACAGAAGCCGCACCATCGCTGGACATCTGACAGCTGGAATCATTTCTTGGACACATTGCGCATCGCTGGATTTCCATGCTTGGTGTAAACAGCGCATAGGATGGCCTTCCCACGAGAGGGCACCGGAGCCGCGAGGATTCAAAGCGACGACAGAGTCACGGGCGTTCGCAGTTCGGAAGCGGTGCACTATCGCACACACCTAATGTATCCGCTCTTGCAGTTGCTACGTCTGAACGACGTGCCGAGCGAAGGAATACAGAACCCGCACCATCGCTGGACATCTGACAGCTGGAATAATTTCTTGGGCACACTGCACATCGCTGGATTTCCATGCTTGGTGTAAACAGTGCATAGAATGGCCTTCCCACGAGAGGGCACCGGAGCAGCGAGGATTCAAAGCGACGACAGAGTGACGGGCGTTTGCAGTTCGGCAGCGGTGCACTATCGCACACACCTAAGGTATCCGCTCTTGCAGTTGCTACGTCTGAACGACGTGCCGAGCGAAGGACTACAGAAGCCGCACCATCGCTGGATATCTGACAGCTGGAATCATTTCTTGGACACATTGCGCATCGCTGGATTTCCATGCTTGGTGTAAACAGTGCATAGAATGGCCTTCCCACGTGAGGGCACCGGAGCAGCGAGGATTCAAAGCGACGACAGAGTGACGGGCGTTTGCAGTTCGGAAGCGGTGCACTATCGCACACACCTAATGTATCCGCTCTTGCAGTTGCTACGTCTGAACGACGTGCCGAGCGAAGGAATACAGAAGCCGCACCATCGCTGGACATCTGACAGCTGGAATCATTTCTTGGACACATTGCGCATCGCTGGATTTCCATGCTTGGTGTAAAAAGCGCATAGGATGGCCTTCCCGCGAGAGGGCACCGGAGCAGCGAGGATTCAAAGCGACGACAGAGTGACGGGCGCTTGCAGTTCGGAAGCGGTGCACTATCGCACACACCTAATGTACCCGCTCTTCAGTTGCTACGTCTGAACGACGTGCCGAGCGAAGGAATACAGAAGCCGCACCATCGCTGGACATCTGACAGCTGGAATCATTTCTTGGACACATTGCGCGTCGCTTGATTTCCATGCTTGGTGTAAACAGCGCATAGGATGGCCTTCCCACGAGAGGGCACCAGAGCAGCGAGGATTCAAAGCGACGACAGAGTCACGGGCGTTTGCAGTTCGGAAGCGGTGCACTATCGCACACACCTAATGTATCCGCCCTTGCAGTTGCTACGTCTGAACGACGTGCCGAGCGAAGGAATACAGAAGCCGCACCATCGCTGGACATCTGACAGCTGGAATAATTTCTTGGGCACACTGCGCATCGCTGGATTTCCATGCTTGGTGTAAACAGTGCATAGAATGGCCTTCCCACAAGAGGGCACCGGAGCAGCGAGGATTCAAAGCGACGACAGAGTGACGGGCGTTTGCAGTTCGGAAGCGGTGCACTATCGCACACACCTAATGTATCCGCTCTAGCAGTTGCTACGTCTGAACGACGTGCCGAGCGAAGGAATACAGAAGCCACACCATCGCTGGACATCTGACAGCTGGAATCATTTCTTGGAAAAATTGCGCATCGCTGGATTTCCATGCTTGGTGTAAAAAGCGCATAGGATGGCCTTCCCGCGAGAGGGCACCGGAGCAGCGAGGATTCAAAGCGACGACAGAGTGACGGGCGTTTGCAGTTCGGAAGCGGTGCACTATCGCACACACCTAATGTATCCGCTCTTGCAGTTGCTACGTCTGAACGACGTGCCGAGCGAAGGAATACAGAAGCCGCACCATCGCTGGACATCTGACAGCTGGAATCATTTCTTGGACACACTGCGCATCGCTGGATTTCCATGCTTGGTGTAAACCGCGCATAGGATGGCCTTCCCACGAGAGGGCACCGGAGCAGCGAGGATTCAAAGCGACGACAGAGTGACGGGCGTTTGCAGTTCGGAAGCGGTGCACTATCGCACACACCTAATGTATCCGCCCTTGCAGTTGCTACGTCTGAACGACGTGCCGAGCGAAGGAATACAGAAGCCGCACCATCGCTGGACATCTGACCGCTGGAATAATTTCTTGGGCACACTGCGCATCGCTGGATTTCCATGCTTGGTGTAAACAGTGCATAGAATATCCTTCCCACAAGAGGGCACCGGAGCAGCGAGGATTCAAAGCGACGACAGAGTGACGGGCGTTTGCAGTTCGGAAGCGGTGCACTATCGCACACACCTAATGTATCCGCTCTTGCAGTTGCTACGTCTGAACGACGTGCCGAGCGAAGGAATACAGAAGCCGCACCATCGCTGGACATCTGACAGCTGGAGTCATTTCTTGGAAAAATTGCGCATCGCTGGATTTCCATGCTTGGTGTAAAAAGCGCATAGGATGGCCTTCCCGCGAGAGGGCACCGGAGCAGCGAGGATTCAAAGCGACGACAGAGTGACGGGCGCTTGCAGTTCGGAAGCGGTGCACTATCGCACACACCTAATGTACCCGCTCTTCAGTTGCTACGTCTGAACGACGTGCCGAGCGAAGGAATACAGAAGCCGCACCATCGCTGGACATCTGACAGCTGGAATCATTTCTTGGACACATTGCGCATCGCTGGATTTCCATGCTTGGTGTAAACAGCGCATAGGATGGCCTTCCCACGAGAGGGCACCAGAGCAGCGAGGATTCAAAGCGACGACAGAGTCACGGGCGTTTGCAGTTCGGAAGCGGTGCACTATCGCACACACCTAATGTATCCGCTCTTGCAGTTGCTACGTCTGAACGACGTGCCGAGCGAAGGAATACAGAAGCCGCACCATCGCTGGACATCTGACAGCTGGAATCATTTCTTGGGCACACTGCACATCGCTGGATTTCCATGCTTGGTGTAAACAGTGCATAGAATGGCCTTCCCACGAGAGGGCACCGGAGCAGCGAGGATTCAAAGCGACGACAGAGTGACGGGCGTTTGCAGTTCGGCAGCGGTGCACTATCGCACACACCTAATGTACCCGCTCTTCAGTTGCTACGTCTGAACGACGTGCCGAGCGAAGGAATACAGAAGCCGCATTATCGCTGGACATCTGACAGATGGAATCATTTCTTGGACACATTGCGCATCGCTGGATTTCCATGCTTGGTGTAAACAGCGCATAGGATGGCCTTCCCACGAGAGGGCACCGGAGCAGCGAGGATTCAAAGCGACGACAGAGTGACGGGCGTTTGCAGTTCGGAAGCGTTGCACTATCGCACACACCTAATGTATCCGCTCTTGCAGTTGCTACGTCTGAACGACGTGCCGAGCGAAGGAATACAGAAGCCACACCATCGCTGGACATCTGACAGCTGGAATCATTTCTTGGACACATTGCGCATCGCTGGATTTCCATACTTCGTCTAAACAGCGCATAGGATGGCCTTCCCACGAGAGGGCACAGGAGCAGCGAGGATTCAAAGCGACGACAGAGTCACGGGCGTTTGCAGTTCGGAAGCGGTGCACTATCGCACACACCTAATGTATCCGCTCTTGCAGTTGCTACGTCTGAACGACGTGCCGAGCGAAGGAATACAGAAGCCACACCATCGCTGGACATCTGACAGCTGGAATAATTTCTTGGGCACACTGCGCATCGCTGGATTTCCATGCTTGGTGTAAACAGTGCATAGAATGGCCTTCCCACGAGAGGGCACCGGAGCAGCGAGGATTCAAAGCGACGACACAGTGACGGGCGTTTGCAGTTCGGCAGCGGTGCACTATCGCACACACCTAAGGTATCCGCTCTTGCAGTTGCTACGTCTGAACGACGTGCCGAGCGGACTACAGAAGCCGCACCATCGCTGGATATCGGACAGCTGGAATCATTTCTTGGACACATTGCGCATCGCTGGATTTCCATGCTTGGTGTAAACAGTGCATAGAATGGCCTTCCCACGAGAGGGCACCGGAGCAGCGAGGATTCAAAGCGACGACAGAGTGACGGGCGTTTGCAGTTCGGAAGCGGTGCACTATCGCACACACCTAATGTATTCGCTCTTGCAGTTGCTACGTCTGAACGACGTGCCGAGCGAAGGAATACAGAAGCCGCACCATCGCTGAACATCTGACAGCTGGAATCATTTCTTGGACACATTGCGCATCGCTGGATTTCCATGCTTGGTGTAAACAGCGCATAGGATGGCCTTCCCACGAGAGGGCACCGGAGCAGCGAGGATTCAAAGCGACGACAGAGTGACGGGCGTTAGCAGTTCGGAAGCGGTGCACTATCGCACACACCTAATGTATCCGCTCTTGCAGTTGCTACGTCTGAACGACGTGCCGAGCGAAGGAATACAGAAGCCGCACCATCGCTGGACATCTGACAGCTGGAATCATTTCTTGGACACATTGCGCATCGCTGGATTTCCATGCTTGGTGTAAACAGCGCATAGGATGGCCTTCCCACGAGAGGGCACCGGAGCAGCGATGATTCAAAGCGACGACAGAGTGACGGGCGTTTGCAGTTTGGAAGCGGTGCACTATCGCACACACCTAATGTATCCGCTATTGCAGTTGCTACGTCTGAACGACGTGCCGAGCGAAGGAATACAGAAGCCGCACCATCGCTGGACATCTGACAGCTGGAATAATTTCTTATGCACACTGCGCATCGCTGGATTTACATGCTTGGTGTAAACAGTGCATAGAATGGCCTTCCCACGAGATGGCACCGGAGCAGCGAGGATTCAAAGCGACGACAGAGTGACGGGCGTTGTCAGTTCGGCAGCGGTGCACTATCGCACACACCTAATGTATCCGCTCTTGCAATTGCTACGTCTGAACGACGTGCCGAGCGAAGGAATACAGAAGCCGCACCATCGCTGGACATCTGACAGCTGGAATCATTTCTTGGACACATTGCGCATCGCTGGATTTCCATACTTCGTGTAAACAGCGCATAGGATGGCCTTCCCACGAGAGGACACCGGAGCAGCGAGGATTCAAAGCGACGACAGAGTTACGGGCGTTTGCAGTTCGGAAGCGGTGCACTATCGCACACACCTAATGTATCCGCTCTTGCAGTTGCTACGTCTGAACGACGTGCCGAGCGAAGGAATACAGAAGCCCCACCATCGCTGGACATCTGACAGCTGGAATAATTTCTTGGGCACACTGCGCATCGCTGGATTTCCATGCTTGGTGTAAACAGTGCATAGAATGGCCTTCCCACGAGAGGGCACCGGAGCAGCGAGGATTCAAAGCGACGACAGAGTAACGGGCGTTTGCAGTTCGGCAGCGGTGCACTATCGCACACACCTAAGGTATCCGCTCTTGCAGTTGCTACGTCTGAACGACGTGCCGAGCGAAGGATTACAGAAGCCGCACCATCGCTGGATATCTGACAGCTGGAATCATTTCTTGGACACATTGCGCATCGCTGTATTTCCATGCTTGGTGTAAACAGTGCATAGAATGGCCTTCCCACGAGAGGGCACCGGAGCAGCGAGGATTCAAAGCGACGACAGAGTGACGGGCGTTTGCAGTTCGGAAGCGGTGCACTATCGCACACACCTAATGTACCCGCTCTTCAGTTGCTACGTCTGAACGACGTGCCGAGCGAAGGAATACAGAAGCCGCACCATCGCTGGACATCTGACAGCTGGAATCATTTCTTGGACACATTGCGCATCGCTGGATTTCCATCCTTGGTGTAAACAGCGCATAGGATGGCCTTCCCACGAGAGTTCACCGGAGCAGCGAGGATTCAAAGCGACGATAGAGTGACGGGCGTTTGCAGTTCGGAAGCGGTGCACTATCGCACACACCTAATGTATCCGCTCTTGCAGTTGCTACGTCTGAACGACGTGCCGAGCGAAGGAATACAGAAGCCGCACCATCGCTGGACATCTGACAGCTGGAATCATTTCTTGGACACATTGCGCATCGCTGGATTTCCATACTTCGTGTAAACAGCGCATAGGATGGCCTTCCCACGAGAGGACACCGGAGCAGCGAGGATTCAAAGCGACGACAGAGTGACGGGCGCTTGCAGTTCGGAAGCGGTGCACTATCGCACACACCTAATGTACCCGCTCTTCAGTTGCTACGTCTGAACGACGTGCCGAGCGAAGGAATACAGAAGCCGCACCATCGCTGGACATCTGACAGCTGGAATCATTTCTTGGACACATTGCGCATCGCTTGATTTCCATGCTTGGTGTAAACAGCGCATAGGATGGCCTTCCCACGAGAGGGCACCAGAGCAGCGAGGATTCAAAGCGACGACAGAGTCACGGGCGTTTGCAGTTCGGAAGCGGTGCACTATCGCACACACCTAATGTATCCGCCCTTGCAGTTGCTACGTCTGAACGACGTGCCGAGCGAAGGAATACAGAAGCCGCACCATCGCTGGACATCTGACAGCTGGAATAATTTCTTGGGCACACTGCGCATCGCTGGATTTCCATGCTTGGTGTAAACAGTGCATAGAATGGCCTTCCCACAAGAGGGCACCGGAGCAGCGAGGATTCAAAGCGACGACAGAGTGACGGGCGTTTGCAGTTCGGAAGCGGTGCACTATCGCAGACACCTAATGTATCCGCTCTAGCAGTTGCTACGTCTGAACGACGTGCCGAGCGAAGGAATACAGAAGCCGCACCATCGCTGGACATCTGACAGCTGGAATCATTTCTTGGAAAAATTGCGCATCGCTGGATTTCCATGCTTGGTGTAAAAAGCGCATAGGATGGCCTTCCCGCGAGAGGGCACCGGAGCAGCGAGGATTCAAAGCGACGACAGAGTGACGGGCGCTTGCAGTTCGGAAGCGGTGCACTATCGCACACACCTAATGTACCCGCTCTTCAGTTGCTACGTCTGAACGACGTGCCGAGCGAAGGAATACAGAAGCCGCACCATCGCTGGACATCTGACAGCTGGAATCATTTCTTGGACACATTGCGCATCGCTGGATTTCCATGCTTTGTGTAAACAGCGCATAGGATGGCCTTCCCACGAGAGGGCACCGGAGCAGCGAGGATTCAAAGCGACGACAGAGTGACGGGCGTTTGCAGTTCGGCAGCGGTGCACTATCGCACACACCTAATGTACCCGCTCTTCAGTTGCTACGTCTGAACGACGTGCCGAGCGAAGGAATACAGAAGCCGCACCATCGCTGGACATCTGACAGCTGGAATCATTTCTTGGACACATTGCGCATCGCTGGATTTCCATGCTTGGTGTAAACAGCGCATAGGATGGCCTTCCCACGAGAGGGCACCGGAGCAGCGAGGATTCAAAGCGACGACAGAGTGACGGGCGTTTGCAGTTCGGAAGCGGTGCACTATCGCACACACCTAATGTATCCGCCCTTGCAGTTGCTACGTCTGAACGACGTGCCGAGCGAAGGAATACAGAAGCCGCACCATCGCTGGACATCTGACAGCTGGAATAATTTCTTGGGCACACTGCGCATCGCTGGATTTCCATGCTTGGTGTAAACAGTGCATAGAATGGCCTTCCCACGAGAGGGCACCGGAGCAGCGAGGATTCAAAGCGACGACAGAGTGACGGGCGTTTGCAGTTCGGAAGCGGTGCACTATCGCACACACCTAATGTATCCGCTCTTGCAGTTGCTACGTCTGAACGACGTGCCGAGCGAAGGAATACAGAAGCCGCACCATCGCTGGACATCTGACAGCTGGAATTATTTCTTGGAAAAATTGCGCATCGCTGGATTTCCATGCTTGGTGTAAACAGCGCATAGGATGGCCTTCCCGCGAGAGGGCACCGGAGCAGCGAGGATTCAAAGCGACGACAGAGTGACGGGCGCTTGCAGTTCGGAAGCGGTGCACTATCGCACACACCTAATGTACCCGCTCTTCAGTTGCTACGTCTGAACGACGTGCCGAGCGAAGGAATACAGAAGCCGCACCATCGCTGGACATCTGACAGCTGGAATCATTTCTTGGACACATTGCGCATCGCTGGATTTCCATGCTTGGTGTAAACAGCGCATAGGATGGCCTTCCCACGAGAGGGCACCGGAGCAGCGAGGATTCAAAGCGACGACAGAGTCACGGGCGTTTGCAGTTCGGAAGCGGTGCACTATCGCACACACCTAATGTATCCGCTCTTGCAGTTGCTACGTCTGAACGACGTGCCGAGCGAAGGAATACAGAAGCCGCACCATCGCTGGACATCTGACAGCTGGAATAATTTCTTGGGCACACTGCACATCGCTGGATTTCCATGCTTGGTGTAAACAGTGCATAGAATGGCCTTCCCACGAGAGGGCACCGGAGCAGCGAGGATTCAAAGCGACGACAGAGTGACGGGCGTTTGCAGTTCGGCAGCGGTGCACTATCGCACACACCTAAGGTATCCGCTCTTGCAGTTGCTACGTCTGAACGACGTGCCGAGCGAAGGACTACAGAAGCCGCACCATCGCTGGATATCTGACAGCTGGAATCATTTCTTGGACACATTGCGCATCGCTGGATTTCCATGCTTGGTGTAAACAGTGCATAGAATGGCCTTCCCACGTGAGGGCACCGGAGCAGCGAGGATTCAAAGCGACGACAGAGTGACGGGCGTTTGCAGTTCGGAAGCGGTGCACTATCGCACACACCTAATGTATCCGCTCTTGCAGTTGCTACGTCTGAACGACGTGCCGAGCGAAGGAATACAGAAGCCGCACTATCGCTGGACATCTGACAGCTGGAATCATTTCTTGGACACATTGCGCATCGCTGGATTTCCATGCTTGGTGTAAAAAGCGCATAGGATGGCCTTCCCGCGAGAGGGCACCGGAGCAGCGAGGATTCAAAGCGACGACAGAGTGACGGGCGCTTGCAGTTCGGAAGCGGTGCACTATCGCACACACCTAATGTACCCGCTCTTCAGTTGCTACGTCTGAACGACGTGCCGAGCGAAGGAATACAGAAGCCGCACCATCGCTGGACATCTGACAGCTGGAATCATTTCTTGGACACATTGCGCATCGCTGGATTTCCATGCTTGGTGTAAACAGCGCATAGGATGGCCTTCCCACGAGAGGGCACCGGAGCAGCGAGGATTCAAAGCGACGACAGAGTCACGGGCGTTTGCAGTTCGGAAGCGGTGCACTATCGCACACACCTAATGTATCCGCTCTTGCAGTTGCTACGTCTGAACGACGTGCCGAGCGAAGGAATACAGAAGCCGCACCATCGCTGGACATCTGACAGCTGGAATAATTTCTTGGGCACACTGCACATCGCTGGATTTCCATGCTTGGTGTAAACAGTGCATAGAATGGCCTTCCCACGAGAGGGCACCGGAGCAGCGAGGATTCAAAGCGACGACAGAGTGACGGGCGTTTGCAGTTCGGCAGCGGTGCACTATCGCACACACCTAAGGTATCAACTCTTGCAGTTGCTACGTCTGAACGACGTGCCGAGCGAAGGACTACAGAAGCCGCACCATCGCTGGATATCTGACAGCTGGAATCATTTCTTGGACACATTGCGCATCGCTGGATTTCCATGCTTGGTGTAAACAGTGCATAGAATGGCCTTCCCACGTGAGGGCACCGGAGCAGCGAGGATTCAAAGCGACGACAGAGTGACGGGCGTTTGCAGTTCGGAAGCGGTGCACTATCGCACACACCTAATGTATCCGCTCTTGCAGTTGCTACGTCTGAACGACGTGCCGAGCGAAGGAATACAGAAGCCGCACTATCGCTGGACATCTGACAGCTGGAATCATTTCTTGGACACATTGCGCATCGCTGGATTTCCATGCTTGGTGTAAAAAGCGCATAGGATGGCCTTCCCGCGAGAGGGCACCGGAGCAGCGAGGATTCAAAGCGACGACAGAGTGACGGGCGCTTGCAGTTCGGAAGCGGTGCACTATCGCACACACCTAATGTACCCGCTCTTCAGTTGCTACGTCTGAACGACGTGCCGAGCGAAGGAATACAGAAGCCGCACCATCGCTGGACATCTGACAGCTGGAATCATTTCTTGGACACATTGCGCATCGCTGGATTTCCATGCTTGGTGTAAAAAGCGCATAGGATGGCCTTCCCGCGAGAGGGCACCGGAGCAGCGAGGATTCAAAGCGACGACAGAGTGACGGGCGCTTGCAGTTCGGAAGCGGTGCACTATCGCACACACCTAATGTACCCGCTCTTCAGTTGCTACGTCTGAACGACGTGCCGAGCGAAGGAATACAGAAGCCGCACCATCGCTGGACATCTGACAGCTGGAATCATTTCTTGGACACATTGCGCATCGCTGGATTTCCATGCTTGGTGTAAACAGCGCATAGGATGGCCTTCCCACGAGAGGGCACCGGAGCAGCGAGGATTCAAAGCGACGACAGAGTGACGGGCGTTTGCAGTTCGGCAGCGGTGCACTATCGCACACACCTAATGTACCCGCTCTTCAGTTGCTACGTCTGAACGACGTGCCGAGCGAAGGAATACAGAAGCCGCACCATCGCTGGACATCTGACAGCTGGAATCATTTCTTGGACACATTGCGCATCGCTGGATTTCCATGCTTGGTGTAAACAGCGCATAGGATGGCCTTCCCACGAGAGGGCACCGGAGCAGCGAGGATTCAAAGCGACGACAGAGTGACGGGCGTTTGCAGTTCGGCAGCGGTGCACTATCGCACACACCTAATGTATCCGCTCTTGCAGTTGCTACGTCTGAAAGACGTGCCGAGCGAAGGAATACAGAAGCCGCACCATCGCTGGACATCTTACAGCTGAATAATTTCTTGGGCACACTGCCCATCGCTGTATTCCCATGCTTGGTGTAAACAGTGCATAGAATGGCCTTCCCACGAGAGGGCACCGGAGCAGCGTGGATTCAAAGCGACGACAGAGTGACGGGCGTTTGCAGTTCGGCAGCGGTGCACTATCGCACACACCTAATGTATCCGCTCTTGCCGTTGCTATGTCTGAACGACGTGCCGAGCGAAGGAATACAGAAGCCGCACCATCGCTGGACATCTGACAGCTGGAATCATTTCTTGGACACATTGCGCATCGCTGGATTTCCATGCTTGGTGTAAACAGCGCATAGGATGGCCTTCCCACGAGAGGGCACCGGAGCAGCGAGGATTCAAAGCGACGACAGAGTGACGGGCGTTTGCAGTTCGGAAGCGGTGCACTATCGCACACACCTAATGTATCCGCTCTTGCAGTTGCTACGTCTGAAAGACGTTCCGAGCGAAGGAATACTGAAGCCGCACCATCGCTGGACATCTGACAGCTGGAATCATTTCTTGGACACATTGCGCATCGCTGGATTTCCATGCTTGGTGTAAACAGCGCATAGGATGGCCTTCCCACGAGAGGGCACCGGAGCAGCGAGGATTCAAAGCGACGACAGAGTGACGGGCGTTTGCAGTTCGGAAGCGGTGCACTATCGCACACACCTAATGTATCCGCTCTTGCAATTGCTACGTCTGAACGACGTGCCGAGCGAAGGAATACAGAAGCCGCACCATCGCTGGACATCTGACAGCTGGAATAATTTCTTGGGCACACTGCGCATCGCTGGATTTCCATGCTTGGTGTAAACAGTGCATAGAATGGCCTTCCCACGAGAGGGCACCGGAGCAGCGAGGATTCAAAGCGACGACAGAGTGACGGGCGTTTGCAGTTCGGAAGCGGTGCACTATCGCACACACCTAATGTATCCGCTCTTGCAGTTGCTACGTCTGAACGACGTGCCGAGCGAAGGAATACAGAAGCCGCACCATCGCTGGACATCTGACAGCTGGAATCATTTCTTGGACACACTGCGCATCGCTGGATTTCCATGCTTGGTGTAAACCGCGCATAGGATGGCCTTCCCACGAGAGGGCACCGGAGCAGCGAGGATTCAAAGCGACGACAGAGTGACGGGCGTTTGCAGTTCGGAAGCGGTGCACTATCGCACACACCTAATGTATCCGCCCTTGCAGTTGCTACGTCTGAACGACGTGCCGAGCGAAGGAATACAGAAGCCGCACCATCGCTGGACATCTGACCGCTGGAATAATTTCTTGGGCACACTGCGCATCGCTGGATTTCCATGCTTGGTGTAAACAGTGCATAGAATGGCCTTCCCACAAGAGGGCACCGGAGCAGCGAGGATTCAAAGCGACGACAGAGTGACGGGCGTTTGCAGTTCGGAAGCGGTGCACTATCGCACACACCTAATGTATCCGCTCTTGCAATTGCTACGTCTGAACGACGTGCCGAGCGAAGGAATACAGAAGCCGCACCATCGCTGGACATCTGACAGCTGGAGTCATTTCTTGGAAAAATTGCGCATCGCTGGATTTCCATGCTTGGTGTAAAAAGCGCATAGGATGGCCTTCCCTCGAGAGGGCACCGGAGCAGCGAGGATTCAAAGCGACGACAGAGTGACGGGCGCTTGCAGTTCGGAAGCGGTGCACTATCGCACACACCTAATGTACCCGCTCTTCAGTTGCTACGTCTGAACGACGTGCCGAGCGAAGGAATACAGAAGCCGCACCATCGCTGGGCATCTGACAGCTGGAATCATTTCTTGGACACATTGCGCATCGCTGGATTTCCATGCTTGGTGTAAACAGCGCATAGGATGGCCTTCCCACGAGAGGGCACCAGAGCAGCGAGGATTCAAAGCGACGACAGAGTCACGGGCGTTTGCAGTTCGGAAGCGGTGCACTATCGCACACACCTAATGTATCCGCCCTTGCAGTTGCTACGTCTGAACGACGTGCCGAGCGAAGGAATACAGAAGCCGCACCATCGCTGGACATCTGACAGCTGGAATAATTTCTTGGGCACACTGCGCATCGCTGGATTTCCATGCTTGGTGTAAACAGTGCATAGAATGGCCTTCCCACAAGAGGGCACCGGAGCAGCGAGGATTCAAAGCGACGACAGAGTGACGGGAGTTTGCAGTTCGGAAGCGGTGCACTATCGCACACACCTAATGTATCCGCTCTTGCAGTTGCTACGTCTGAACGACGTGCCGAGCGAAGGAATACAGAAGCCGCACCATCGCTGGACATCTGACAGCTGGAATCATTTCTTGGAAAAATTGCGCATCGCTTGATTTCCATGCTTGGTGTAAAAAGCGCATAGGATGGCCTTCCCGCGAGAGGGCACCGGAGCAGCGAGGATTCAAAGCGACGACAGAGTGACGGGCGCTTGCAGTTCGGAAGCGGTGCACTATCGCACACACCTAATGTACCCGCTCTTCAGTTGCTACGTCTGAACGACGTGCCGAGCGAAGGAATACAGAAGCCGCACCATCGCTGGACATCTGACAGCTGGAATCATTTCTTGGACACATTGCGCATCGCTGGATTTCCATGCTTGGTGTAAACAGCGCATAGGATGGCCTTCCCACGAGAGGGCACCAGAGCAGCGAGGATTCAAAGCGACGACAGAGTCACGGGCGTTTGCAGTTCGGAAGCGGTGCACTATCGCACACACCTAATGTATCCACTCTTGCAGTTGCTACGTCTCAACGACGTGCCGAGCGAAGGAATACAGAAGCCGCACCATCGCTGGACATCTGACAGCTGGAATCATTTCTTGGGCACACTGCACATCGCTGGATTTCCATGCTTGGTGTAAACAGTGCATAGAATGGCCTTCCCACGAGAGGGCACCGGAGCAGCGAGGATTCAAAGCGACGACAGAGTGACGGGCGTTTGCAGTTCGGCAGCGGTGCACTATCGCACACACCTAATGTACCCGCTCTTCAGTTGCTACGTCTGAACGACGTGCCGAGCGAAGGAATACAGAAGCCGCATTATCGCTGGACATCTGACAGCTGGAATCATTTCTTGGACACATTGCGCATCGCTGGATTTCCATGCTTGGTGTAAACAGCGCATAGGATGGCCTTCCCACGAGAGGGCACCGGAGCAGCGAGGATTCAAAGCGACGACAGAGTGACGGGCGTTTGCAGTTCGGAAGCGTTGCACTATCGCACACACCTAATGTATCCGCTCTTGCAGTTGCTACGTCTGAACGACGTGCCGAGCGAAGGAATACAGAAGCCACACCATCGC